>NW_027269267.1:29245000-29640000 GCF_023055355.1 Agelaius tricolor | reverse complement strand
TTGTGGTATATGAACACAGCCATCACTAAAAACACTTGAAGAGAATGTTTCTTCCTAGTTCAGCTAAAAGGCAATATTTACCCAAAAATTGCAAAAGCATTTTCACTTAGGGCACAGAAATTGAAAAAACAGATGACCACAATGACTATTTCAGATGAAGCAGGCAGGCAACTGCAGGTACAAGAAACCAAAAGATGGTAGAATGAAGTCCAAGTTTCAAAACGATAGTTTCCCATTAAACCTAAACTAATAAAAGGAGCCAAAATTTGCATATCTGCGTGTCAGTACTGCATACAACACTAGGTCAAGGGGTCCTGCTGTTACCTCTCCTACACAGTTATTAGTGAGAGTGTTTGTCCTTTCCATGGTACATTTTTGATGGAGATGTCTGCTAAGCTCATACATTGCTAAGCCCAGAAAGTTTAGAAAACTTTGTGCTAGACAATTTCCACAGTGCCCGTAAATTATCTGTTTGTGTGTGTACATGACTGCTTTTACCCACTTGCTTTAGGGAGTAAGGAAGCACTGTTAGGAACTGGGCAAGGCAATTCAGTCTGCAAAAGTGCCTGATTTAGCAGGCTGACTGGCCAGGACTTCTTCCATGTTGACTCTTACCTACCAGGCTTAGCAGAGATGATAGGCGGTTGTAATAGTTTATCCAAGCCCTGATGATTAAATGATCCAGTATTTTTTTTTTCCCTCTAGAGAATTAAATAATTTCAAAATGTTTCATGCCTCCAGGTATGCAGCATTATTTTGAGATTTGTTAATTTTTATACCACTTCAGAAAACCAACTAAATTTATGAAATTTCTTATCTGGTCCTGTGAAAAAGAATTGGTGAATGTTTGTGCAATAGTTTTAGTGCTTGTTATTTTGGCGTATATTTTGTAGTATTATGTTTCTACTAGATGTTTCTCGTTCTTTGTAAACAGGTCAAGATTATAACTTCACTTTTCCTGTTTGAGTACAATAATTCCTGTTTCACATGCTCTTATGCTGGTTGCATATGTGAAAATGGGGCAAAAGAAGAAAGTTAAGTATGATACCCTTAAATATTCTAGCAAATGAAATACAGGAAACTTAGACAATTTGAGGATTGTAGGTGTTTTCTTCAGACTGTTTAATTATAAAAATGCAGTGATAAACACAGCAGCTTAATAGCCCAAGTGTAGTGCTTACAAGGATAAGAGATTTATACTTTGAACTACTGCAACAGCCAAGTCTTGGTGACATAAGCAAAACTAAGCTAGAAGTTTAGTAGCATGTGAAGTTATAATACCTGAATAATACCCACCTCAGTTTGTTTTCTCTCCAAGACCAACAAAAACACAGGTTCTGGTGATCCAGGCTGTCCATGGGAAATTGCCACTCTAGTACATCAATAAAAATTTGGGGGAGAGCAGTGGAGTTGTCAACTCCTAATTGTTACATTCATAAAAGACTGTAAGGCTCTTCCATTAGCATAGCTGCTCTTGAGCCACTGCACAACTTTATGTATTTCCACTGGGAATTGGTCCTTTATGTTATCAAAAGCAGGAGGCATTTCCTCAATTGGTATGAAGGCTGAGGCTTGTAGGTAATGGAGCTTCAAATTGAATTCTGGATTAAATCCATGCTGAGTTGCCAATCCAGTACTTTGTGTTCTTTGCCAATAGCTTTGGCTCAAGTGAAAGAAACAGGCTTTGTTCTAAACTGGTGCAAATTCCTTGGTTGCTGTGATTGTAGCTTGTTCAAAGTGAGTGATCACATATGTGAGTCTTAAGTAGAGCTGTGCAAAACTTGGCAGCTTGAGTGCACAAGGGGTTTGGTGAACCTTCATTTGGCTTCTATGTTTATGGGTTTGAATTAGTATTAAGAAAATTAAAGGATGAGGTAGGAGATGCACTAAAAGGAAGCGTCTCAAGAAGTAAAATGGGTCACAGAGAGATATCAAAAGTATATGTAATTAAAAGTGAGGGAGTGCAAAAATAGTTTGCTACAATTTAGACACAGTCTTATTATTTAAATACATTTGTTTTAGTTTAGACATAGTATACAGTATGCAAAGGTACAACCTTAAAGAAAAGTATGCTTTATTTTCTTTTATGTTGGGTTTTCTCCCTTTTTTTTTCTTTTTTTTTTTTTTTTTCTATTTTCTGTGGAAGTGACTTCCTCACCCACTGGAAATAAGAGCAAAAGCATAACTTTCCAGAATGAGCACTGACAATGATTCACTTAGTTCTGCATTGCTCATATTAGGCTTTATAATTTGTATGTCTTCCTTGCCAGAATATTCATACTCATTAGCTGTTTTCAATTCTTTTTTAATTTAAGATTTACACATTAATAAATTATGTGTAAGTAGTAGGCTATGGTAAATGGTTCTGCTAAATAGCTGCCTCAGCATCAAACTGTCTTGGAAGAGAATAGGCCCTTTTAAAGGTGTCTTCATATCTTCTTTGTCCTCCAATGTTGTATGAGAGTGAAGAAATGGTAGTAGTTAGAAATTCCTTCTTCTACATGATAGGAGTTTAGGGTGAGCTCATTGAGAAATTGTAAATTTATGGTGCTGCCTTTCCCACTCTAAGAATTGAAACTATTTCTTAATAACAATAGTAGCAATGAGATATTCTGGTGTGCTATGCTTTTATAGATCGTGGTGTTCTCTTTAGAAGAAAATATACTTTTACCATTATCACATCACTTGTTTTTCAAATGCAAATGTAACTGATTGACTAACTATCATTTTCCACTCAGTCTCCCTATTCAAAATTACCCTTGTAGCATTTTCAACCACTCTCAGTGAAGAAACCCTGACCAAGACAGAGGGACAATCCAAAGTACTCCTGTTCACCACCTCAAACTGTGAGTGCATGGGACCACTGGAGTTGTGAAAATGGGTGGTTTGCTTCTAATCGTTCCTGAAGATCAACTCTACTTGCCAAATAACCATGGAACGCCTAAGTTGCTTTTAAGATGAGGAGGGTAGAAAGTAGTTTGTATTAAGGATGTGACTTTAATAGGATACATATGGAAATGCCATCAATGTGATGATATAAAATGCATCTCTATTTTCAAGGCAAAACTTCAAGATTTCAAACCCAATAAAGAGCGGCATAGGGCAAATAGTAAAACAGACATGGATGAAAATCTAGGCTATCCATTAGCATCTGATGTTGACTCAGCAGGGGAATCCTTCCTCTGAGTTGTTCTGTAATCAGTGCTCCTGTATTTATGCATCTCATTTTTCCAAGAGCAAATGGAGCAGAGCTGGTGATTCGTACCAGTCTTTCGCACAGTAGCAATTTTGAGGTTTTAGCCAAATTTGAAGCAAATCCCAACCAGAAATTATTTTAACACAGATGTGTAGCACAAGAGTTGTGGCAGAAATAGCAATTTATTTCCAAGGACCTTTCATGTGAAAGGGGCTGTCACTTGTCAGTGATCATGAGAAAATTCATGTCTGCCAATTCTACTGGCTACAGTTTTATTTAACTGGGAACATGAACCTTTGGTCTAATAACAAGAGAATCCTTCTATTTCTTAAACATTATTATGCTATTCAGAAATTAGGATATAGTTTGGGATACAGCTGCAGAATTTCTGGTAGTAACACTGGTTGTTTTTGAGTTATAGCATACAATTAAATATTTTAGAGCTAAATTTACCACCAAATAAAAATACTCAGGTACCTCTAACTTTGCATTCAAGAGAAGATATTTGAATATTGCTATTATTAAGTCATATTAAATTGAGAGCAATTACTGAGAATGAAAAAAGTCCCTCCCAAACTAAGTTGAAAACATGCAGCTAATGAACAAAACTAAAGAGGAATGTAGAAGAAGTGATGTAAAGCATTGTTTTTCTAAATGGAAAATCTTGTAAAGAAAAAAAAGAAAAGGAAGAAATGTCTGGTATCATTTATATTAAAATTATCCTATTGCATTAGCAAAAAAAAATGTTAAAAACACATTCCTCCTGTAAAATGCAATAGGATCATTCAGTTGATCCATGAATACAACACATCTTATTAAAATGCTATAATTTTCTACAACAGTTTGGAAAGAAAAATTATATTTTTATCTGACTATTTACATTTCATCCCTTTAAGAACTTCATTGTGAGAGGATATGCTTTGGTTAACCAAAGAGGAATTATAATTTTGGGTAAAAGTCCCTACAAAGTAATCAGTGTTTTAAGAAAATCACAAGGTGAAAGTCAACTGATTTTGTAGGCAAGAATGTTTCTGTAAGGAAAGGACTTATAAGATATTTTAGAAAGAGGGAGATAATCCATGTAATAAGAAAATAATCTCACTGGTTGAAGTAAACACTAACACGCACACTAAACATTCCCCTTAAAAAGTATATTCATTTACAAGATACCTCGAATTTTGTTAATGTTGGCATAATGTCCTGAAGTGAGAAAAATGAGCAAATGAAAGTAGAACTAGTCTTTAGCTTCATGCCTTTCCTTTTTTTTTATTTTTTTTTAAGAAACAAGACATATTTACTAATAATAATAATTAAAAAACCCAAAACACATTTGGGATTTCACTGAATTAGTTTCTCACATAACTCTGCTAAAGATTAAATGTAACAAAACCAATATATTGTTCTTAACTATTAGTATTTTCATATGTGATTATCAATAACAGTAAAAACAACCATATGAGGCCTTTTCTTATTACAGAATTTTAAAAATCCTCCACAGAGTTTAAATAATATAAGTTGGTAGAGTTAGTAGGGGAAATGAAGTAGGATGACTTTACAGGGGAAGATATTTAGGCCTCAAATGTCTGCACAAATTTTTTTACTTTTCCATTTCATGTATTTCACAAGAAAGATTATTAAATCTTACTCTCACCATGGCTAGCACTTAGTCATTCTATAATTTTTCTAATTAGAGTATTTCTTCAACCTGATGTATTGCCAGTTAACAGTTCATTTTCCAGCCAGCTCTTATTGCAACAAGTCATAATTGCCTGCTACACAGCTCTTTACACAGGATCCACAATAAACTCTTTCTTTATAATTAACTAGCCCACGAGGAGGTCTCTGGTCAGAAAGTTTTGAGAACTAATTCTTGTCTTCCTTCTTCATCTTACCACTACTATAAGGGCCCAAGATACAGCCCATTATCATTCTAAGTGTGGTTATGACTTCAAAGAAAGACTGGTTCTGGGGAAATATTTTTCCCCTTTGTCATCAAAGTTTACCTTATGTATGGAAGCCAGATGTTGTCTGTCTTTCTATAAACCAGTATAACTGGTAGAGTAATGCAAAGTGTGTCTTTTATGATCTGTTCACTGTCCACTGTCAAATGTTTTCAGGAAACAGGACTGAAAAATATTGTGAAAAACATTACCTGGATCTATTTTTTCTGGAGAAAAAAGCAAATCTCTATTTTGCTAGAAAGACATTTTGAAAAATGTTTAGCACCCGAACTCATAACCAAAGTATTTGCAGTTTCAAAATATCCATGTATATATGCAATTTTGTACAGTGCTGCTCTTCACTCACGTACTTTGTGCCTTTTCATTCAGTGCCTGTTTGGGGGCTTTTTTATCAATTTTCTTCTTTTGCAAAACCTTCACTTGTTTTCTTTCCAGCTATATTTCCTCTGAAACTTGGTCCTACACTAAACTGGAGTAAATGCAGTTCTTTAGTCATGTTTATGATGGTATATCTTTCTACAAACATTCCTGAGAGCAAGATTTGATCACATGGAAGTTCAAGAGGAAATATAATTATGACTATCACAAAGGGAATTCAAAATATCAGCAAATTTAGAGTTTTTGCAAAATGAAGCGATAGCCCTTTCATTTAGCAGCTACTCATTTTCTCTACCTACTCAACACTTACCCCATCGGGTACTAAATTTGCAATGTATCTTCTTTGCCTATTTTGCTATGATTGTTTTATTTGCTTCAGTGTCTTTTTACTATGTGTGACTTCTGGCTGAATCCATTCAGGGATTGAAGTGTCTATGGGACAATTTTGTTATGCAAATTCACTCTTTAAGAATTACTATTATTTCTGAAATTTGAAATTCTTTGCTGTGTACCAGTTGGCAATTCACATTGCAAGGCATCCAGGCTCCTGAGGGTGGGAAGGGAACACTGCTGGAATGTGGCTGTGGGCCCCTGCACAGAACTTTCGCTTTGAGGAATCTCATGTTAGCAGTACAAAAAGTGACAAGGCCAAGTTCAGTGAAAACGAGCAAAAGGGAGAATTGGTGTCAAGTTACTTCAGTGAGCCCATACTGACAAAAGATGTGTTCATGTGAGCTCCTTTACTCACTAGGAAAGCATCTTGGGCTGACTATGCAAACATTTCCTTAAGTGCTGTTTTTGACTTATGTGGAGTGAAAATTTTGTTGATAAGAGTGCAGTGAAGCAACAAATCTGAGCCTCAGGATATGGAGACAGCTCCAGATATTCAGCCTATGAAAGGGTATCTGAGATGTTGTGCTCCCTCTGACCCTAACTGGTATTATCTAACTGAAATAAATTAGGTTTCATTACCCAGTCTCTCTTTAACCTTTCCTACTGGTTAGGTCTGGTAGCATTTCACTCCTCATCTGCTCTTTTCTAGGTTTCAATGAGTTTTCTACAGTTTTCAATTAAGTATCTTGGAAGCATGTCAGAATCACAGAATCACAAAATGGTTGAGGTTGGCAGGCACCTCTGGAGGTTGTCTGGTCCAATCTCCTGTTTCATCAGGACCACCTAGAGCCAATTACCCAAGACCTTTCCCAGATATCCCTTGAATATATCCTCTGCAGAGTCATCCTCACAGTAAAATCTGTTTCCTGATATTTAGAGGGAAACTATTTTCAAGTTGTGCCCAATGACTCTGGTCCTCTCAGTGGGTGCCACTGAAAACTCTCTGCAACTTACCTTCAGTTATTTGTACACATGGATGAGAACCCCCTGAGCCTTCTCTTCTCCAGGCTGAGCAGACATAAACCTCTCAACCTCACCTCATATGTCAAGAGTTTCTGTTCCTTAATCATTTCAGTGGCCCTTTGCTGGACTCTTTTTAGTATCTTCATGTGTCTCTTATAATGGGAAGCCCTGAACTCGACCCAGCAGCCTAGTTGTGGCCTAACCAGTGCTGGGTAGAGAAAATGGATCACTGTTCTTGATCCGCTGAAAATATTTTGCTTAATGCACCCCAGGATATTACTCACCCTTGCTGCAGCAGTGACACCTTGCTGGCTCATGGTCAACTTGGTATCTAACAGGATCCCCAGATCCTTTTCTGCAAAGCCACTTTCTAGCAGGGTGGACCCAGCCTCTTCTTGTTCCTGGCTGTTCCTCCTATGCTCAGGACTCTGCACTTCTCCATGTTAAAATTCCTGAGGCCACATCAGGCCATCTCTCCAGCTGCCAAGGTCCCTCTGGAAGACAGCACAGCTGCTTGGCATATCATCTACTCCTCCCAGTTTGGTGTAATCTGTAAACTTAGTGAGGGTAGATTCTGTCCCACCATCCACAACATTAATGAAGGTGTTGAATGGAACTGGAGCTGCTCTTGACCCATGGGGTACACTACTAGGTGCTGCTGCTGGCCTCCAACAAGAATTTCTACAGTTGATCACACCGTGGGCCTGGCCATTCAGTCTGCTTTCAATCCACCTCAAGAATGAGCTGAACAACTGACTACTTCAAAATAGCTACTATAATCCCATTTTTTATTAATTTAGTGTTTTATACTGGGAAAAAAATAATAAAGTGACTCTTTGATTAGCTTTATCCCAGTCCAATACACATAGAGTTTGGTTGTAAATATCCTGAAAACTGTAAATATACTAAATCTTTAGTTTCATAAAATGAGCTAAGGTCAGGAAGTCTGCAAGCTGAATATTAACTCCCAGGACACCAGGAGCTGATATCCATATAACTGAAGAACATACTTAAAAGTCAGAGTCATAGCATCACTCTAGAGAGGAGAAATGGAAAGTAGCCTTGAACAGATTGTAAATATCAGCACTTTAAATATTCTCATCTTACAAAACATTACTTAAATTCTTTACATGTAATTACTTCTTCCATAAACCCTGTTTAGAGTAAAGGAGTCCTCTGCTGAAATTAAGGTATTATTAATGTAACTACTCGAACAGACATTTTTGTTCTATTTTGGCTCCCAGATTAATTTGCTGTAGTTAGGACAAAATGAATGGCAAGGGACATTAACATCTATCAATAAATAAATAAACTGTTAAATTTAGATCTAAACAAGAACTTAGGCATCTTAATCAACACGTGGGAAGAATTTTGATGTCTTTGTTCATAATGAGAATTTTAAATCCAAATGTTGCCTGGTTCTGGAGGAGCACCTTACCTGGGCAGGGTGAGTGTGATATGGAAGGGGCTAGAGGGAAGACTAAGAGCAGGACAGAAAGATTTGTCATTTCAACTCTAACAGTGGTTCTCATGAATTCTGACCTACATGTAAAGGGCTGTCTCGGAATTTACATCTTCATATGTGTCTGTAAAAATTGTGTCCAGGACCTGAACTGCAGAAGTGAGTGTCCTAGCAGAAAACTATAGTGCCAAGTCTCCAGTTCAATTTTCATTTTCTGTTCTTATAAATCCTGGGTTTGTGTTGATCCCATGAGACTTCCAGCAGATTGTGTTGAAATCATCCCACTGCACTGCCAAGAGCCCCAGAGTGTTCTTTTGCTGTAGAATACTTGTCAGTTTTTAACAAAATAAAAAACTTAAGTCCGTTCTTGAAGTCGACCCATAAGCAACAGGTCACTACAAAACAATTGGTCTTAATAATTTTGATTTTTATATTATATTTCAATGGCTCTTTTGTATGCATTTTCTTATATGCTTTTGTAGAAGTACTCATATTTTCATAATTCTAACCAAATTAAAAAGCAATCAGCATCTTCCACTTATTCAAAATGAATGAAATTGTAGTAAATTATTTCTAAATGTTTTTGTCCCTCCTCAGCAGAAAGCTAAAGTACTGCTGACCAGAGGAAACATGCCCTTTATTTTTTTTGACATGTTTTGTGAATTTTCAAATTGAAGTAATGTGAAAACATTTCAAATTTCATGGATAATGAGAAGCTTGAAAGTGTTGATTGCAGAGACTCCAGAAGCAGAAGTTAAATTTTAAAACTGTACATAGTGTAAGAATAAAAAGTTAATGTAGAGAAAAGGGTTGTCTCTTTTCTTCGGTAAATAACAATAAATGAAAATAGGCAGAATGAACCAAATGTGGGAAAATTTACTTCTGTTTCTTGTATGTATTTTAGTTTCCCAAAAAAGATGTCTTTTTTTTCATTTCAAACTACTAATAGTCATAATGTATGGGGGTTTTTTTGGTTTTTTTTTTTCTTTCTTTGCAGTACAAGAGCTTATATCTCACAAGTCTGAGGCATTTCCCTAATGACAAATTGTTAGAAAGATTTTGGGGAAGGAATGAGTATTTTTGCCTGCGAATTTCAATATTTAGGAAATTACATAATTGGTGTTTACTTTCATAAAATAAGACCTAACAATACATTAAGATGCTGCACATTATACAGCCAAAAATATATACATGGCCTGCTAGGAGCTCTTCTGTTCTTCTGTATCTGTAGGAGGTTATATGGCAGTTTGACTGCAGAGGTCAACAAAGGGATAAGACAAGAGTAAAAGAGATTATGGATAAAAAAATAATCTCTTAACAAAATCTCTTCAAACCTTTTGAAGCTTCCAGTATATACTCAGGTAATATGCCAAGATTTGTGGCCATTTGGTGAAGAAACAGGTTAAAATTTACTTACAATACAAAAATGCAACTGAGTCTATATGTACTTTAGTATAAGGGGAATGACCTTTGTGTTAGAGTTGTACTATGGAAAATTCTGGTTCCAATGCCTTTTTCTCTCAGATACTTCAATATTTTTTAAAAGTATGAGGCCTTTCAGGATTTTACAGTAGGAAAAAAAAAACAGTAGGGGCTAGTTCTAGGTTTCCTTCTTTTGTTGTGTTTTAAAGAATGGTGTTCTGCCTAAATTTAGTTGTCTGTCATGCAAATAGAAGAAAAAACCCTGGTAGCAAAAACCCAACAAACCTCATATAATAGTGAAAATCCCAGACCAAAAGAAAAACAAAATCTTCTAGTTCTAGCTGATTAGATTGGTTTTGCAGCAGAGCAGGAATTGTTATACTTTACAGATTTCAGGGCTTACTGTGCCCCTGATTCAAGTATGAGAGGTCAGCAGAGGCCAGATGAAGGGCCAGGCTGGGATCTGCAAGACTTTCTACCTAAGTGAGAGACAAACTGCTGGATCCTTCTGTGGCTGCTGTGGCAAAAGCAGCTGAACAAAAGCCTACATTGCTTATTAGAAGGAGGAGTGTGATTTCAAAGGAATCAGTGTCCTTTACCTCTGACCTCTCCTCATGCTTTTCTGGGAAAAAAAAAAGCACATGGATATTCATCAGAATTAATACCTGTACCTGGCAAAAGGGGATTGAAAAGTCCACTATTAGTGGATTGCAATTGTGCTAGTTATTGTGTTAAGGAAAAGTCATGCATTTAAGTAAAATAAGTAAATGCTTTTACTCAGATGCTTTAATTAAGTTCTAATTTAATTCATAAGGATTAGAAAAACTAGCAGCAATTGTGGATGACAAACATAAGATAGAAAAGACCAAATAAAAAATTAAGTCCAACAGTTTGACATTATACCTCATTCCAGGGTCTGAAATTAGTTGGTCCTGACTTTGTTCAGTAAGATAATATCTATTTTCAGCCTGACTTCAAGTGAACTCTATTGATGAATGGAAAAGGCTGTTAGTCACTGGGAAAGTGCCTGAAAACAATCTCTTCCTGAGAGCAACTGAGATGTTAGCAGAAAAGAAAAAGACTGTCATCTGAGATGTCCCTTCATGTGTTCTATTGCTCTGAATAATACAGAAAATTAGATACTAATTCTTTGAATGTAAGGATTCTAATAAACTACTTTTAGACAAAAGAAGTTTTCTTATCTGGGATTTTTTTCCATTATTCTCCATCTGCCTTTTCATATTGTAAGCTCTCGGGGTAAGATCTTTCATACATATTTGTAAAACACTTGGCTTAATACAAATACTAAAATCCAACACAGTATAAAATATTACCTCTTCAGTTGTATTAAATCAGAATGGTTCAGTCAACTCCCCTCTACTTTCTGTGAAGAGTATTAATTAAAGTAGCCAGTAAAAAAAGGTAATGATGGGGTTTGAAACCATCTAGACTAGTTTTACCTCGGTTGAACTTTTGCTTCATGGTGTTACACTTGGTACTTTTTCTTATAACTGAAATTAAAATCCAGGCTACACAAAAATAAAGAACTAAATGAGAGAGGCTAGTCAGGATGTGGGCTATTTTCTTCCTTGCAACTTCCTCAAAATTTGCTAGAAAGAAACAACACATCATGATAGTGTCCTTTCCTGGCTCTAGCAAACCTGGAAACATATAAAGAGTAAATAGAATGTTTCCCTGTAAGGATCTTTCTTTCTATTGTATTTTTTTAAGTATTAGCCTCACTAGAAATCATCCAAATTAATGAAATATGAAAGGGAAAATATAAAAAGAAAACAACAACAAAAAATCATGTGAGAAGAGTAGAGGAGTTCTACTCCCCCTTCCCTTTCTCCAAGAGGAGAAAAATTCTTTTGAATTCCCTTCTAGAATTCCAGTGAGTCTCACAGACAAATATTCAGCTGTGGTCTTGATGCTTCTCAGAGGTCTTATTTTAAGAAAATGAGTCACACCCATCTTCTGAAAAAGCAAATTATTTTAAAACACTCTTGGCTGCTGAAAATCATTATTCTTCTTGAATATCTTAAGGTTATATTAATTGCCTACAGATACAGATATATTAATTACCTACTGATAAGTTCTTCTTTAAAAATGTTGAGTTCCAATAGCAAGGCACTTGAATATAATTAAGAACTTGGGATAATTGAGAATTGTAGGGCAAATCCACATACACTTCACATAAGTTTATTCAAGTTAGTCCCAAAAGAGAGGATACGTGTATGCCACACTGCTGTGCCACACAGGTATGCTAGCTCGTGTATAGGAAGCTGTATAGTGATGTGAATGTGGTATTTGCACTGGGACTAATTAGGTCACCTCACTTTTCACACTGTGAGAGTTTCCAGTTCTGGAGCCAGCTGGGTATCTTTTCATGGTGCAGTACTGCTCACTACAGACATACCCTTAAAATTATTGTGCATACCCCTTACCTATTTGTCATGTGTACTGAATGAATTAGGATCCCCACTGGAAAACAGAACACAATTATTCATAAGGCATCACATATTTCAGGATTCTTTATTTGGGGTTTTCTAACTTTAAATGTTTGTTTTTTGCCATCTGACTTTTGAAGAAAGGAGGAAACCTTAACATATTTTTATATGTTGTGACAACCCTCCATTCTGTGCTCTAACAAGTATTTGAACCACAACCTTCACAGCTGAGACTGCTATTCCTTGTAGTAGGAGACAACTATTATCTCTGTGGGGAATAGACAAACCAATGGTGTTTAATCAAGGGGTTTGGAGGGGCCTCAGAACAGGCTGACTTCCTTTCTTCAACTTCCTACCGTGGAGGCTTTTGGCCAGATGTGAGGAAAGAATTACTCGCATTACTTTGATGCTAGGAAAAACAGAAAGAACTTTTCTTTTTCCATAAAAAAATTTAGCATATATTGCTCTGAATACATATACAGTACCCAAATATCATTACTTACAGGACATACTAGTCATTGCATCAATATTTGACAAAAAAAACCCCAAAACCAAACTTGTAAAAACACTGCACAGGAGTAATGAAAATTGTGTTCAGATGATGGATTCAGAGGCATATGCAAGTTTTTTTCCCTACAATGTAGTTTAGGATTTTATCCCTGAAGAAGTTTCTTTAAAAAAATTAGAGATAAAAATATTTTTTCATAAATATGTATTCTCTTTTTACAGAGTTAGCATGAAACAGTAAATTTTTGTATCTCCTATGATTGAAGTATGAGTAATTGCACATATAATTGAACTGCCAGATATAATTTCTCTGATTAGGAATGTACAGATTTCAGTTTGGTTTTCTAGCTTGAAACTGATCTAGCATCATAGATTTGTAGGTTAACATGATCTATTGAGATAGATTTTCATTGGTCTCTTCGTGCAAAATAAAGTCAAGCCATTCACAAACACATAATTCTATTAAAGATTAATTCCATTACATTGTTGCAATCTTTCTGAAGTGATAAATTTGACAGCAACGAGCCAGATTCATGCCTGGGATACACTGAATTTTAAAGGCCTCATCTTTGAGGGCAGATCTTTCAGATAGAGAATTTTTTTTCTGGGTGTGGGCTACAACCACACAAAGGCATATATGATTTCAGGAAACTGGAACCAAAGTATTCAGTACTAAACTGCCAGGATGTCTGACTGCCCATTAAAACTGTCAGCAAGAAACAGAAAAGTTTAAAAAGACAGTAACAAAATCATTGTTTACATTCTCATGAACTTGAACCCATCTTTAGTGACTGCATCAATCTCAGCCTCCAGTTCTGGTGCAGAATTCATAACTTAAAGGCTTTTTGCTCAAAGTCATAATTTTCATCATTTACAGATGGCTTGTTTAGACCCTGTTTCATGAGACACAGCAGAGGAAAGCTCAGGATATTTGGTACAGCACTTATATCAGCCCAGACCTCTCTAGGGGCACCAAGGGAAAGACATAATTGAGAAAGAAACCCCAAACCCAGAAATTAGGTACCCAGGCAAGGTAGAGCTTAGTTATCTTTAGTATCTTAAACTCCACAGGCTGAGAAGAAAAATAATTATATTTGCAAAAAAAAATGTTCTTTTTAAATCCTGTTTCTAATGGAGAAATCACAAGGCAAAAGATTGGAGGAAGAGTCATTACAGGTTTTAAGTTAAAGTAGAAAATGAAAAAAAAACCATGCTTGTCATAGCAAACAGTAAAACTTTTCAGTATAGTTCAGACCTACTTGAAAGACTGAGATGTTACTGAAATTGGAAATGCTGCTGAGCTTAAGTATAATACCACACAAGTTTTTTCCAGAACACGTATATTCTTCTATAGAACAACCAATATAAGAAGCATATAAACTCTGAAAAGGATACTTGCAGAATAGGTTTAATTAACCTAATGTGCTTCCAATCCATCAATGAAACAATTCAAATATTTTCAGTATGCTAAATGTAAATAAGTGAGGCGAGGTTCATAAATTCAACATATTGCTTTGTTGTCTGTGAAGTTGTACTGATTTTCCAATTGGAGTAATTATAGCAATGCCATTTCTTTAATAAATCTTTTTATTAATTTTTGATGCATATAAATACACAAAAGCCATAAATATGAAAAAAATAGCACAAAAAGAGAATAATGCTGAAGAAAATACAAATTATATCCGTTCATAATACCAACAATAATCTGCATTTCTAGAACACTTTGCATTTTGTTGTCTCCAAACATGCCACAGATATGAAATTGTTGCAAGGCTACTGCAAGAAGAGGAAGACTTAGCATCTCTGTTTAACTTCCTTCAATTTTTTAACTGCCCAACAATTTAGAGAGACTTTTTTGGAGAAGTGTGTGACTAAAGGAAGACTGAACTACCCTTATGACATTCCGATTAATAATAAAAATGCCTCTTTTTATTATTGATATCCTTAAAGATCTGGGTCCTTTGGAATAGAGGAGAATTTCATCTGGAGTATGTATCAGGAAAAGAATAGAGTTGAGGGCTGCTAATTTTCAGTGTCCTGTTCTATCCGCCAAATCCTCCTGTCCAGCTCACAGCACAACAGTGTGGCTTGGGGACATCAGCTGTCTGCAGTCTCAATCACTCTGAGCTGTTGGTAGTAGAGCTACCTGTCCAAGGAAACTCTTTTTGCAATTACTATTGAGACAGCCTGTTTCTGCTACCATAAATGAGACATATCATCCTCCTCCTGCCTTTTGTAGGTTCTGTAGAAATTTATCAGGTCTCTTCTTTATTTTAGTCTATAACACCGTACCAAAAGAAATGTGAATAATTAAATGATAATGTTCTCTATATGTCTGGAAAGGGACATAGATTCTGATAAAACTTCCTCTCTGTACAAAGTGTTTGTCTGGAGAGCAATGACAATTTGAAATATCAATACAATTGTTACAATAAGCACATTAACAGAGAGAAATTTATTTTAAGAAATAAAATAATAATTTGAAAAATAAAACGGAAAAAAAGACAAGGAAAATAGGAGCTATGTCCTATATGTCCTACTCAGTGTTTTGAATTTTTATCTTCTAACTCTGTACTACATCAATAGAAAAGACAAAATTTTTCCAGCAGTTATTTCAAGACTCTGTAACCCAAATCCATATTATCATGTTGGGGAAATGTCCTGGTTTCAAGAAATTAAAAGAGCCTTAATCATTTCAATTCACCAGTCTCTTATGATTTGTTCATATGATTTCACTAAGTAGTTTGATACATTGTTTAAGAATATTCTGTTAAATAGGTAACATTTACAGGAATTTCTCTCCATCCCTGCAGGGATAATAGAACATTATAACAGTTCCCTCATAGATAAAGCCCTCAACTTTTAGCTCCTTTTTTGTTACATCTAAAAATCAACTTCCTTTCTAGCAGCACTGACAAATCTATTCACAGTAGATCAAACAAAGGGGTGGAAAATGAAGTGGAAAATGTCAGGGAGATTGGTAATGTTAGAGAGGACAATAAAATCTCAAGAAGGAGGACCTGGAGTACAAAATCCTTATACAGGCTGTTGTTTCACAACAACTTGCCAGTATGATGACACTTTTATAGATAGTTTTGGGGTTTGTCCTGAGAGTCTGCAACATCCAGGGACTCTGGGATCTCTGCAGGAAGCCAGAATATGATATGCAGACAGGAGTTCTGGTGACTTCTCCTTCACCTGCTTTCCTTTGCTTGGCCAAATCACAGTACATAATATTTCTTAAAAGTCATAACCTTTCACAAAACTTATTTTGGGGGAATGATAATGGGTGACAGAAGATGTAAATATCACAGAAGAGCCCCTTTCAATCCCCATACCTACATGCCCATGCATAAAAATCATCTTGGCGTTGACTGATGATTTCTTCTAAATATGACAGATCACGAATTTCTAGCTCATTTATTTCTTTCTCTTTCATAGAAGATCTGATTATCGGCCATGAAATTTACCTAAATAAAGACTGTGTGTGGAGCAGATTTTACGCCTTTAATTACAAAGAAGAGTTAGTTAACGTTGCTGTACCAGCCTTCCTCTCTGTTGCACGCTGATTCCACGCAGCCCTTTCAGAAAAAGGAGTGCCTACAAAATGGAACTGCAACAAGGAAGGCAAAGCTGGGAGGGGATCTGTTGTAAATGTCTAGCCTAGGTGTGTCCCTGGAGGTTTTCTGGCAGAAATTTGAGCTTGCAGAGTCCTCAGTTCAAGTGTGCTTGTTGGGAGATGCTGATTGCAAGCCTCGGTTTTTAGAAGGTGAGCGAATGGTTCATAATTTGGGGAGAAGAGGGTGCTGAGCTGCCTTGCCGTCAAGCCTTCTGACTGCAACGGTGGCAGGTCTGGCTTCAGTTCTGAGAAGAGAGAGGGGTTTTTGCCAAATTTTCTAACCCAAGTACCTGCATTGTTACATGCTTAGCTCTGACATGCAAATACTGACGCTCATACATATGTATGAATATGTCAGTGTCGGTCTTCAGCCGTGGATAGCTGTATGCTTGACTGGCATGTGTGTTGCTGATTACTTGATTCTTGGATTCCAATGATTTTTTGAGACAGCTGAAACCCCAATTTTTTTGCATTTTGTTTATTTAGTGAAATAGCAAAAAAAGAAAAAAAAAGGAAGAGAAGGCGAAGGTTGATTTAAGTTTAGAGGTTTGTTTTTTTCAAGGGTTTTTTTTTCCTTTGGCTTTGGTGTTTTCTCTTAAGCTGTGTTTCAGCTTGCAGCAAGTGGTTGGCCACCCCTACCCTTCTGGTTCCTTGCTTTCTTTTACACTATTCCAGAACATGTTTCATGCCTTCCCTCTTTCTTGTTTAGACTAAATTAGCCAATGAACAACCTGACCCAGCTGCTTAGCTGTTCCCTGATCTGCATTTTACTTCTTAATGAGCTCAGAGTGACAAGCTATTTAGGCTGCTTGTTCCAGCATCAGCTCTGACTCCATCTGTAACTTTAGTGCCACTTCTTTGTCAGCAATGCCAATTACAAATGTGTGCCTTTCTAATTTACAGCACTCTACTTATAACGCCCACGCTGTGCTCCGTGTGTTCTCTCTTTGCTTCTACTGTTTGTAGTCACCTGAGCAGACCTTCAGATTGTCAGAGCAAGGGTCTGCTACATGGCTGGCATTGATCAGCTATCTATAGCACCATATATAATTTGGCACTGCATAGATCGTTTGCTCCCTTTCATCTGCCCTGAATTTGGAAAGCTCTGTCGGTTCACACGGGGTTCTACAAACCTGTCTGTGCGTTGATCCTTCTGTGAACTGGCAATCCTGGAGCAAATGTGTTCCCTTGCATATGATACCACAATATGGGAAAAAGAATTACTTACTGTGCATCTGTAGGGCTATATTATATTTTTCTTGGCCTCCTCTGCATTCATCTGCAGAAAAATCTTAAATATGTTCCTCTTTTGCCCGTGAGCAATAACTACAACTTGATCCATTTCTTTGTGTGTATTGTTAAAAATGCAGAACATCCTCAAGTCTCTGCTCAGGCAAATACAATAAGCAATCTCCATTTCTGCTGGTTTATAATATGGCTTACTGAGTAGCTGAAAATGGATCTGCTCTTTTCTGTTGCTGCTGCTGCTGCTGGGTGTGCATTGCCTGTTGACCAGTTGGTCTTCTGAAGAGTAAGACTCATATCTAGAAAGATGTTTCAGGGAGCGCTAAAGGAAGCAATCTGTTTGGCTCCCTATCTTCTCAGACAGACAGTTCCTCAGATTTAATAGCTGGTGTATTTTAAATTAATTAAAATACATTACTTCTTCATGTTATTCATAATTTACTTTTTTGTTTTAACTTAATCATGTTCTGTTGCTCTTCTGATTGGTGGCTGGATATGAAAAAAACATTATTATCTCCAGCCATGCCAGATGATACAAGAGCACAATCTCGGACTGTCTGATATTTCATCTGAAAGTTCACTATGAGTGGTTTTGCCACTAAATTTTTTGCTCCCTGTTTGCACTATTTCTTAGTAACTATGGAATACCCTCAACTATTGTAAGCAGAGAGGAATTAGGGAAATCCCAAGAAGAGCATCAGGTGGGTTATGATGTATATCTGTAAAGGTAGGATAACAATGTTCCAGTAGTTACCAGGCGACATTTCTTTCATTCGATCCCATGTGGTGCTTTCAGCTGAAAGGAGTGGGCACCAGTCAAGGTATTCCTGAAATTATTAACCCCTTTATCTCCCACAGACTGTGGAAGTAGAATTTGGTTTGATGTGCAGAACAAAGAAGCAGTAGTGAGCAACATTTAGTATCTATTTCTACATTATTATTTTGTCTTCAGGGGAAAAAAAATTGAGTCTGAGATAAAATGGTTACTTGCATGGTATGAGTGTTAAAAGTTGGGTGTTGCACTCACATGCATAACAGTCAGAAACTGTAAACCAGAAAATCTGGTATTAGAAAGTTTAGATCTTGAGTCTGTAAAATTATAGATGTAGGTTGCTGAGTTTAAATGGCCCCAAGAATAACGCAGTGTATGGATTGATTTTGAACCATTTATGATCTGTCTCTAATAACTCTTCCTTTATTAGAAGATTTACTCAGTTTTTCAGGAAAACTAAACAATAGTGAACATGCTCCTCAGCATTTAGATTCTCCTGAACAGCTGATAAGTAGACCATGCAGTTTGTTTAGATTATTAAAAATGCTACCAAATTTTCAAGGTTTATCAGAAATTCTTTTTCAAATGTTTTTGCAGAGGGTAAATATTATTGGAAAAAATCACAAAGGCTGACATGTACAGTGGACATGGTGGAGATCTGAATATCATATCTCATTTTTTGTATTAAACAAGCATAGAAAAGTGTAATAGTAAAAGTGATGGTGGTGGCCAAACCTGTGACTTTTAGGCTTTAATACTGGAGGATTCAGTTTGTTTATTGTTTTTTTGAAGATTCCTCACTAAAAGATCAGAAAAGCTTTGAAAATTATGATCATAATTCTAAAGTAATATCATTAGAATTGGTGGGTTTGTCTCAGGAAATTAGATTTGCTTTTATTCTTCTGTTTTGAGTGGCTTAGGTTTTCTGAAAAGGAAGGTTTATTACAAAGGTTTTAGTCTACTTTCCACAAAAGAGATTGTGCTCATGTCTCTAAGTGTCACAGTGAAATAACTTCTTTTAAATTTACTCATTTGTAAGAAGGATTCTGTCCTGTAAGATCTTGTCTTTATCCTTTTTTAAGTCTATTGCTAGTAAGAATTAAATAATTTATTTTAGATCTATTATTTTAGCTGCAATAAGGAGATGTGATTCTGATCACAATGACTCTTTGCTACTCTTCCTACTTTTCCTCTGTCTCTGTAGTCTTTTTTAGGAAACAGGCTTTGGGGACTGCCAGAGGAATGAGTGTAGAGGTCTTTGGATCTTGTTTTGGCCTGACTATTCATCAGCCAGTACAACAGCTACGGAGCACATTTGCCATCTAGAATGACTTAGGGCAGTCCTGAGGCTGCTCAAGGAGATGTACAGTCCCAAGAAGGACACAGGAACTGTGACTGTCTCTGTCACCACTTTTCACTACTGCACTGAGAGTACTTTAGCCAAGGCAGGAAAATCTCGCAAGTGAAAAAATCTGGAGTGTTATAAATATGTTATTTTCAAATAATCACTTTTAAAATGCATAGGATCAAGATCTCCTTATTAATTTCCATTGATATTGCATCAGCTGCAGAGCTATTTTGTTAAGATTGGTCATTATTTCCCAAATTTTTACTTTTCTTTTTTCTTTTTTTTTATACATAATTTTTTCTTTTTTTCTCATGAGGGCTAAAACTAATAAATTAATACATTTTAAGTTCAAAAATATGAATGACAATATTTTGGTTTTACCCCCTATATTACACAAGTCATTCAACTTCTTCTTGTAATTTCTGCATTGAACCTTATAACTTACAGCTTAGCTAGAACGTACCTTTTAAAAAGCTATCCAGTATTGATTTAAGGACTCCCACTGAAAGGGAATTAGCTATGCCCCTCAGTAATTTACTCCAGTGATTAATTACCCTCAGTATTAATATTGTGCATCTTATTTTCAATATCTCTCTTTTTAATCCAACATTTTCAGTGGGAAAGATAGGAGAGATTTTACACTGTTCTATGGAGAACTGCTCAACCCTATATGAAGCAAAAATAGTGTTACTCCCTTATTGCTCCCTTACAGATGTAGCATTTCACCAGTAACACTTTGAAGCTCACTGAGACATGCCTCTAAATAGGGGCTCAAACATGGTATAAGCCCCTATTACCTCCCAATGAATGCCAGAGAAATACTTTTACATGGCATCTGGAGAGTGAGCTGTTGTGTATGCCGGGGGGCTAAGACTGCAGGTACTCCCTTTACTCGCTGGCCTGTATCAAGTAACTTCAAGGTGGTAGAGGTTAAGTCCTTCCCCTAAGTGCATGTCTGAAAATAATGTGATTGCACAGGTTAGTTTGTAGAGAACAGCTTTTCGGGTACAGATTTTTCATATATTTTCATAGAAGTCAACATGGTGATGGAGATGACTGGAGGGTATCAGCCTCTCCCCCTAATTATGAAACATAATTTTTAAAAGGAAATCAAAACTTTTGCTTATTTACAGGCTAAACTGAGGCAGCAAGAGTAGACATTGGTTAAGAATTGGTTGCATCGCCTTCAGTGCAGGCTAAAGTTTCTTGTTCGCAAATTAAACAGTACCTTTGGTGTACATTTTTCTCTTCATTTCTTCATCTCCAAATGTGCTTTAGTCTTAACCTAGAGGGACCACCTGTGAGTGAGAGGGTAGTTTAGTCTCCATGCTTATTCACTCCTTGGTCTCTCTGCTGAGACTGTCAAGCCAAGAATGCCAATTAGTTCAGCATTAACAAGCCCCTTTATGTGTTCTATTGGGCCTGAGAATTGACAGCTTCAATTCTGAATTTCCTTGGTTATGTGGATTTATGTTAAATTCTTGTTTCTCATGAAAATGCTCTCAAGCCTCTAGTTGGGCTGTAACTAATTGTTTCAGAATTAAAAGTGGGTGCAAATGAAAACCTGGTCAGGTTACCCTTGGACTTGGATACACTATCAAAGCTAATCTGTACAGATCTTGCTTAACTGTGTTTACAGTGCTCCTCTGAAATATTTTTTTTGTCTAAAACTGTGAAAGGTCTTAGTTTTATGTTGATGGACATGCATATGCCTGATACATGAGCAAAGAGTGGCATTCGAAGCAAGCCCTGTTCAGAAACAAATTTTGAAAAAGGGAAACAATTTTAAATGCATGTGCTATATAAACTGCCTTGTACATTTCATTCAATGTTAGCCCATGTCTGCAAAAGCCCTGCAAGTGCTGGCTGCTTACGGACTACATAGGGTAGTTGTGCTTTCTCCTGTGCCACCCCACATGCTTAGAAAGACGTATGAGTAAACTCCAGAAAACCATGTTACCTCACTTTTAGTATTCATCATGCCCTCTTAAAAGCCTTCATCATGAGAACTGCAAAGCAAAAAGAGAAAAAGAAAAAAAAAAAAAACAAAAAACAAAAAAAACCTGGTGGTGATTAGGCTACTCTATTGCTGAGATCACAGCATGTCCCAGGATCCTGTATTTTCTCATTGCTTCCCTGTGCCAAGCCCTTCCACTGAGTTCTTTTACTACATGTAACAGGAGTGAATTTTTTTTTCATAGGTTCTGACCCTTCCCGGGGTAAAAGATTATGACATAGATCCCCATGCTTCACAGTTACACCAGTATGAAATAATTTATAAGCACCTGCAAACAAAAGGGCAAAATCAGAGAGATTGTTTCTCATTCTGCTTTTCCATTGACTGTACAACACTAGTCAACATGCCTGAAAAATGTCTCTATGCATGTTGTTTATAGCTCTGTTGCATTAGTCAGCTTCCTTTAATAAATCAGATACAAGTTGTGACATGTTGTTAATTCGATCACTAATAACCTGCTCAAATTGCAAATCTATGTCAGCAGGTTGGTGTTGATTAAGTCATAGTCACTACTAACATATTGTTTTAAATGACTGATAAATTTTATTTGCTGCAGTGATAGACTGCCTGCTCTGATTCATTTGGTTGTGGGCTTGTGGGGGATTTTTGTTGCAGGGGGCTTTTTGGTTGTTGTGGTCCTTTTTTCTTTTTTTTTTTTGTCTCCTTGTAAGCTTAGAAAAATGACACAAATGGCCCTGAGGTGGTCCTCTAAAGGCCTTTCTCTTCCCCTGTTTGCTGCAAAGAGAGCTGGTAGCCACTAGAGGGGAGGAGACTGCCGGCTTTACTGAGCGCTCCAGCTACAGCTTGAAGGTGCAGAGGCTGTCAACAGACTGGTTGCCCAACGAAATGGTTTAATATATGTTATGAAGGTTAGTAAAAAAATAAAAATAAAATGTTTTTCCCTCATGCCCCCACTTCCTTTAATGCATTTGAAATATTAACTGCTCAGCACATGGGCTATCTTAGGAGGGTTACTATCTCAGGTGATAACTGGGGGAGGGAAAAAAGCCTACGGTAATAAACATTTAAAATGTTACGTCTGAAGGTAATGTGTTAAATCTTTCAAGGCAAATGTTTAATTTTCTATGCAAGGATGCTGGAAAATTAGGGTGTAGTCTAGGAATAACAGTCATTTATTTCCTATGCGAAATGAGAAGTGTTGATTTTATGTGTTCGAAGTTTCCAATCATTCTGTCCATTCCCCTCTTCCCTTCCCCCGTCCCCAAAACTATTGATGCTGAACAAATGTCTAAACTAGTAGAAAACTTAAGTATCATTCTTAAAAACTTTTTGAAACATATGGTCTGTGTTATATGTAACCAAATCTAAGCCAGAATAGCAGAACATCTTTTTATCATCTGTAGATGGAGAAATATATATTTCTTTTTTTATATATACAGTTGACCTTTTTATTTTATTTTTTAAAACAGAGTAAAATTCTTGGTATTGCTAAAGAGCTATAATGTAGAACTGTAGCTTGTTACACTTACTCTCCTGAGTGTAATTGCACTAAGATCATTCAGTTTCCATTTGGAAAGCCAGTGGCAATTACTGGAATACAATGTATCATGCATTTGCTCACTGGATATAAAACGTATATACTAATTCGCAATAAAATGTAACAGCTGTCAGTGCATTTTCTGCTCTGTTACTTCAATAAATTGGAACTCTGACTAGAAAATGGGAATATTGCATTTTTACACACTCCGTAATGTGTTTGCTTTTTGCAAATACAATTTATTTTTTTCATGACAAAAATTGTGGTTTGTTATTACTGCTAGTGGATAAATATTCTTATATCAGAATGAATTACACATGGTATCTGTAAAGAAGAAGTAATATTTTCTGCTTTTTATTGTAGCCTGTCTCCAGTAAACAAAATGCACTTAACCTACTTCTGTCATATATTGGGTATTTTTTTATTTTATTTTATTTTATTTTTTAGCATGGCAGTGGTTGAAGGATAGCGGGAGTGTATTTTACCCTACCTTTGCAGTTATTTGAGTAACTGGTTAACATTTTACAGCAGACTGTTAATTCTCTCTTGGATTTATTTTTATTTTTATAAACATATATAGAGATAAATAGTTCTGGAAGACAGTTATTAACCATGACTCCTCACATTATGAACTAGTGCATCTGAGTTTTATTTAAGATAAAATGCCTGCACATTTGTGTAATTTTGTTACTTGAGGTCAGACTTTTCACAGATAATTAGCCTTTTACACACTGTGAAATCAACCTGCATTGGTTATTTGGCTAGACTCTTTGCTTCTGTTCTTTATTTCCCAGAAGGTTAACGTGCTGAAAATCTAGCTGCAAGCACATAGTACTGTCTCTTTGTGTTGCTAATTATCCCGTTGCATAATTATTAATATCAGGAGCAGGAAGAGGAAACAAGCACACCAAATAGTCATGAATGCTAGTGTTCTGGCAGGAAGCTAGTCCTGCATTAATAAAATGTGCCTGTGCCAATATCACAGAAGATAGGAGCGTTCCTTGTTAAGGATCATTTATTAACTGAGATCATCTTTTAGTTCGCCTTGGGGTAATGACTAATGTCAATGGCAAATTTCACAGTTGTCTAGAGAAATGAATTAAATTTGTAATAAAAAGCCCTTCGGCTTGTTGTACATGTTCATTTATTGGAGTAGTTGAACTAGGAGAACTGTAAGGCAACCAAGAACATTGGCTTAATTTTCCTTACATATAATAGTGACCTTTAGCTTCATATTGAAAAAGTTACCTATTATAGACTGGTAAATTAAATGAGAAGTTCCTCTAATGCAAAATAAACTAAGTGACTGAGCTAAGTTAAACGGCCCTTGAGCTTATGAGGTTTTTGGCAGAAACAAATTCTTTTTTTTGCTACATCTGTTCAGCATCAGCCTTCTGAAGGTGGTTTGGTATCTAATCAGTCAGATAAAGTATTACAAACTGGGATGCTAAGAAGTAGTTAGAAGCTCATCCTGTAGGATACCAGGATGATTACAATCTTGGGACAGTACAGTGACATTTTTCACACTGAAATTGTGGGTTTTTTTGAAAACTTTCAGATGTTCTTTACATGGCATCTTTTACATAAAGTCAAAGCAACCTGCATCCATTAATAAAAAGGCTGTGTTGGGGTTTACTTTTTTTAAAATTTATGTGTGCACTGAAAAACAGAAGAAAGTTTTAAATATTGTCACCGCAGAGAGTAAATATGAAATTTACAGGAAAATATCAAAATGTAAAGGGGGTAAATGGCATGCACCACAGCACAGATGGAGTGAGAATTATAAAATTTCTCTTTTCCTAGGTCAAAGGACTTGGGGGTATATATATTTTAGTTTTAGGAAAAATGATAAGCCCTGTCCCACCACCAATTTAATATGGACTGTGTCCAACGGTTAGTGTGGTGGGTTTCTCTCTTTCGAAGAGAACGAGACACAAGAAAACACAAAAAAAGTATGTGGGAAATCCCAGCAGACAGCAAGAGAAAAATATTGTAGCTGTTGAAAGAAAATGGAGTTGGGAATACATTTACTTTGCCATCAAGACCTAGTAGGGCTCAGGATGTGCTTTTATGGTGACTCCCTGAAATCATACTGCAGTGCTTGGAAAATGGACAGAATCGATACAATAGTGCTGTCTTACTCTGCCTCTTTTTCAAAGTTCATGACAGAATTGCAGCACCAATGTTTTCAAAATCACTTTTCTGTTTGTATAAATACTCAATTTAATTCTAAGTAATGGGTGCTTTGGTGTGATCTGCTGCTGGAATCCTGTGTTTATTTCCATCAAATTTAATATGGAAATCATTTAGCTTATTTACTCTGAAGGTTCCTGAAGTTTTAAAAGTTTTGTAGATGTGAAATTTCCTTTCTGCTCTATTCAACAGCATAAAATAACTTTTGAAATTCTAGTGACTTTAATGGATGCTTTCCCCATAAAATAACATTTAAAATATATTTTCATGTGAATTAAAGGATGTTCTTACTATAACTGATGAGGCTGAGCAAAAAAAACATTGGAGTGACTAATAAAATAATGAAAATACAACTGTTAGTTTGAATTCCTAATGGCCCCCAGTGCAAACCATAGGTTGTGGACAGACATGTGGACATAAGAAGTTTTTACAGAATTTTGGCAACTCTTGACTACAATATTGTTGTGTGACCAAGTCAAGATTGAAAAATTTCAAATGTAAAATTAGGTTGAGGAAAGGTTATAGTCAAGTGTAATATCCAGAGATTGTAATACATCCACAGGGAGTCAGTGTTGCCGGGGATCTTTTTTGCACCAGTCAGTTAATGGACCCAAACTAGGGAGGCAGAAAATAGGGAGTTAAATGCAGAGGTACAAAGCTGCTAATGGTTACTGTTTATTTTTTCTGACAGAGAAGGTCAACTTTAATTTTGTATCTGTCACATGCCTGAATTCTAATGTATCATGTTAGCAGCTTTTAAGAATATTCCGGAGATGGTTACCAGAAGATAATGCAGAAATGAAGCATGGTGGCATTCCTAGGTGGGGGAGGGAAAGAGCAGGTTTGCATTGTCCTTCGGTGTAAATCATTGTTAAGTTTAGTGGGACAGCTATCTTTCTTTAAAGTCCAGACTAATATTCATGGCACTGACAGGATGATAACTAATTGAAGAAAAATTGTCACCTACATGGCTCTGAGTAAAATCTAAAAGTTTATCTTTTATTCCTTTTTGAAATCCAGAAAAAACACTTGAGAATATCTTTTTCTTCAGCAGTAAGAAAAGGTTTTGCTTAGCCGTATGCAGTGAAATTGCATTTTCTCACTAGCAAGAATGTACAGTAGCAGGAGACTTTCATTTCAAAAAGGCTGCTCTAAAATCCAGCCGTTGAAAGTTGTGAACATGGTAAGCAAGCCCTGTGTTTTTTAAATAAATATTCTAATGCCTGTTCAGAATGTGGGCATGGGCATGTATAAAAAGTGTGGTTTACATAAAGTTTTCAGTATGTTGATTTAAGTGGGGTTTTTGTTTGTTTTTTAAGGAAAGAAGAAAAAAGTGTAATCAAAGCTAAAACTTGATCTGAGTGACAAAAATATTCTAATTTGGGAGTTGATAAAGACAGTGATCATATACAGGTACTGATAAATTTCAATATGCAGTTCTATGAAGAAAACAAAGAATTTTTTATGTGTAAGGAAAAGGAGAGTAACTCATACATAATTTTTTTCCACAACTTATTTTCTTTTCTAGGTGGTGTGTGACCAATAATATAAAATCTTTTAAAAAAACTCAATGAAACTAATGTCCCTGTAGCCAGAATTATGACAGTGTGTAATTATTGCACAATTAAATGAAACAATTGAATATATATTTTCTTAAAATTCAAGTGCTGTCATCAGCATTTACAAACTTAATACCTGGAGTACCTGCAGCACATGTCAAAATGTTTCAGAAATTTCGATGTGAGGAATATCTGAAATTTGGGCTATTGTTACTCAAGTCAGCCAAATTTGGATTTAAGTAGCTAAGCTTCAAAATGCTGGCTCACTTTTGGGCTTTTTTATTGTTTTATCCTTTTTTTTTTTTTTTCAATTTTATTAGCCTTTTAGGAAAAGATCTTCCCTCTCTGCTCTGTTTACTTGAAATTAATTTTGTGTTTTCTACCAAGAGGCACATTATATTCTGGAATTTTTTTGGTTTTAATTTTTCCACCTTTGTAAACTGTAATATTTACTTTTCACAGCCTTAGATGACCAAGAGATACAGCAACATGGGAGAAATAAAGCAGATATGGGTGGGGTTCTCTAAAACAAATTCATTTTCTCTCTGTGCATTTCTGTGCTGTGGAATAGACTTTGTGCTTATTCACAAAGAGGGAGTTTAGAAATGTTTTTAGAAAATGCAGATGTGCAAAGCATTCTTAATAAGGATGGGAAAAGAGTTTGCACTCCCCTTTTAACCACTCTCTCACCTCAGCCCTTTTCAGCATGTAACCTTATTCTCTGTGGGATTACTTGGATGAAAACCAATTAGAGAACTGCTCACACAATATAAATGCATACAGATTAGTACAGATTGAACGGTACCAATGCCAACTAATCATACAGTATATAAAGTCCTAAACAATATAGATATTAAGGAATGAAGGGGAAATGGACTCATATTGTTATAAAACTGAGCACAAAATGGAAGCAGCAGAAAACTATTTATTTAAATAATAAATAAAGTATAGGTTTTCTTTTGCCCCTCTTTTTTTTTTTTTCCCTTTGTGGCAATCTGCCCATAGACAAAACTAAGTGTACCAAAGAAAAGTCAGCCTACATGTTTTGAGGGTATTCCCCACGCCTTCATGGTAATGTTACTTTATTGCTGCTGTTTTCCGTCCTTTACCTGTCCGTCCCCTTGATAACCTCGAATGCAGAGTTTATTCTCCAGCTGGGATGAGAATGAGAAAATGGTCTCCTCTGATGTGGATGCTTATTCCATACAAAGGTGTCTGGGAGGGACAAATAGAGACTGTGAATATAACTGAGTTATTTTAATGCATGGCCCCCAAGGACTGTGTGACCTGAAGGGTTTGTTTTGCTGAGGGAAGCCTGCAAGAGGACGACTGCAGAACCATGAGATCAGCCATTGTTTCCTTTTGCGTTGGTGTTGTCAGTTCCTGACATTCCAGGGAGGATATTTTGAGGAAAACATAGTAGTTTTTTCTCCTCACAACTGTTGCCCAGCAATGGTAATAGAATGATGAAAAAATGCAAGTCTCCTTCAGGTTTCATGCTGTCTTCATACTACAATGTCTGCTCTGATATGCTTACAGCTTTGGTCATTTGTTCTTCCTTTCCGTTTTATTTATGTTTTTTTCTGTTAACATAAACAGGAAAATGTTTCAACAATTCAACTCTAGGCTTTCTGTTGAGCAGTAAGCTCTTCCTACCTCCTTCTTCTGATGTTTCTTTGCTATATATAGTCACAGTGAAACCTGAATTTTTAGGCACCTAGACAAAGTAATATCCTAGACAATTATCATTCTGTTTCTAATTGGAGTCATGTGAGGTACCTGTTATCTACTTTAATATTGGGAAAGCTTTTTAGTCCTTGAAAAACATTTTGGCAACAGTGTTGAAATAATATGACAGAATTTTGAGTGTCTTGCTTCATAACTGCTCCTGGGCATTTGTCTCACTGATCTTTTAGCTGCTGGACTGAATTGTCCATTTACGATTATGCTGAAAGTGACAGAGTAAGGAATCTATCTAGATATAGCTACAAATCAAAAGAAACACACATAAAAGAACTGAGTCATACTCAGTTTGGAAAAAGAAACCCTTAACATAACTAAAGGAAGTGGAATAGTTTACAGGAGGGATTGGTGT
This sequence comes from Agelaius tricolor, assembly GCF_023055355.1. Lineage (NCBI taxonomy): Eukaryota > Metazoa > Chordata > Aves > Passeriformes > Icteridae > Agelaius > Agelaius tricolor. The sequence goes on along the minus strand of NW_027269267.1, from coordinate 29,610,922 downwards.
GTACATTGGTCTTCTCCAGAACAGCTGTCATTTTTAGATCAGCAGTGATTATGCATTGAATTTTACTCTGAAAGTGTTTACTATAGCATTCAGGAAAAAAAAGACTAATTACTACAGTCACTCTCTGTACTATATAGTGTCTGTTTTTCTCTGTCTTCAAAGAAGAGAGAAAAGAAGTCCTTCCTACCATGGTTGTTACATAATTTTAGCTGGATTTTTGTGTTCAACTTTTGATAGAGATGTGCAGGAGCTCAAATGCTTGTATTCATTAAGCTCTAACTGCTCAGTTCTGTAGCTGCAATCCAGAGCCAAATCCTGACTGTATGCTCAGATACTAATTATGTCCTAAAAGGAGTGTTGGATTGGCCGTTGTGCATGTGGCACCCTCATCAGATGATGTCTAGGTGCCATAATTTCCTTAGCTGAAGTAGTCTAATAATGATTTCTGTATCATGAAAGAAAGTCATTTTAGAAGTGATGGAGAGAAAGCAAGAGCTAGCAAAGATTGCAGTACCTAAGCAGCATGACTCCTTAGTGTTACAGAGCAGGAGAGAGCAGCAGGGGCCTAATGTCTCATATGAGTTCATGTAATCCACTGCTCCCTTCATGGTTTACCCAGGTTTTGGGGACTTCACTGATTGCTGCTTTGGTAGAACATTGCATTTCAGACCACAAATGAAAATGGTGAGCAAAAATGACTGCTCACATGAGCAAAAATGACTGCTATGTTGGAGCTTCTGGATTTTGCCTGGAGATGGGATCACTGGGGTTATTCATGTCAAGTCTCAGTGAATTTGAAGGAATACTGACCTTTTCCAAGAAAAATTCAGACCTGCTCATTTGAACTTTTAGAGGGAGTAATTTTTTATCATTAATATGAATAATTTCTCAGATTTTCTAGAATGAGATTTATTTTTTCTCAAATGCCTTTCATTGCCATTGCCTTAATATTGCCCAGCTCCTTGGTCCAGATGCAGGAAGGAGCCATCTATCTCCATTGCATTGGTATGGAGTGAAAGACCCTGACTCTCCTCAAAAGGCAAAACTGTGTCTCTTCAATTCATCTGAATGTTTAAACCATATTAGGGAAAAATATTAATTACTATAATAACCAACACTGAAGATGAAAAATTTTGATGTAAAGCCCTTTGCCATGTCACTATCACTTTAAGTTAAAGTAAGCATAATCTGAAAGGAATTATTAACATATACTAAGCAGGAAGGACATGTTATACCATTGGTCACTGAAGATTTATTCTTTTTTCTTATCTGTCACAGATTTGTCAAGGACCAGTCAGGGAACTGAGGTATCACCAGTCTGAAGTGTTTAAAAGAGAGAAAAACCTATTGGGTCGTCCACTCCTCCCTTCTTCTAGGAGAGATTTGTTACTGATAGTGTGGTCTGAAGTGCTTTGTCCACTTCAATTTTTAATGACACTTGCTGCTGTCTAGACGTGCTGGCTGGAGAAACAACATCTTACAGAAAAAAAAAAAAACAAAACCTTCAGTGGACAAAGACTACTAATTTAGGAAATTAAATGGAAGTTAGAGGTTTTGTGTGAGCTCTCTGAAATCTCAGAAGGCATCTGTCCAGGAACAGTGAAAAAAGTCTGGGCCAACAGTGGGAAGATACTTTCCACATTTCTTAAACATAAACTATAAATGATAGCAGAGCATTGATTTTTTAATAACAATTTTTATTTTGTTCTATAAAAATGTATAGTAGGAAAAGAGTAAGGGATGGAGGGTTGCATTTGAGTGGACAAAGGAGAAAATTAGCTGCCAAGGGTAATAGAATCTATGCAGTACAACACTATTTCTGTTTCAAGCAGAGGACGGTGTAAGAAAGCAGTACAGCGCTTATGGATTCATCTCAAAAACCATGCTGAATCCTGAAAACCTGCCAGAACTAACAAGATATCATGGGTGAATTCCTGTTCCCCAACAAGTGAGCAAGGATCTTGCCATTGACTTCCTTGGGGTTAGGATTTCACACAGTAGTTGAAATTTCTGTTGTGCGATGTGGAGCTGAGGGGTCACTGAGACTTTAACTCATGAATATGCACACACAGTGCTATACTGGGAAGTGAAACGTGGGCTCCAAAGAAACAGGGAGAAATCAGTCTGGGATGCTTTCTGTACCATCTCCTGACCGGGTCTCATTTCTACTGGGCTGATACTAATCCCAGACATTCCTCATGAATTTACATTCCAGAGAACAATAACTTACCTGAAAGACTGCATTTTCTCTAATTCCCTTTTAATATCCTGTTCATGTTCCTGAGTGTATAAGTAATTGATATGTTATTGTTATGCTTAGATTTCAGGGGTATTTTTGAATACTATCTTCAAGGAAGTGGTGTCAGGGCATCATGTGAACTGTGAAGGAAAGGAATGCCATAACTGACTACCTCCTGTGACCAATAAACCTCTGTGCCATGCTCTTTCAGATTTCACTGTGTCATTGATACTGTCAGTTCCAGGCTTCCCTGCTATCCTAGGTTGTGGAGGAGGGGTGGAAAAACTGCCCTCCAAATAGTAGAGATCTTACTTAGTGGGAATCCTGAAGATCAGGCTGAAGACCTTGAGTGGATTAGTGGTGTACGCCTTAATAGACGTGATGCTGCATTTTGTACTGTTTAGAGCATTTGCATATGTTGGAGCATCTGTATGCACCTTGGATACTTTGGTAACACTTACAGCAATAATTTTCATTGAGCTCATTCTCATCTCTCATTTTAATAATTTATATTTAATATGGAAGGAATTATAGAAATGGCCTCCAAGTCAAATTGTGAAAGATATTCAGCATATATGTTCATGAAAACCCCACATTTTTATAGATTGTCCACACTCAATACTAGAAAATTTTGAACAAAGGAAAAAATAGTTTTTGGAACAGTAGAAACAGTGCATTTCTGAGTATAAAATGTTTGGAGGAGTATCAACTGAATCTGATTTTTCTTCATCATTTTCAAAAATTATCCTTGTTTTTCACTATTATATTCCCCACATCAAAACATGAAAAATACTGTGCATTTTAATGTTTCTGTTATCCTGGGAAGAGATGAACAGAGCATTTTCATATTAGAAAACTCCGAAAATATACATCAGACGACATAGTATCCATCAACACCTGAAGATAACAAGTTTTTTAAAAAACAAGAAATTCTCAGCCAATATTTGTTATTCATGCTAAAATTCTGCTCCCTTTATCCATTTTTCTTTTCTATACCAGAAAAAATGTTTGGCAGTTTTAGTCATCCATAAACACTCCCCACCCAAAACATAGCACCACTATAGGGAGATCTCTATGCAAAATACCAATCTTGCTATATAACTTATTTTCCTGATAAATTTTGCAGAGGTATACAGAAAATTGGACCACATTTGTTACTTGTCCTTCCTCAAGGCAACACAACATTTTAGATTTGTGGAGTGGACACCAAGGAAGAGAATGGCCCTGTAATGTAGTTCACCACTTGCTCTCTATGGGAAATTTAGGATGGCTTCCTTAAGAGCAGTTTACAGTATAGATATGACCTAGGTCCCTTATGTAGCTGGGCAGGTTTCTACCCTGAAGTCATTAGCAGAATTAGTAGAATAAGAGCTGACTAGATCTTGTTCATGCTGAAGACTGCTGCTGGAGGTGATAGTCTTGTAAACGTCTGTTTTGCAGAAGAAATACTATGGGTGAGCCTGTATCTCAGGACAGAATGAAAATACAGATAGTAGGATTCAGCTGTCTTTAATTCAAGTCATTGCTCCCAAATGTCCAGTAATGGCCACCTACTGATCCTGGTCCAGCTGGCAGCATGTGCATATAAAGGTCTCCGTGGAGATAAACAGCAATTAAATCACAGAGAGAGAGAGGGAGACAGAGGCAGAAAGCAATTGCTGTTGAAGAAGCTAATACTGGAAAATACCACAAAACCAAGTTTCTACTGCAGGTGTAACATTATTATAGGATTCAAGATGCATGCACCAAAGTAGAAAACACTGATCTCCTAAGCATATTGGGGGGGAAGAGAGCTGGATATGATTTACACTGTTCAAGGCCACAGTGCCTGTGCTACTGTGATGGAAAGACATATGGTGCTTGCTTGAAGCAAGCCGAATACAAGCAGAGGTCAGTCTTGCACTGGTGAACAGGATCTTGCATGTGGATATTCGGTGCTACTGGAATTCAGCAGTGGTTAGCACAGCTTGCTTTTCCATTGTGGACATTGTAGAATTGGGGTTAAAAGATGCAACTGTGCTGATCACTGGAGAGGTTACCCTGAAAAATGTATTTGTTTGCAGCAGTGATGGCATAATTTCTGTTATAGGAGCCTTGTGCCTTTGTTAAGAATTTTTGTTTCACCAATATATGATTCTTTTAGACACTGCATTCTCATGGTATTTAAAGGAAATAGAGTGAGTTAATACCCAGGAAATTCCTTCTTAGAGAATGGAATTTACTCTTTTGGATATTTACATTAATTTTTTTTTCTATTGAAGTGTCTCTGAAGGAAAAACCATCCTGGAGTGAAATGTTATTTACCTATATAGAGGATTTTTACAGGAATTTTGTTTTCAGGTGCATTGACTCAGCCAGCCTTTCTGTTGGTTAGCATTTGGATTTTGTTGAAAAATCTGAATTTATGTCTCTCTTTCTCATGCACTCTCTAAGTTTAACTCACATAGAGCCAGTAGATGGTAATTTTGTTTCCATCCTCATACAGTAAAAAATAACCTCTTCGCATTAAGATGACTTTGCTTTTTTGCAAAGATGTAGTACGCAGGTCAAAATCAATATGTATCCAAATCCTTTGTGGCAAGAAAAGATGGATAAAATGCTTTGAGACAAAATTTTAAAAACAAACACTGTAATTAGCTTTTATTTAGTCTTTTTTTTTTTAAGACAATGATTTTCATTTCATATGGAAATGTAGATTTCTTCAGAGTAATTTCATGTTCTTTTTGGTTTAAAGCAACTTTTTTCCTTTGATTACTGAAATATGCAGTTCTCTCTATTTAACACGTAATATCAAATCAACATACTTCCCCCTTCCTTTTTTTGCTGATGACAGTCAGCAGAAATCATGTTCCAAAGTGCCCTGAGAACAAGGACATTGATCTCAAGTGAGACTCTTGTGCCACCTTCCCCTTGTCACTTTCAGCTGTAATTTGTTAAGATACCAGCTCTAAATTATTAAACACTTTATAAGTATAAATAATTCAGCAGTCAACAAATAAAGTGACAGCCCATTAATCAGTTCCTGTTCATGTACATAGGTGGCATGCTGTGGTCTGCGGTGGGCTATGAATTCTGCTGAAGTCCGTGCGCTTTGCAGCAATGCTGCTTCTTCTCACATCAGGAAAAGGTTTGTGTGCATCTTCTAGGTTTGTCATTTGTTTGCACAAAATCCAAGGAGTTCCTGCTAAACTCTGGGGAGGCTCAGTGGTGAATTGAGTCTTTTATTGTATGAGACCACATTGATATGCATTCTTTCCTTCTGGCCTGGGTTTAAATCTTTTGAGGGCCAGCCCAGCTTGGAAACACCAGAAATCCGGCAGTGTGCCTGTAAGCGGGAATACTGCAAACTGACATGGTCCAAATGACAGAAGGAACACCTCTTTGCTATTTCAGGCAGCACCTGAACAAGGGAAGCAGTGTGTAAATCAGTCTGAGATTCTTGTATGCTGCCTACAAGGTCAGCAAGCATCCCCTCCTCAGCATTTCAGTAAAGTTCTTGTCAAACACAAGCAGCATGTGTCAATGAAAGGCTGTTTTCAAAACACCACATATTCCAAATCCAAAGTATTATTAGGGTTTTTCAGTACAAAGGTGGCCTATTTTGTACTCCTGAAATTCTACCAAGAAGCCATTGATGGACACAAATGTGGCACAAATGTCCTCGGAAATTTTTATCCCAATATGTCACGAAAATCTAGGTAAACCTGTGTATGAGGATTATTCACTGTGCTTAGACATGATGTTATTTTGGGAGAAAAAAAAAAAAGAAAAGAAAAATTCTCTGGAAAGTGTTTTAAAAAATGCTGTATGAATTTTTGTGTTTTTAAATCACTGTTTGACAAACATAAATGTAGAGTGAACGCCTTTAAGTCTTCATTTTCAACACCGCAGGTGTTGCAAATTTGGATTGGCAGTAAAAAGTTTCCTCAGGAAGAAAGAGAAAATGGTTGTTTAACAGCTTTCCATTCTCATCTTGCATAGAAAGCCTGGGAAATTCTTGTTGTAATGGAGAGACTACAAAGAGGCAACTGAAATGATCCTAAGTCAAGGATCAATCCATCACACATAGGAAAAGATTATGTATGTGTCAATCTCTCTTGCTTTTTGATGCAGAACAAATGGATGTTACCCTTTGTAAATGGTTTATATGAATGCCAGTGCAGCGTTTTAATAGAACAGGCCAAGGACAGGGAGACCTCAGACTTCAGCACAGTCAGGGTTTCTTGCTGGATAAAGCACTAGACTGGAACTCGCAAGACCTAAGTTCTGCTCTCACCAAGCTGTTAGATGACCTTGAGTGAGTCACTTCACCCCTACACAGCACCCTTATAAAACTGTGATAATGATATTGACCTCTTTTGTTACAAAAGTGTGAGGTCTAGTGTTTAAAAGTCCTGCTTAAGAGCAAGTGGTGGTGTCACCCTGTGTGTAGTTGGAACTTGGATGAGACAATTTTTGGATGACATACATGCAAGTGAAGGGATTCTAAATTACACTGGTGATTTAATTTGCATAAGTGCTTGAAAAGAGAAAAGTGAGCACCTGTGACGAAGCTGGTCTGAATAATATAGAGTAAGTAGGTGCAATGGCAGTAACAAGAAAATAATGTGGTTCAGAAACTGAATATGAGAAATGACAAGCAACTGGCAAAGGAAAGCTTTCACTGAAAGGAATGTGATTCTGTGGTGAAGCTGGGATGCAGATTTTCTAAAAAATAAAACAATTTGGATTTTTTTTTAGAGTGGGATCGTATTAAACCCGTGAAATTCTCACATGTAAATAAAGATAAGGCTCATCTCTTTCCTGCAGTAGGATGGATGCAGAAATCTATTGTCTGGTGGAGAACATACTGGGACATAGGACTGTTTATTGCGAAGTCAGAGCATCACAGAGCTAGCTGAGGGTGAGGGAAACATATATGAAATATTACTTTTCTGACTATTAAAAGATAGTCTCTGGTCAAGGGATCAGGTTTCTGGATAATGAGTGCTTTTAAGGTCTGCAAGGTTAAGATGATGTGGCATCAGCTATATATAAAATGCTAGTGCTGCCACTTGAAGCAGAGCTCAAGGTGAAAGTTAAAACTGTCATGGAACAAGGTGGCTGAAAAAAGTTGCAAGGCCAATTGACTGGATCAGCAGTATGGTGGCAGTTAGAAAGACAGGCAAACTGATGATCTGCATCAATCCAAAGGACCTCAATAGCATACTAAAGTGCTTATACTGTTCCCTGCCAACAGTCACTGAAATATTGCCAAATCAAGTGAACACAATAGTCTTTTCAGTCATGGATGCCAGAGATGGCTTCTGGCAAGCAAAACTGGATGCAGCAAACAGTTACTTGACAACTTTCTGGACCCTGTTTGGGTGCTATCAGTGGCTGACAATGCCATACAGAACAGAAATTGCTTGAGGGGGTACCAGCAGAGATTGCACACAGCCCCTGAGGGTTGTCTGCTGCAGATATCAGTGCAGATGACATTGTTTATACTCATGTGGGAGGGCAAGGATTGAGCTATGGCCAACCATGATCATAAATTTTCTCTGGTAGAGACAGGAGACAGCAAGAAAGAACAGTCACGAGCAAGCATAGGAATAGCTGTACCAGCTCCAAACAAAGCTTTCTAACCCCTGTTTCTAGTGGAGGCTGGTGGAGGAAGACAAGGAGTACAAAAACATGTCAAGTGCCCAGTGATAACACCACAAATTTCTTCTACAGAGAAATTTGAGGAGCTAGAGATAGCTATAGAGCAATACACACCGTTGCACATTATCACTGCCATCTGCAGGATCATCAGTAGCTTCTGAGAGCCATTATTTCCCCCTCTTTTTCCCTTCCCTTCCCTTCCCTTCCCTTCCCTTCCCTTCCCTTCCCTTCCCTTCCCTTCCCTTCCCTTCCCTTCCCTTCCTGGAACTTCCCTTCCCTTCCCTCTCATTTTCCTTTATGGGAGTCCAGTTTGATGATTCTAATTTCCACAAACATCCCCAAATTCTTTTGAAAAATTCAATCGCCACTTTACATTTCTCTTGTACAGAGGCCATTTTGATGCCAAATTTCTTCCTACAACTGTTGGAAAAGGTCTTATTATTTTTAGGCAGTTGGGAAGCTATTTATAAAAACCATTTGGATTGTCTTAACTTTTAAGGAGGCTTCAAGTTTGTTTTGTTTTTTTTTTTTTTTTTTTAATTTGAACAATGCTTCTACTTTTGAATAATTGAAAAATTAAAGCATTTTAATATCATTCCATAGAATGCTGCAAGAAAGTACAGCATCTTACATCTTCTTACATCTGATAATGCTATAATTGAATTACTGACAAAGAATAGCTGTTATTTGGTTCATTATAGATTTTTTTTCACTTTGTGTGTGCAATCTTGTACAGAATCTTTTATTTTAGTAGATAATATTAATTTTTATTTATATTTACTATAACATTATGTCTTTAATGTCTTTAGACCATCCACCACCTGTATTTTACTTCTCTAATTTTTATTTTGTGCTCCTACATAATATTAAATACCATTCTAATGAATTTTTACTGTGTTTTTTGAATTTACATTTATTCAGTTTAAACATGGTATTCTTACTCTTTTACCATAAGTATTGGATGTCAAATTTTTGAGATAAGGCTTCTTTCAGAATTAAGTTAAATACAACTTCTGCTGTGGATTGCTTCCCAGCTATTCCAAGTGTGACTGTCTAAATCATGTTGTGCCTTGATGCAACATTTACCCTCAAAATAAACAGGGTTGCCCCATTATTTTGCTTTCTGCTTTGTCATCAACCACTCTGATCTTCCCTACCATCTCCTTGGCTTTACCACAGACCCGTGTGGAAGATAGTAGAACAGTCTTCACTATTTACTTTTTTCATTTGGAAATGCAGTTGAAGGACTCTACTTTATTCGTGGGTATGAGAAACTTTTTGTTCTTACTTCACTTTAGGATTCTTTAATGTGCTGACTTTCTTTTTTTACATATGTGCTTATATTTCTGAAGATCTGTTGTAAGAGAGCTAGAATGAGGTCTTTTGCTAGAAGAATAACTCAAAACATTAAAGAAAGCTAAAAATTGAATGAGAAAAATAATCCAGAAACAACAATAAAAAGGGAAAAAACTCCCAAACCCAAAAATGTTGATATTGTTTCTGATTATCCTTTAAATAAATTCTCTTATTTTTGATAGATACACCAGTTTAATTTTTTTTAATCTAAAAAAATAAAAAGCCTTATTTAAACTATTCACTGCTGAATTCCCATTGTCATTGTCTTTGGCTTCTGTTGCACATCAAGCCAATGCTTTCAGAGAACTCTTTATGGAGGATCCAACATGTATTTCCTGAGCTGAAACCACCAGTTCTGAATGCAGAATTGTGTAGACTTCATTGGCATTCCCCAGATGCATTACCTTATATTTAGCCACTAAAGTCCAACTGCCACCCTTCTGGCCACTCATTTTTGAGGGAAGTGTTTGCAGTCCTCAACATTTGCACAGCTCAAGACAAAAAAAGAAAAAAAAAAAGGAAAAATTTGTATGGTCTGTAAAGTTGGAGATTTTAGTGTTCACACCCTTTCCCAGACCACTGATGATTTATGCTGGAAAAGAGCAGTACAAGCATCAGATGATGGGACAACATCCTACTGTCTTCCATCTAGAAAATTAAAGAACATTTGGTCTATAAAGGTCTATGTTAGGACATTTTCTTCCTATCCTTTAATCAGCTTTTAATCCATAAAACACCCCCTCTACCAATCCTGCCACTGTTTAATTTCTTTAATAATCTTTAGTGACAAGGACTTTGAAAATGCAAGTACATCCACATTTCTGCTGATATTGTCAGCACAGTAGGGTAGCAAGGTAGCATTTTCTTTACAGATATCAAGCTATTTCCTTTGTAACAACTTCTTTTTCTTCTTTTTTTTTTTTTTTCCTTTTTTTAAAGTAGGGATGGAATCCTGACTTTCCTAGGATCATTTCTTGAGACCTTTTTGAGATGGGAGGTGCATTGGCAATCTGTCAGTCTTCTGCCACAGTAACCTTTCATAATGTAGCTTACAGATGGCAGCCAAAAGTCCTGTAAATTCAGATTTAAGTTGCCTCAGAACTCTTGGGTGAAGGACATGCTGTTTAATATCTTGCTTCTTATATCAAATTGAACTATCTAGTTCAACTTAATGCCTGTTTAAGATCTTGCATGAATGTCCAACACTAGGCACAAAATAATCACAGATCTACAGGATATTCTGGCTTGGAAGGGACCCATAAGGATCATCAAGTCCAAATCCTAGGACATCCAGAATACCACACCATGTGCCTGGGAACATTGTCCAAATGCTTCTTGAACTCTGTCAGGCTTGGTGCTGTGGCCACTTCCCTGGGAAGCCTGTTCTAGTGGCCAAACATTCTCTGGGTGTAGAACTTTTTTCTAATAGCCAACCTAAAACCTCTCCTGACACTGCTTCAGGCCGTTCCCTTGGGTCCTGTCACTGGTCATCAGTGCCCGTTCCTCAGTTTTCCCTCATGAAGAACCTTTAGACTGCAATGAGGTCTCCACTCACTCTCCTCCAGGCTGAGCAAGCCAATTGACCTCATTTTCTCCTCATAAGCTTGTCCTTCATCATTCTTGTGTCCCTCTTTTGGATTCTCTCCAATAGCTTTATGTCTCTTTTATATTGTGGCACCCAAAACTGTTCACATGACTCAAGATGAGGCCATCCCAATCCCCCATCCCCTCCCTTGCCCAGCTGGCCATGCTGTGCCTGATGCCCTCCTGGTTGCCAGGGCACTGCTGGCTCATGTTAACTTACCATCCACCGGGACCTTTCCGTGGCACTGCTCTGCAGCCTCTCACTCCCCAGTCTCTCCATTCACCCAGGGTTGTCCCATCCCCTGTGCAGAATTCAGCACTTGCCCTTGTTAAACTTCATATAACTGGTGGGTGCCCAGCTCTCTAATTTGTCTAAACTCTTCCTTCAGGACTTCTCTGCCTTCCAGGGAGTCAACAGCTCCTCTCAGCTTTGCATTATCTGCCAACTTACTTAGTATCCCTTTACTCTTCTGTCCAGGCTGTTTACAATGATGTTGAACAGCAATCTGTTTGATGTGAAAGCAGACCCTGATATTTAAAATGCTTTAATTCAAAACTGATTAAGAAATAAAATTACAGAGTGAACTAAATTAAAGGGAAGGTTTCAGAACATAGCAGAAAAGAAGTGAGAGTGTTCATTCACCTGTAATATAAATTAATTCTTGCCTGGTAGTTACAGGCTTCATGTTCCCCATAATATTTCTACTTTGTATATTTTGCTATACATATTATTGCCCTTGCATAGAGAAATATATAATGAATTTTCAGAACTGATCCATGGTTAAAATCTATATATTTTATACCTGTTTTTTATTTGAGAGCTGTTTCCTAGGAAGACATACATATATTTATATTTGCCTTTTCGAAGATGAAGAATAACACCTGGCATGTATTTCTCTACAGAAAATGTTTAGCTTCACATCACACATCTTCCTTGTTAGGAAATGAAGAGTTAATTAATCTCTCTCTTAGCTGCTCTCCATTTATAGTTCAATCAGGGAGTACATTCTAGAAGAATCAAATCCAGTACAGTTCATAGACATTGCAGTAATTTTGTACCACTATATCATACTACCAGAGGGGATATCAAGATTAGAGTTTTCATGCTGAATATTGAACACATCAGACTGAAGATGTGGAGTTCTTAATTGCCAGAATGGGAGTGTCTGTGCCCAAAATAAACCCGCAATGGAGAAGGTTCACTCATCAACTTGCAAGACATAGGACTTGTTCCTTTCATCTGCTTTTTTCACTTAGACAGTAAATTATCTGCAAAACAAAATCTAATTCTTATGTGCTAAAAAGTCTTGGCCAGTGTCTGTGAAGGAGAGAGGGTTATATACTGGCCAGTGTTGGTGGAGAAGGGAGGGTTATACCTTCTTGAACCAGCAAGACATTTTTTTTACCCATGTTTTATCCCACAGAGGGAGGTCCTGACTTTTTTCACCTTCTCCTGGAACAGTTTCTTAATCATCAATGCTGTTACTGGCATTGTATCTTAGAAAAATTTCCATTCTCATTTGTAGACCTTCTCCTGGGAGCTGAGCATATCTGCAGCTTCAAGTAGAAGAGGAAATTAAAATTGTTTTGTTATAGTACATAGGTGTAGAATATCTAAAATATTTAGTTAATGGGGAAAAGGTGTATTCTAGCAATTTTGAAAAAAAGGCCTCACTCTTTCAATTTTTAAGTAGAAGTGCCCAAATGAATACAGCTGATTTTGGATAGGGAGAAATATAAACAAAGTATTTCTGAGTCGTTTACTCTGTTTCTGTTTAATCAAAAAAAAAATCAAAATTCTGTTTAGTCTAGATTGAATGCTTTCCCTTCCTATTTTAGTTAATGAACTTGTTTCAATTCCTCCATGTCCCACTCCCCCAAATAACCAAGATTCCCAACATAGTCACATCAACATTAATAAAGAATGAGTGTTCTGTGGTTTTTGGATGAGACTAACATTACCTCTCAGGGAAATCTATTCAGCACATTGTGTTTCATATAAAATATGGTACTATAGAAAAAGCAAAAAAGATGAGATTTTAGATTAAAGGCTGAAAATCTCTCTTGGAAATTCTATTATGAAAACGAAGTAGAAAAAAATCATTTCTATACTGCAGAAGAATAAAAACTAACAAAAGCAGATTTTTTGCTCACAAAATGATGAAATTTTCCCCATAATGCTTTGGGCCAAATTATTTTATTCAATGCAATTTAAATATTTCATTTTGATTTCCTTATTAATGATTTTCTCTAAAAGCAATTTCACTCTGGGAAGAAATTTCGAAATAAACGTTCAATTCAAAAAATGCTAAATAGGGCACTTGGGTGTTATTGAAATACCTAGCTTTATTTCAAGCTGACATGCTTTACAAATGCTGTAGTTTTTATTAAAATTTTATGTTAAGTAGTTCAAAACTGTGTGATTATAAATTTGTGAGTCAAGTCTATTGCTGTAGAAGTATAATACTCCTTAAAGAAACAGGTGGTTGGGCATGTATAGCTTTCATTGTACTGATCAGGAACTATTTAAGTGATACATGGAACAGAGTTCAGTGTGCTGATACATTTCCAATTTATGGGCAGAATGGGTTATTGGGTTTTGTTTTTGGAGGGAGGGGCAGGGATAGAGATGGTGGTTGCATTCTTCATTTCAATTATAGCAAGAATTAATATTCAGTGAGTACGACATGCATGTGTTCTACAGACTGAATCCAACCCCTTGGATCCACAAATGTTACAGAGCTTCCAGGTTTGTAATCCTGACATTTGGAGTACTGCAACTACAGGGTGCACTGTGCCATGAAGCTGCTGATGGTTTAGATCTGACCTCTGGAAACATTGCATGGCTGTTGCTGTTTACTGTTTGCATCTCCACAGTGCCAAAGGAACGAGGGCTCTGCAGTGCCAGGTGGTGCACAAAGATCAGACAGACTGCCCTCGCCCCAGAGACAGGGAGGACAATAGAGACAGACTCAAACAAATAACCAAGCACAAGGAAGCAGTCAGCCTGCTGTGATAGTAGACCCTGTGAACATATCAAGATTGTAAGATATATTGCAGAAGGTGACTTAATGAGAAATTGAAAGTTGAATAATGAATCAGTTTAAATACTTCTTCCAGAGAAATCCTCTTTAGTCTAAATGAAATTAACATCTTGGAAAACAACACATTGGTGCTTGCAATGAATTTAAAAAATGAGAGTGAATGTTTGCATCAGAGATTTACCAACTCTTGTCCCTTAACAGTAATAAATTAAAATAAAACAGTAGCCCAAGTTTGGCAGTAAGGCAATCTGAGAGTGTAAATTTAGATGGTCAATAACAAGCCCAAGAAGGGATACAAAGTTGAGAGAGGATTAGCTCTATGAATCTGGCAGAATGAACCTTGGAGCAACAGTCTGGATTGATATGAGTAGGGAAATATCTCAAGGCCACACAGAATAATGCAAGTGCAATTAAAATTAATGCTAATTATACCCTACTCAACAAGGATTATGTCCTGGCCATGTCATGCAAAAGATGGATATGGTAACAATCTGTGGCAAATGGTGAGACTTCAAAGTACACAGGGATGTGGCAGAGGCACCTGGATCCACAATGGTACTGAGGGCCCCCTGGCCAGGAAAGCATCTCATTCCTTTCTGAAGGAATGGCTGCAATAGGTTTCTGTTGAAAGTGTTGATATTATTTTATTCAAAGTCAGGTGAATTACAATTTGGTTAAAAAAATGAGATAGATCTTTGTCTTATAACAACAATCACCACTCCACCTCTTTTAATGATAGTGGTCAGTCAAAAAAAGTTCATTGTGGACTCCTCAGCATGAAGATTCATTTTCCATCCATATTTCAGGGTAATATGTAGACAAACATACTGCAGACATTGCCCAAATAGACCTGCATAAGAAGAACTAAGCAATATCAGTACTAGAAACAAAAAAATTAGTATTAGAAAAATATCAATCTTAGTTACTTTAAAGATGAATATATTTTAATAGTTAAAAACAGGTGCATTTGTTAAAGATTATAAATTATCATCAATTGCTGTTTTTAGCTAATTTAAATATGACTGTTTTTCAGTCACTGTGAAATTCTGGTGGAGGTTTGGGAAAGCAGTTAAAAAATACAACCTATAGGAAGCTTTCAACTTCGTATGTATTTAGAGATTTAAAATGAGACAGCGTACTATTTCAGATAGGCATAAAATTAGAAGCATCAGCTAATGAGATGTTATGTGTTATGACTTTTTAATGTATTATTTATGGAAAACTTTTACTAGGTAATCTATCACTCAAAATAAATGAAATATAGCCTTTTTATTAATCATATTTATCAATCACCGTTGTGCTTGAGAAATAGGTTTTTCATGTCAAGAACAAGAAAGCATACATACTATTTTCATTTTATTCTGCATGGGTAGAGCTTCACAAGGGAAAATGATATACAGGAAATAATTTTAACTTCAGTATAATATTCTTTCATGCTAGAAATTCAGAGCAATTCAGAAACATTAAATATATGAGACAGAAGGTGCAAAGAAAGGACAAAATTATCCAAAGAATAAGCAGTAGAATATGGAAAGAACCAAAAGATTTCATCTGATCTTGGCTGGAAAGCATCTTTAACTGAAAGGTAGTGACACTTGCTGGAAAAAAAACTAGGGGTCTTGAAGAAAGTGAGAGATAGAAAGTTGCAGAATCACTTTTCAACCTCAACTGTAACTAAAGCAAAGCATAACTTCTTGCATACATGTCTTTAGAGATGTCTTCAACTTCCAGAAAGCCTGATCTCCTCACTGAGGGGCTCTGAGTCTGCACCAGCCTCTCTGGGTGCATATCTGTGTGCTCCTACACTCCAGCACTACCCTCACTGCAAGTATACAGTGGGGACTGCTGACCTGTGCTGTTGTGTTTAAAAACATAAGGACAAAAAAAAAAAGGAAAAAAAAAGAGAATGGTTTTTAACCACTGAAAGCAGCCTAGTGTTGTTTCAGGACAAAGTTTGACTGAACATATGACTAGACACATGGAATCAAGTTAGTTATCCACATGAAACAACAACTGACTGAATTTTTATTCCTTAAAGAAAAGCATCTAAAAAAGACCTGTGCGCCCAAATAGACATCTGCATATTTTTTCTTGTTTAATAGACATCTACATATTTTTTCTTGTTATTTTTTTCTTATTTTTTAACAGAAGGTGTCTTAGTGGCTCAACAAAATTGGAAAGAGCAATTTTTGGTTATTAAAGTACATGGAAATGACAAGTGCAAAATGCTGAAATATATAATTACTTATGTAAAATTATTACACAGTTTTTAAGATTTCATATTCATGAGTCTTATAGTATTCATATAAAAACTTAGCCTGCAAGGAGAGAGAAGGGATCCCAAGTATCAACAGGAACACAAACTCTTCATTTTGCTTCAAAAGGTTTATCATTACCATGCCATGGATCGTTGTCCAACATGCATAGCAGCCTGGTGCCATGGAAAATAGACAAATGCAAGCCCCATCCTGGATGTTTACACTTACAAGGGCAAGTGGTTAGCAGAAACAAATGACTATATCCTGCAATCAATAATTACCAACTGGGGAAACTGAATGTAATCACTGAACAAAATGGTTATTTAATCAGAAGGTATTACTATGTATTATTCAATATTTAAGCTCATTGGTATTTACTTGGTTATTTTGAACTTATATAGCTTATATATGTTTTGCTCAATAGAAACAATAGAAGAGTTCAATAGAAGTCTGAAAATCAGTAATTTTTGAGGGTGCTTGAAACCAAGGTGGACATTTGATCTTGAAGACTCCTATAAATTGGTTTCTGTATACCACTTATGTGCCAGCAGCTTAATTTTTTTTAATTGACCTTCAGATCAAGAGAAATAGATCTCTGATTCATTATGTTTCAGTCTTCCTCTTTGTATATCAAAGTTACAGGTTGCTTTAACAAGAGAAATTTTAAACTGCCTTTCAGTTTTTATTTTGTAGAAATTCTTTTCAGCTCCACTGTTGTTGGAGTTATTTTGTATGACATGAGTTTTTTTGTGTGCCTGTGAGCATCTCTCCTGTCATGTCTTAGTTTTGACTTAGGCAATGTTACCTCATTTAACTGCAAAAACGACACTTAAAATGTGTGGCAATAGCAACTGTAATTTTGCCCTGCCTTTATCAGGAAAAAGCTCTGAACTTTAGTGTGCTGAGCAGCGTGTGAAGACAAATATTGGATGAAAGACTGTATGCTGCTAAGTGATTTTTGGGATAGTAGATTGCTTGTTTCACAGGAACCTTAGGGCACTGAGGCAGCATCTCAACACTGTGTTTAATCTAGGTCTCTTGACTCTATAGGCACTGGAGAATATTTGGTGGTCTACCACAATACTTATTCCTGTGCAAATACTTAGATTACATGAACTGAAAGTGCATTATCTCTAAAGAGAACCAACAGCAATCTTAGTTCTTAAGACAAACAAATCTTGATCCTGCCTTGACCCTAATGGTCAAGTTTGGATTAGATGCACCTTGCTCAAAGATATGGGTGGAGAACCTAGTCCCAACATGATTCCATTTGTTGAATCATAAACTAGCAGATGTGGCACATAGTTTATCTTTTGTAACTTTTTATGGCTCTTTCACTAAGCTAAAATGTTTCTGCACAAGTGTCCTCTTTTCTTTACTAGAAGATCAAACTGAGCTTCTTTTGCTGTTCCAAATCAAGCTAAGCTTTGATGGATCCACATGTAAATCCATACTTCATTGTCTGGACTCCTTTCAGCATAACAGAGAAATTTAGAAGATTCAAGTAAACTTGCAGATGATTGCAGTTTTCTCTTCTGACTTAATTTCAGATCAATGGACTACTGCATTTCTAAAAAGAAAAAATTTTAAAAATCAAATAAGAAAACAACTCCTGTGGTTGGTTCTTCACACTTGATGCTTTGAAGATCCAAGTATTTTTCTGTTCAACTCTCTTACCATTATAATTTTTATTTGTACAGAATTTTTGTGTGTTTTGCATTGAATTACAGGTTCGTTGTTCTTGGAGAAAAATAAAATATTGACAAACCTTCCTATAATCTTAGCTTTTATTAATGAATGAGAAGCAACTCCAAAAACTAGGAGTGGAAAAATGTTACTCAAATTTTATTTAATTTTTTTAAAAGTTTTTGTATTTTAAATTCCATGTTCACTTCCATTTCTCAGTAAAGCATGCATAACAGTAGAAAGAGTAAGGAATGCAAAGGATTTACTGACCAGAATCTTTTCCAAAAGGAATACGCATTTTCTATTACAGAATATACTGTGTGTGGAAATAATGAAAATAATATTTTTTTTCGTTTGCGATTGTGTGATACTAGCAATCCTTGAAATGTCCTACTTAGGCAACTTTGAGATTTGGTATCTTGTGTGCATTTCTTTACCTATTAACATGTTTTTTCTACCTTCCCTCTCATTTGCTTGCAAGATGGATACAAATATAGAGGCCCACACTGGTCCTGAAATGAAATTCCATGTTTAGAGAGTCTCTGTTTCTAGAGTCAGCTAAGAAAAGAGGTAATCTCTTTTGATCCTCAAGACTGCAGTCTGTCAGGAAGAGCATAGGATTAGCAGTGGAGTATTGGATTGTTGATTTCAATGCTCTTATGATAAGCAACATCCTAATGCAATCTCACTGAGATGGCTATCAAACCCTGTGTTTAGACTACCCCTTACAGCTCTTGCCCAATACACTGCTCTGCACTGGTGCAGCCTCACCTTGAGTCCCATGTGCAGTTTTGGTCACCTCAATATTAGAAATTAGCTCATTAGAGAGTGTCCAAAAGAGAGCAAGGAAGATGGTAAAGGGCCTTGGGAGAAAATTGTATGAGGAGCAGCTGAGGTCACTCAGTCTGTTCAGCCTGGAGAAGAGGAGACTGTGGAGGGACTCCATCAAAGTTTACAGATTCCTCACAAGGAGAATGGAGGTGGCAGGCATTGATCTCTTCTCTGTGGTGACCAGTGACAGGACCCAAGGGAACGGCCTGAAACAGAGTCAGGAGAGGTTTAGGTTGGATATTACAAAACGTTTCTTCACCCAAAATATGTTTGGGCACTAGAACAGGCTTCCCAGGGAAGTGGCCACAGCCCCAAGCATGACAGAGTTCAAGAGGCATTTGCACAGTGCTCACAGGCACATTGTGTAACTTTTGAACGTGGTCTTGTGCAGGGCCAGGACTTCAACTCAATGGTCCTCACAGATCCCTTTTAAATCATTAAAATATTCCATGAATGTGTGAAAATGTTCAGTGTTAGCTGATTTCTGTAGCAAAGAGAAGCATGGTAGTTTCCAGATTAAAATTACTTATCTTGGTTTATAACTGTGTTTTCTTATGCTTTGCCTTAAATAAATGGGGTTTTATTCCTCCTTCTTTTTGTTTGTCTGCTGTTAGATTTATGAATAAGACCCATAGTCCTTCTCCTATTGTTCAATCATTTTATCTTGGTGTTTCTTCTTAAATAGTGATGCCTCCATTGCTTTATCATATTAATATAACTTTTTTTTTTATTCTAGTTAAAATTTACCTCTCATGAACATGTCTGTAGAGACTGTTCTAAGCAAGTTCTAGGGTATTAATACTTGCTGACTGCTTGTTGATCTCCCTCCTCACTTCAGAGACTCCAGAATCACAAACAAGTTTCAGGCACCTGGATGAGATCAGCAGCTTGTCATCATTTTGTGATTTAATGATTTCTTTGAGACTAGATCTATTCATCTGCACCATTCCCCTGTCTAAGAAAAGTCAGTGCATCTCACTGAAAAAAGATACCATCTAATTCTAGCACAATGAATGTTTGGTAAATAAATGTGTAAATTTGCAGTTACGTCCATGTTTATAATTTTGAATTCCTATTTATGTTTGTTCTAAGTCTGTCATGTTTTGATATAGATAACCAGCTATCAATTTGCCATAGCCATTAATTTTACCTCTTAAAGGCAAGTGTTCTTCTGAATCTCAACAGTATCCAACAAAAATCTTTGCTACTGGTCACAAGACCAGTGTGGATGAGAGTCAAAGGAAGTTGGAAGGAACTTCTGGAGGTCTGCAGTATGACCTCCTGACCAAAGCAAGGCTAATCAAGTTCTTTAGGGTCTTGTCTGGTCATTTTATGGAAACTTCCAAGGCAGGGCACAGTATTATACAGCAGAGACCATCCTGCGCTTCAGACTGAGTCCACTGTGTCTTTCCTCTATTTCAGTTTTGAGTGTGGATGATGTGAAATAAAGCTTATCAATGAACAGAGGTTTTTGTCCCCGTGTTCAAGCAAGGGCAGATGTATATTTGAGAAGAGAGAAGAGGGACTCAGGCTTCTGCCCGAAGCATGCAATGTGTGGATGTGCTGTCTGGAGCCCAGCCCTGACTCTGACTGAAATCTTTTCATAGCAGTGGCTTCCCTAACATGGGACTCAGAATATTTCCCCTCTCAGACCACTTCCAGAAAAGATAGTTCTAGAGGTTTTATAGGCAGTCCTTTCTCCATCCTTGGTGATTCCCAGGACAGTCTAAGAAACACTTGGATCATATCAGCATTTGTCAAGAAGAAGAGGAACAAGGAAAGGCTTTAGATCCCAGCAGTAGCTAACAAAGGAATGATTGTCTGGCATATCTTCTTTATTGTCATTTGCCAGATTTCATTTTTCTGTCTGTGAAAATGGACTACTACTCTATTATATTTTATTTAAAATCTCTTATCGATCAAGACTGTCTCAATCCCAAAAGGCAAGAAGATAAGAGTAAGTAACTTTGGAGCTTGTATTGGTGCTGAGATTACTGCTTAGGGACTCTGATACGTAATGTATGAGCTCCATATCCCATCATTATTTTGTTCTACAATAGACTGTCTCATACTGGTGATCAAGCTAGGAATCACTCACAGAAATTTATACATTAATTTTGAATAACAAATATGTTTGAGAAAATTAGTCTGTTCACAGATAACTCACAGTTACCACCCTGTGATAACCCCTTTTTCATTTAGGGAAAGTTAAAAGGTTGGAAACAATGATTTTGTGCCTCTCTTTCTCAAAGTTTAAGGTCAATTCCGCAGCACAAGTTTATAAGGCAGAATTCTTTTGTACTGTGGGCTTGGATTTTTTGATTATTGAAAAGAAACATGCAATTTTAAATAGCAAAAATTATAATACCCTGCCTTTCAGGTAATAAAGTTTTAGATTTTTCTACTCTAGAAGCTGTGACTTGTTCTTGCATGTGAGAAACTACAGCAAAAGAGATAGCAGATATCCAGTGCAGTGGAAACTGCGCAATGAACTGGCATATGCAGTTTGGTGCAATGTATTCTTCAAATGTATGCCTGTGCTGGAGTCTGCAGTATCCCGTCATTTTTGCACATGTCAAAACCACTGAAGACTGTTGGAAATTCCTATAAGGAAAATATTGTCTAGTGGGGTTCTGGTCTCTCTCAGGAGAGACTAGGTATTCCAGGAAACTGCTTATGAACAGAGAAAGGGAAGCTTGAAAGACAAGGGTCCTTTATTTTTACTTAGAGCACCACTCATTATTCGTTAAAGAAAGACAAGGAGAAGACAGCTTCTTCTTACTTTGGCAATATATTTTAATGTAAAGAAAATTATATTAGATTTAGAAACCATGTAAACAGTTAAACGAACAAGAGGGATCAAATTCAGGTGAAGCATACATTCTATATGCTTCATTATAATTCTCTGCAGAACAGAGGTCCAGATAACATCCTTCAAGTCATAAGTTATCACTTCTGCCAGTTATTATTAGAGCTACTTGAAAATTAAGTTAGCATGAGTACAAGTGAGGCCAACAAAGCCTGATACTCAGGCTGATGTCTGATCAAAAATATAGGCTATTTAATTTTGTTTTATTAATTTTTTAAAGCATTTAACTTACCTTATTCACAAATGGAAAGTCCATAAAAGACACCAGTGGAACCTCGGGAGGGAGAGATTATTATCTGCATGCCTTCAGTTTTAGGCTGATCTTGTTTAATATACACAATCAAGTCAGAGCTGATTCAGTTTACTTTCTTTTTTTTTCCCTTTTATTTTCTTTTTTGAGGTGATATAATTCTTCTGGATCAAGTTATGATCAAATTTTGATTTTCAGATTTATAGGTACTTCCTTGAAACTCCTGGTTGGTCAAAGCAATTTCTTTAGTCCTCTTCCTGAGTTTACTGCTACACTAAATCAGGCAAAAAGCTTATGCTGACATCTGCAAAAAGAATTTCTTAGAGAATTTTGTAGGTTTTTTTAAAAGCTGATTCTGCCTTTTTCCTTCAGACCTACAATATGTGCTTTCATTGTTCACACACCAACTTATGAATATGTTGATGCCGTTTTCTCTTTTTTTAAGCTCCCATCTGAGTTCTGTTCATCACAGATGTTTAGACACACAGCTGTCCATCTACAGTGGTTCTGCATGAAAGACCATGGCTGTTGTGTACAAAGAAGGGATTCAGGCAAAATTTACTATAAATAGAGAGCACTGTCTGCTTCTTCATTCTTCACTGGAGTCCTAAGTTCTGGAATTGGCATATTTGCTACTTTATCAAAATAGTTTTTGCCTTCTGCCTCCGCTGAACTAAGAGATGAAGTGCAACCTGAGCATTTATTATGGCTGTTATTTGTGAAAGGTTTCCATTCTCTCTGAACCAAGGAAGCTGGCTACTCTGGCAGGGTCCCAGGCAACATGCAGTGCATGGTGAACGTGGGGACACAATGTGTGCCGTTACACAATGCGGCATCTTCACCTGTACAAATTGGCAAACTTCACATAAGATAAACTGTTTAAAAATGCTTCAAGGTCATGCTATTAATGTCTTAAAGCATTTGATTTAGAGAACAGATCTGCATGCAGCATGATAAGCCCCTCTGAAAACTGTGGAGCAGCAGCATAATATCTGAGAGCATTGTGGCAAATTGGGAAGTTGAGATGGAGCTGCTAATTATTCCAAGGCATATTTCTGAAAGGACAGGAGGTGTGGGATGTTCTCTGCCAAAAGCCCCTATTTCTTGAATGCTCTCACCATCTCCATATGCACATATGAAACTTAAGCTATGCTGTGTGTGTATAAGCTGTAGATAATGTGGTCTTATCCATTGCTTGAAACCTTGAAAATCAGTAAGATACAATTCAATAATGATGAGGGCAGCAGTGGAATAATTTGGGTAAGACTAGATTATCAAAAAACAAAGAAGAAACTGCAATTAGCATCTGTTACAGACCCCCAGGACTATAAGAGAGTGAGGAAAAATATTCATAGAACAACTCTGGAGTAGTTCAAAACCACACACTACTGTCCCAGAGGGGACTGTAACTGTCCAAACATCTGTTAAATTATAAAGCTACTGTAAATATAGATCAGAGATTCCTATGCACAAATTAAAGTGTGTGGATCCTAAAAAACATTCCAATCTTTAGTAGTAGAGCACCTTTTCAAAAATATTATGCGAACAAGTGAATAAGGAGAAGCTACTCTGAAACAACGGGAACTATATTAAGGACACATGAATACAGCTGGAAAATTCTAGTGAAAATGTGCCTTTTCAAGTCAGGAATATATCAATAAAAGAAATTATAATGACACAAGAAAAGAAAACTTTTTAGTATGAGACTAATATTTACTTGATGCAGTGTTATTGCAAGAACAATATCTACATAGATATATAGATATGTAAAAGACATGAGTAAGCAATTTGACAAGGAAGAGCATTACTGCAAGTTATAAATAAGAGTCCTTCAATAACTGTCTGAGATGTTAAAGATTTCATGATAGCTGTACACACCTTGAAATTGCTAGAAAGTGTGAGGAATTGTCTAAGAAATTTCTTCCTTTTTTTCAAAGAGCATATCCCTCTAGTTGTCCTCTTTCTTTTATTTTTTTTTTTCTTTGAAGAATAAGCCATTGTTTCTCTTGCATATTGGATAAGGATTGGAACACCTGCAGAAAAAATTGTCTGAGATGCTGGCATTTAATAGTATCTACCTGCTGACTCCTGCCTTCATTGGCCTGTAAGGATCAGCAGATGTTTGACTTTGGAGATATTTGGAGAAGGTCAAATGTTTTGAGATATTTGGAGAAGGTTGTTGATCTGCCTTTTAAACCATGTGGTTTCCACAGGTGTTTGATGCCAAGTGGAAACAAGTTTTAGTGATACCCCAATCTTTTGTTTCCCTTTTAATGATGTCTGGTGCTTTTATAGCAATGCACCAAAATTACAAGGTTCATCTATTGGTGCTTCATCCAGGTAAACCAAAGTGTATCTGACTGAGGTGTAGCTGCTTGACTTCCATTCACTCGCTTAAGAGAGGAAAAGCAAAGAGAACTATTTGAGTGACCACAAAAAAATTTTACTGGTCACTGAGTCATTTAGTCTTTTATTGAGCATTTTTTGCTTCTTCCACCAGCATAAAAATGTGCATGCTGCAATTTATAATGTTAATGATAGATGAAAGGCACACACTTGGTTCACACTGGATATCTGTGAGAGGGACCCATTTTCAAATATCTGTACATGGTTCACTTGCACAGGTAATTGAGTTCCAACATATTTCTCCTTTGACTCCTTCTAGAAGGATGGGCTATAAAGTAGGAATCAAAGAAAATAACTTTTAGGGTACTGTAGTATTTTTTTAATTTGAGCCATAATGGAAAATTTTTGTCACTCTTCTATTGTATTTTCTTTTAAGTGAATATTTACATACCCAAAAAGAAGCCCTCTCCATATTCAGAGATAAGTACTTTAATACAGCCACTTATGTTGTGTATTTAAGCAGGTGTTTTGCAAAAGAGCAAAATACTTGCTTGTAACAGGCTGTGATGACATGGGCATCCTGAGAATATAAATTTTTATGAAGAACAGGCCCCCTGGCAATTACAGATGTGTTAGTGACTTTCTACTTTCACTAAGAATATCTCAAAATCCATTCACTCTGTGCATTTCTGTTTTGCAGGAGTTTTTAAATAGAAGAGAAGACATTTTACTTTCCTTCTATAAATTACAGTTTATTCTCAGAAGCCATTTCATTCCCTGCTTTTATTTATTTCTAATAATGCATTTTTTTGTCAGGCTCCAAAGTGGGAAGAGATGAATTAAAATGCAGAGTTTCAGAACTTCTTATTTTCGAATTCTTTATTTCCTAGGGTTGCTTACTTAGTCTTATAATTGTCAGGATATGTCACATATTTGAGAATTCATTTCTCTGAAGTCCCCATAATCTGCCTTCTTCATTATGGTAAGAGTGCCACAGTTGGCTCCCTCTTAAAGTCAAATAGTCAAATTACCATGTTGTTGTCCTCAGTCATGACTTTGGACCCTGTCAATAAAAATTGTCTTCCACCATGTAGCAGCCTTTTTTTTTTGAGACCTGTCTTTAGTTCTTCTGTATGTATTGATGACTTAAATATTTTGTTGTCTCCTTTAGGCACTGAATTTCCTCTTCAAGTTCATGGGCAACCTGTAATCCTAAACTCCTTGACAGGTACTGCCTATTTCTTGACTTATCTCTACCTTTTTAGGTGATTTATGTTTATTTCTCCAAAATGCTGTACTTTTGGCCCCTAGATGGATCTGTTTCCAACATGCTTTGTTGATGAATTCAGCCACTCTCTTCATAAAGCTATGAAAGTGATGGAACAGAGTAGTGCCGTGACTTTTTTTTCTTTTGTGGGAGGGGAAAGAATTTATTTGCTGAAGAAATTAAATTTCTGGCAACTTAGAGCTGTTTGTAACTTTAGTTTCAAATGTGTGAACTAACTGTGCCTGAAGAAACATTTAGAAATATTCAAAAAGCACTGCCATTGGCTTTTTACCAACTGATAAAGCATGTAGCTCAGATAGCTCAGCTGTCTGAGGTGACTTGGAAGTAGAAGAGAGAAAAACTCAACCCCACCACTGCAGGAGATGCTGTTTAACTCCACTGGGTCAAAGAGGGAAAGCAGCACTAAAAGAAACACAGTGGCCTTCTGTTTGATTGGAATTGATGCTCCTGTTGTCATTGAGAACAGCATTAACAGCATAGCATGTTGAGAAACCCATCCTAAAATGTCATATGATGTCATGATTTTTACAGATGTGACAGAAGGAATGTCAGTCTGCTCAGACAAACGTGCCAATCTGATCATGGGTCTTCCATGACCTAGGGGAATAATCCAACCACACTGGATAAGAGGGGAGACAAAGGAAACTGGGATCTCCTTAAGCACAAAGCTCTGGAGGATAAAACAGTCACAGGGTTTATTACTAGTGAAGTAACATCTGGAGAAAAGCATCCCAGCCATATTCGCATTCATGGCTTTTCAAGCGCGATGTGCATTTATAACTTCTGTCCATGGAGAATGTACAGCTTAATTGACAGGAAAAGCAGAGGGTGAAAAGAAAAATAGAGGCACAAAGACTGAAAATTGTGTTCCTGAAAGAAAGATAGAAGCAGCACAAGGGTTTCTGTTGTTTGTCACAGCTAGCACTCATCCTTCCAGGCAGCATTTGACCACTCCTCTTAAATTATCTTATGTTCATAACACATCCCATAAAAACTTGTAATTTGCTCTTTCCTCCCACACTCCTACTTCCTTTGATTACAAAACACACTTAATGTTATACAAAGGTGTATTTTGTAATATAATAGTGATTTAGTTGTGATATACAAATGATGTTAGAAATATTGTTGGGTCACATATTGACATTAAGTATTCAAAAGTCAGTGGATCATTAAATGAGATTATTTCTACTGTGCATTTTTACATAATATTTGACAATGTTTGTAACCCCCATGCAGTTTGGATATTCATAACAAGGACTAATATTTGTGCCCCAAGTGGTATATTTGCCTCTCACGTAAGCTGAAGGTGTTTGTGTTACAGATGCCGCTCGTGATGTTCAAACCTGAGCCTTTTAAAAGCTACTGCCTTTCCATTCTGGATGCCCCATTGCCTTTGTTCAGTGCTGGCCACAGAAACAACAAACTCACCTGCAGTATTCACAGGCAGCGATGAGGGAACATAAGTCTTAGTCACCCAGAAAGAGAAGGTTGCATTTAAGATGTTGGTTCAAGAAAAACACAGAACAAAATGACATCTATCAGTTAATATGAAGGGAGCCTGTTTATGCCCAACACAATAAAACTGTGAACAGTTCTTGCATTTCTGTCACCAACACCCACAGGACTCATTATTCCCATTCCCTGAAAATACTGCTAGGGTCAACAAAGTGCAGTGCTACCATCTATACTGCCATTAAACTGGTACACCTCAATTAAAAAAAAAAAAAAAAAAAAAAAAAAAAAGAGTTTGATCTATTAATTTCCATGACTGCTTTTTCCTTGTCCACTGGGCCAAAAAACACCATATCTGCCCTCCTCCTCCCACTGCTCCTCCTTGTCCTTCTCCCCACTGCCGCTCACATAAACATCTCCAGGCTCCTTTTGGACTTGACAATTCTCTCGAAGGGAGTATAGCCAGCTAGGTGGGTATACCAGTTTGAAGGTAATCTTAGACAGCATTCTGCCCTAAAATACATAAAATCTATGCTTATGTAGCATAAGAAGTGTGCTTTAGCAGACTGAAGACTATAGAATAATATTTAGGTGCTACATCGGAAAGTGACTTCAACTTGTGTATTTGTTAAATTTTTCCAGTGGTGCACAACCTATCCCCCTGTTTGTTTGGATTATTGACTCTATGGTATTTTCTCTGATCACTCACTAGGTTTAAATATTATGAAAAAAGCTTTTCTGCAGCTTCTATCTACTGTGCCTCTTCCCTCCACACCGATTAGACATTTTTCTGTGCTTGTTTCCAGAATAAAGGAACTCCTCTGAAATTGCCACAGTGTTTGAATTTATGGACCTACTCTTTTATATTTCTTGCCACCAGTGATGTCTCATGCTTGATCAAAGGTGACAGCTGCATTCTTCAAAGGGACAATTGTGCTCAAGACATTCAATAGGTGTTAAGTGAGCAGTTGTTAGCTATGATACTGCTGATGGCCAAGACCTTCCAAAACAGTAGAGGTGCTCTTACTGCTGCTCATCTTGCCTGCTGCAGCAGTTGGCAAGCACTGCCAGTCAGCAGGGAGTGGTTAGGGTGAAGGAGACCCAATCAGGCATACAGTAATTTACATCTGATTGATGAATGCATGCAGAGTGTGGAAACACCAATTAGAAATAAAATCGTGGCCTCTAAGGATTTTGGATGTGTTTCTCTTACCCTGTGCTCCTGAGTGCTCCCAGAAAACTTGGAAGGTCTGACAAACAAAAGAAATTCAAAAGGCAAACTCTGTACACCCACAGCTTAATTTGGATTGCATTGCAATGTTTGTAGTACTTTGCAAAATTTATTACAAAACATTTGTTTTGAAATAACTTTACTTAAGTTTGAAATGAATATTTAATTTTCAAGTAAGGGTAGAATTATAAATCATTTGTATTCTCATTCTAAGCATGGTTCCTGATTATAATAATTATCTAAAACTAACTTTTGATATGCTTTTGAAAATTTTTATTCAGCTATAATAGTAACTTGAAATAAATTTGGAGTTTCTTTCTTAGAATGCACTGCTTTTAAATACATCAAAATAATGTTTCAGATTTTCCATGCTGAGTGAAACAGCCTTTAACATTTTGTCCCTAAGCCAGTATTGTCAGTGCTATGCTTTTGATCTGTATGACCTGCTTTTCTGAATACTTCCTCTCTTTCTGTTTTTGTGTGTGTGTTCCCAGTAGAGTGATCGATATCATTTATCTCAGTATAGAAGAATTGGAGTTGATATTGATTATGCTGTGTTAGATTTTGAAATTCCTTTGTAAATGTGTAAAGCCTGTGAACATCTACCATTCATCTACCAACACCTTAAAAGAATCATCCTTCCTCTGACCACATAATTGTTAAATTGTGCATGCAAAATGGCTAGAGGATATTCTGTCCCTTTTCCAGCAGGTTATCAGGCAAAACTTGCTAGAGAACATTCTGTTGTTTCTATATGCTCCAGTTTAAGAACTCAAAGGTCAATAGCTGCCAAAAGCAGTTTCACTTAGTAACTTACTGCTTTCCTAAGCTCTGCAACCTGCCTCACCAGTGATCCTTATCATTTATTAGTGAAAGTGTACATGTCCAGCTCCTAGATCTCTACCCATAGACAAGTAATCTTGGTTTACTGAAATAATCTGTCCACCTTCTAGTATAATTAGTCATGATGATTAATTACCTGAATAAGCAAATATTACCTTTAAATACAATGAGCTTACATTGTAATGTTTTTGTTTCCTAACACTTCTTACTGATGGAATCTGCAGTGCAACTTGATTGACTGAAAGTTTTCCCTGGGTTGGAGTTTACCTTTTTTTCCTTCTATTAAATAGCTAAGAACTGAATCTTTTTCTGTTTTGTTTGCTTGCTTGCTTTTTAAATTAAAAAAAAATCATTGTACTAATTTTTCTAGATTATGACATAGAGTGTTACCAAATATTTAAATTGCATCTGCTTTCAACAGCTTGATTTTGTCTTCAAATTACTTATGACACCTTATTGATTTAATGGAGTTGTTTCTGTTGCATGCTGATGGAATTGAAATGAAAATTAAGGTTTTATTTTCTTTTTTTTTTTTTCAGGGGGAGATTTTTCTTTTATTTACAGGCTTTTCATACTTGATTTAAAAGGAATAAAAAATAGATATTATTTTTCATTTTAACAGTCATTTTAAATTACACTTCCAGGCAGGAAGTTCTGTTAAAGTTGATAAATTTTTGTTTAACTAACAGGTATTTCAAAGTGCTGATAATAGTTCTCTCATTGGCAAATGCTGCTAATAATTCTGTTCATTTCAGAGGAGAACCTTTTTTGTCCTTTTTCTTTCCTGAACACTTACCTGGTGTTTAGCTGAAGTTATCTTTTAGTCCAAACTGTCCAATAATTATTGCTTAAACTAACTCTGTGCAGAGTGTACCAAGATGAAAATATGAAGAACAGAACTTTATTTTAAAATTTTGCAGCTTAAAAAATAAAGGCATTCTTGCTAAGTCACTTCATAAAAAAAAAAAATCAGAGTAAAATTACCATGGTGCTGAAATTTGCAGATTAATTGTGTACATAAATTAGGGATTTTGGAATACTGCTATATTTTCAAATGTGTGTATGTGTTAAACAAATGAAAAAAGGCACCAAAAACTCCCCAAAACCAAATCCAAACTCAAAAAATATAGAAGCCTTTATATTTTATCTAAAGTAGAGTGCTTATGGAGTAAATATATGATTCTGTTCAAATAGACTTGGACTTGTTTTCTTCTAATTGTGATGGCATCATTCAATCAAATAATATAGTTAATGAACATTAAAGCAAAAAATACCAAAAATAACCCTGAATGGACAATGATGGGAAAGCAGTAGCTGCAGTAATAGAAATTAATCTAAGAAAATAATGCATTCAATTATCATGGAGCATCTGAAAGAAAATAAATGAAACAAGACTGTCATCAGATTCTTTCCTGTCCCCAAAAGTTTGATACCATTTCTTTAGGGAATAGTTTGCAAATGATATATATAATATGTGTAACACAACCATAAACAGCCATGTAATTTGCCTCACTTACAATCTGTTCCATGATCTTTGTTCATCCCAAAGAAGAAAGAAAAGGTGCAGATCTTGAAACAGTAGGATAGGGAAATAAATCAGAGCTGCAGTTAATAAAACTGGTTTGGGACATTACAATTGTAAATGTTTGCCTGTTTTTTTTTTTTGTACATACTCCAGAATTTACGCTAGCTCTGGGTTTTCAGTGTCTTTGTGGAATATTTCTTAACCCATTTTAACATAGGTAATGTTAAATATAGCAAACAATTAAGATAATCCATGGGAAATTATGGTACATATTCTAAAATCTAAACCTCGTTCAAATATAGAAATATTGAAAGTAGTCTCCTTGTGATATGGGCAGCAAAGTCTTTATCCTCTGCTTTTTCTTGAGCTTGGCTAGATCTGTTTGAGTGCCAACAACTGAGCAGGATTAAGGAGAAACCCATAGTGGAGAAAATTGCACATCTGAAGTATTAACTGGTATATTCAGTGATGTTTACACTTTCTTTCACCAAACACATGTTATGCTCAGGTCTGTAACTCATCTGCAGTTAGACTTTTATGGCTCTCTTCTTAGCTGAAAGACAGTTTACTCTGCAGTGTCTCTGAGAGGGTGGAGAGTGTCTCCAATAAGTTGCTGTCAAAACATGAGAAAACAAAATGCCATCATTTTTTGTTGTCCTTGTTCCACTCCACTCCATCCAACCCCCAACTGTGCATGGCCACTTGCCACTGACCCCTACTTTGTCCCATTTTCATTCCTCCTTTGAGGATACACGTGACTGCACAGAGCAGTGCTGCATTTAGGAAATTTCCAGCAGAAATCTGGGCAGGAACAGGAGCAGCTCTGTGCAGGTTTGGAGCCTTCAGAGGTGGTCAGCACAGACATGCTGCTCCTGACAAACTTTATTGTGTCTATTACAGGCTGCAGGATCACTGGAGTAGAAATGCAGGATGTGAAGCTTAGCTGGGAATGGCTGAGGAGATGTTTCCATTGCATCACAGAATCTGTGCTATTTATGCCATTTAAATCCTGTTTCTTACTGGGATACTACTATGATTCTTCTCTCCTCTTGCTTTGCCCACAAAGCATCCACCCTCTCATCAAACAAAACAGTCAAGGCAATCAGAGAGTATTTTGTGCTATAATGGCTGATCCAGTGATAATGTTGATTCTTCAGATCTTTTTATTGAAAAAGTAAAATATTTTTGCAGATAATGACATTCTGGGGCAAAAAATGAAAATGGCAGCAGATAGCGGAAAATGGTCTTATCTGAGTACTTAAATTAATTCCATTTTAATATATATCAGAAATAATCCCTTTTAAAAAGTCCAGTGATTAACCCCTTGCCTGCATACAAAGGAAAAAAAAACAGCACAGAAAAAATGATGGTATAAGTGAGAAGAAAAACACATCCCTTGTTTACATTTATGCGTTATACTACCTACATGTATGCATAGTGATGACTGAACAGCCTTAAAGGATTAATACATATGCAAGTTCTTCATTTTTACCCTCAAATCATTAGTTATCTGTGCAACAGGAACAGAAAGAAAGCGTGCAATATAGAGCTGATCAAGCAAACCCTTTACTTACTGTTTCCATATGTATTTAAGCAGGATTTCCAGGTGTGTTCTTGAAAATAAACTTACTTCTGTCAAAGAAAATGGTAAAATTTGTAAAACCTTTTAAAAATCAGTATTTTAATTTATAATATTGTATTTGGTGCTATTTGAAGTAAAATTGTTGACCATTCATCTGAATGAGACT
The DNA here is from genome assembly GCF_023055355.1 of Agelaius tricolor. NCBI lineage: Eukaryota > Metazoa > Chordata > Aves > Passeriformes > Icteridae > Agelaius > Agelaius tricolor. Next base: position 29,578,726 of record NW_027269267.1, on the reverse strand, counting down.
CAGAAAATAATTGCTGCTTGGCTTCAGAAAGAGAAAATGCAAGGCATGCTTATGATGTGACAGCTGATTGAGTGTATACATGGATGCTGTGATTTTTGTGATTTACTCTCCCCCTCAAAAAAGCCCCAAAACCCAAAAACCAAAACCAAACAAACAAGCAAACAAACAAACAAACAAACATGAGAATCTTGAACAGGCTAAAATGTAGCAAAAATACAGGCTTAAGGTATTTTAAAATATTTTTTAAGTAACAGAAAATGTTTTATACCATTGTAATTTTGAGCACAGCATTAGCTCTCTATGGCAAAACATGCAAAATTCATGAAAAGAAAAAATAATGTGGTTGTCTTAACATTGTTGTTTTGTGCATATGCCTAGCAATAAAGGTATTTAAATACAATCAGTTTCACAAATATAGTCACATACATCAGCTCCTCAGCTTGCATATTTTAATGCAAACTATTACATACTTTTGCATATTAATCCTAGGGGGAAAAATGCCATTTTTGTATGTTTGCATTAATGTTATCATAATCATCTATCTGATCTGTTGTAATTGTCTCTGGGAAGTGACCCAAAGAAGAATTGCCTTTTTGCAACATTTAAAGATTAATGTATAAAATCTTATCTTTTTTGGCCTGATGCACAATTAAAACCACTGTGGGAATAAATAAGTTTGTCTATGACAGGTACCTTATCTTTGCTTGGATTCCAGTTAAGTTTGTCTTTTGTCCTAGCTTCCATATCATGTTTCCACTTTGGTCTTATGCTCTGGCATCTCAAAATATTAATAAAATGTTTTTTCATAATACCTTTTCATTCTCTGGAAACATTCCTGAAAAAAGCACAGTTAGGAAAGCAAGGACTAGTGAATCCTCATTGATTTTCCTTGCTATTACTCTTTCTTTTCTACCCCTACCTTGTGACCTCTCAGTGTCTACTGTTGAAGTATTATTGTCATTTATCATAGATTCATAGCAAGTAGGGCTGGAAGGGAGATAGAAAGAATGTTCAATCCCTTTTCCTGCCCTGAGGCAGAACCAGCTGTATCTAAATCTTCCCTGGCAGATGTTTGTCTATCCCGTTTTTAAAAACCTCCAGTTTGGGGATTCCAAAAATTCCCTAGGCAATCTATTCATTTACTTCACCATCCTCACAGTGAGAGCTTGTTTCTTCTTTTGTCTTTTCTAATGTCTAAACTCAGTAATAAGCTCCATATTGCAGTTTTTATCATTATCCTCTCTTGCATCTTCAATAAACATGGACAGCAATCTGCAGTCTTTCTCCTTGAAGACACCTTTTTTAATTTGAAGATTAATATTTGAATATTAATACCAGGTTTTGTCTTTTCTGATGATTAAGAAACCGTACAATTTGGTTTTCTGCCATTGTACATCCCTATTTCCTTCCTTCCTTCCTTCCTTCCTTCCTTCCTTCCTTCCTTCCTTCCTTCCTTCCTTCCTTCCTTCCTTCCTTCCTTCCTTCCTTCCTTCCTTCCTTCCTTCTTCTCACAACTAAGCTTTTTTTTGCTTAATCTTCTTGTTCTTGTTCTTCTTGTTCAGACCCAATACATCCACATGAGGCAATAATTGCATGGGAGAAAAATGTGTTGAAACTTAAAGTGGTCAGTGCAGAACCCATCCTATAGTTAATGCCCCCATCCTTTACGCAGCCAATGGAAAGGCCAGCTAGCTGGCTTCCTGAAGGACATCCTGAGTTTGCTCTACATTAGGTATCTAAACAGTACAGTAGGTCTTTTGGAGGAGCAGTGAACAGTGGTGACTGAAAGAGGAAGAAGGAATGAGAAACAAAGCAAATTATGTATAAAAATTAAGAGAACGTACCTACTGGTAATTAGTTGTGTAAGCAGAATACTCCATGCCTGAAGTCCTGAGAAGTCATTGTCTTCCTAGACATTATTGGTCCAACAAGTGGGTTTAAGAACAGAGGGGAGAAGATCTATCTGTGGAGATATCACCCTGCTAGAAAGATTCTGCTAGCTGCAGGAAAAGGCCTGAACTTTCATTTTAACCCCTTAGACAACTGTACTGACTAGAGGGGCTGCTAAATAATGTGACACTGTGTGTTTGCTCAGGGACAAACACAGGAGTCCCTACCTTATTTGCAGATTAACATTGGGACTTTTGGGCTGATTTTTGTGGTGCTGTAGTTATAAAAGAAAAATAAATGCTCTTTATAAATTTTTGTTTTGTTTTTCCTTTTTAATGCAGCTCACATTAAAAAAACCCAATGGAATTCAATTTCTGAATAACCATTAATACGTTGCTCACATTTCAGACAATTCTACTTTGTTTTGGGCATATTAGACTGTGTTCTTTTGATATGTTTAATTTTTGCAATTGAAGCTTTCTGAACTCACAGTGAGGTATTTGTAGAAAGTTAATTAGCTGATGCAAATTCACTAACATCTGTTTTCTACTTTAAAATAATTGAAATTGTCTTTTATGGTACAGTTTAAAAAATTAAATAATTAGTAAAATTTTATGCTATACAAGTGACCCAGGCTGTGTTGCAGCCTTCAGACAGGTTTGATCAACTTTCTTAGGCTGCTCATTGGAAACAAAAAATCAGTTTTACTAAGCTGAGTAACATATTAAAGACCTGATAGTTACCTTAGAAGATAAAATAAAGTCAGACAATATTCTCCCACATCTTTCTGTAAAGCACATTATCAGTCTTGGTGAAAATAAGTCTGAGGTAACTGGTGTTACTACAGTTTAAGTATTGACCTTGCACAAATTAGGCCATAATCTTGTTATCAAAATGATATAGAAGGAGGTGGACATCTTAAAAATCAGGAGGCAACAGCTATTTCAGAACTAAACCCAGCACTACTTATTGGACTAATCGGAAAATTTTTGGGTGGAATTCATCACACTAAACTGTAGACACTAAAATGAAAAATGTACCATGACTCCATTGCAAACTAAGAAAAAAAAATCAGGAGATTTTAGAAGACCAAATTCCAGATGTTCTAAACATCCCTGGGCCTGAGATCATATGAGCACTCTGCTAACTTCATTATATAGCTGGGAAGACTGTGAAATCTGTCATAACCTAACACATTAGGGTTTGGAATCTGGGAGATATTGCAACCTTTTCCCATTATTTGCATTTGAGTCCATGTGTTTTTTTCCTTTTCAGAAAGCTTTCCTATCAAACAGTATCAACAATACCAAAAGGTATCAAACATGCATTTAGAAATCTTCAGTAAAGATAGCAAAATTTAGTATGGTTATGTTTTCTTTAGCAATCTGTTTTCTGTTGTCTCTTAGAATGGTATCTCTTAGTAGACAAAATTTTTAACAAAACTGTACTTTTATGGGAAATTCCCCTTTACCATTCCTCTCTCAAAATTATCTCTTTCAAAGACATTGCTGTAATATAAGGTTATCTATACATTTTCATGTATCTTTTACAAGGTATCTTAGGAAATTATAAGAATCTTCTCTCACAGTCTGTAGTATATGAAGATTCAAAGTAGAGGTGGCTGCCATTGATGAGCAAAAATTCCTTAAAGTATATAAAGAAATATTTAGATGTGGAAAACCAGTGTGCCATGGCAATTAACACTGCTGACCCCCGAAGAGTACTTCAGAGGATGGCACTACAAAATGAACAACTTTGTTATATAATTGCAGTTAGAAAGATTATAACCACAAACAGATGGAAAATATTACTGAGAATATCTCTCAGTGGTTGTACCGGTCAATATTAAAAGTAAAAACATCTTTCAATATTTTTATGATAATCATCATGCATCAGTGGCAGCAGGAGGGGTGGCTATGCTTGCAAGCACCTCTGTGGAGTTTGCTCCTAGAGGCTGCCTATCTCACTGCCACTATCTCCCTTTGCTGAGAAGAAAAGGCTACAGGGCTGTGTTTAAGAACCCACAGTAACTTAAAATATTTGGCAATCAGTTGCAGCAGGGATCCACCCAGATCATCAAGTTATGAATGCAACATAATCCCTCTGCCAAGCGTGTAGCACTTAAAGTCTGTGCAGTGCCAAAGAATCCTTTAAAATAAGTCACCTGTTTGGCTTATTCCCTGATTGATAGCTGTAAGCACTCCATGCCTTAGAAACTTCAAAAAAATAAACATCTGGATTTTCTTGACAGGTGATTTTTTTCCTTACTTGCAAAACACTTGGGAATCTTTCAGTATGCGAATAACTTTAAGTGGGAAAACAGATAAATAACAAGTTGTGTATTGAAATACTTCCTCAAGAAGTACACGAGGGTAATGACAGTCTTCCTAACTTCAGTTCATAATACTCACTTATGGTTAAACCCTAGAGACAGACAGAAGACGCAATAAGGTCACCCTCCCCCAGCCTTTCTGCTGCCATTCAGCTGCCTCAATCAGATTCAATACAGCCATGCAGATCAAGTATTAGCTGTTGGTGGCAAAGCCCCCATTTAGGTCACCTTCAGCCAGTTGTCTGAAATTAAGATTATTGGGGGCCATCAATCTCGTGGTGATGTTTCAGGGATACCACTGGGTCAGTCAGTCTTACCAAGGTTCTGGCAAGAAATCATAGACTACATATTAGAAAAAATTGATGAAATTTTAACTAAAATTTGAAAAAGGAGGCAAAAATGCATCATACAGAACAAGTTCATTTGTAGTCCTTGTATGTCATCTACATTTGTAGGCCTCCTATGTGAAAAACGCACATCCATGTAGGACCTAGATTGTGCTGCCATTTCTAGGTTTTGCTATGGAGGCTATTAGCTTGTACTTGACAAGCAAATCTTAGTTTTCAACTCCTTTCTCTGGAAATAGCCAGAAACAAAAAGAGCATGGCTAAGGAACATTTTGCTTTTGCTGACATTCATGTAACTACTGAAATGACCATATATGGAGCTCTGAAGTATATAAAGGAAAGAATGTAACTCCCCTGCTTATTGATGACATCTGAAAAATATGTTACCATCACTGTTTGACAAAGGAAAACAAGCTTAAGCTTCTGATTGTCATGCACTGATCCTGATAATCCTGACCTTTGTTCATTCATAAATTCTTATTATTTACTACTGAGAAACCTGAATGACATGAGATTTTAGAATCAACAGATTTTGCAGTTGAAGTTTCAGAAACACAAATCACAAAAATTTTGGCTGTGACTGACAAAATAAAGAGTTTCTTCAGGCAAGGATCTAAGATTCAAAGAAGAAATCTGGCACCTCTTTTTTTTTCACCTTTTATAGAAGAATTGACAGCAACTTCCAAATGGCATACTGAATTTCAGCACTGTTAAGACTCATGAAGTTATACTAATTGTAAACCGCTTATTCCACTCTTTAACCACTGTCACCACCTAAAATTAAGAAGTCACTAGGATATTGTCAAATTATGTAAGTGATGTAGGAATTGGACTTTTCTTGAATTTGCGTTGACTTGCATTCCAGAATTACTGTTTTGCTCTTAAAAACCTTTGGACCCTCCCTTCTGTTTGCTTTGTTGTGCCCTTAATCCTGAAAACCCCCCCATATTTTGGGTCCCAATAGTACCAGTCAAGCAGTTTGCAGAAGTAACTACAATAAGTCTGTTTTACCATTGAAGCTAATAGCATTCTTTGTTAAAGCAAATGATTGGGCACTAATTTCTCTGTGCAAGAAAAAGCCATGAAAACAAAATTGTCCTAAAACAGCATGGTATCTTAAAAAAGGATGTAATATGCTTAAATGTTTGTAAATGATGATTTTATTCACTTTGTAAGACAATCTATCTTCATCAGTGAGGATGCAAAATGTAAAATTGAGACTGTAATAGCTACTTACCCACCCTTTCACTCCTACACACACTACTTAGAAACACTAGAAGCTGAAATTTCTGTCTCTGCTGTGAAATAGAGAAGTACTTCTTCTTATTTCAGATACCTGAAAAGGCGATTTATCAAACTCCTTCTTCTTCATGTGATACTATAAAATCAGATAGCATATTGAACTGATTGCTATAATTCTTCAAAGTTTGTTTTCCTGAGCGTAGCAGATGCATATCATGAGCTGTTTTAATATCAAAAGGTGTTGTTTATGGATATGTTATTATGCTCCTCTACTTGTGTTTCCTTCTTAATGACAAAATATGCATTTTCATATAAATTTTCACTGATAAAGTACTTTAAGGTAAAGGACCTAATTGTTTTAAAAGCATTTATCAACAGATATCATTAGCAAAATATTTTAATCACTATATTTTATGTAGACTAAATGTAAGCTTTTATTAATACAAGCTAAGCACTCATTATAAATTTGCACAGAAAATGATAAAATATTATGTATGAAATGAATCATTAGCATGGACCATTAAGTCCTCTATTTTCCTTTAATTGAATTTGTCAGTAGTACCCTCTTTAACTGAAAACCAGTCATAACCACAAAATTAAATAATAATTAAAGAAACAACTATTCAAAGAGTTGCTTGGTAGCTAAGGTGCCATTTAACCAAAACAGCAATTTAATGTAAATTGCAGCCCATGTAGACATAGTTCTGAAAATTATACATCCTGTGGTTCATATACGTTTGAATTAGCAAAACATTTTCACAGTCTAGATGTTCTTATAGTGGTTCTGGAAGCATAAAGGAAGACTGAATAAATTGGTGAAAATAGGTATAAATAGACCTATGGCAATTAAAGCTAATTAAGACTTTACAGAAATAAATTGCTGGCTGTTCCGTAAATTTTTAGCAGATTAGAAACTGCACCAACTTACAGTATGGGCATTCAGTCACTCAGTAAAAATGCACTGGATGTGAAACCAAAAATAATTATTTTCCCACTGGTGTTTTCTTCTAACTCAACCCAATTATTAAAAGATAGGTGGAACCTTCTTTTTACAGAAACTTTGGTGTACTGCCCTTTTCATACACAAAAAGAAAAACCAAACCAAACAACTCAACACCCCCACAAAAAAAAAACCCAAAAAACAAACAACAAAAAAACCACCCCAAAAACCAAAAAAACTCCGTACAAATTAGGAACAAATCCAATAAACACTACTAGCATGTTTGAGAAGAAAGTGGATCTTGCTCTCTCTGAATAAGCAAAGATGCAGCTTGAAAGAGGTCCAAGAGCCTCCATGGCATATTTAGAGATTTGCTGTTGCTGCTTTAGAACATAAATTGGGACTATATTTTCTTGTTGATCAGGATTGTCTCACATCAATTACCTCTGGGACAGTGGTTTTTTAGTCAGAATATCTGTTTTGCACAACCAGCAGGGGGAGGCAAGATTTAAGGAAATATGGAAAACTTCAGGGAAGCAAGTTCTTTTTAAAAGGGGAGGGCAGTTGAAAGCTTTGAACAAAGGAGAGAGGTGAGTAATACAAGACAGAAGGGTTAAGCTGGTATTTTGATTGCTATTTTCATGTCTATCAAACCATAACATGCAGTTGCCACATGTGTGAAATTTGAAAGAGCTTGCATCAGTTTGTCCATTTTTGCAATGCAACCCATTTTTCTTACTGTGGGTATATAGCTGTAGTAAAAAATATTTTATTTCCATTTTCTAGTAATGCAAACTAATATGAAAGAACAGAGCTGTAAGTAAACGATGTTACAAGTTTCAAAGACAATGTCCCTTGTTTAAATATTTCACATAATTGACTACTTGTGTTTAAGAGCCAATGAAAGAGATGCACAGCTGGACTGAATACCCTAAAATTATTTTCAGAAATACATATCTCATTGTACTTTTTAATTCTTACTTATACAGCTTTCATTCTTCTGAACAATTTACAAAACAACTTGCGTAGCTATTATGGTTAAATTTTGATTCTGCTAAGAGCATTTCAAGATATTTTCAGAGAGAGGACCTAACATTTTGATGTATATTCATGTCTTCTGCCTGATTGTTATAATGCAGGGGCACAAGCCACGTGATGAGGACTAATAGTCAATGTGTGTGCTTGTTGCTGCACAGGATCTATTTTTCAGAGCAGGAAAGGGTGCAGACCTGCTGTGAACAAAAGGGCTGTTCAGCTGTGTGACTGTGTTCTGCACCAGGCAGGGTGAAGGTACAACCAAACCCTAAGAGCTTCCTTGGAAAACATGCACACGCAAAGCTGCCTGCTGAATAACTGCCCCATGGATTTCATCAGGACTTCTTACAGGTTGGTGAGTGAACAGCAAAGTATACCATGTGAACCACAGATTAATATCCTGCTGCTTACCTATATGGATCATCAAGGAGTCTTTTCAGCTCATTGCTCCTTCTGTACTCCTCCGTAGATCCCACCTGTTATCTGTCTCATAGGTCTGCTTGCCTCCACACAGTCTAGACTAGTCTTTACAAATATGATTGAAGTGTGTGTGCATGTCTATTCAAAATCCTACAAATTATATGCATATTTATTTTATATGTATAAACCCTTAAGAGCATATAGACTTAAAAAGGAGGTATATGCTACATTTCCAACTGTAGACCAACATGGCAAGAGGGCAGCAGCCTGCTGCCCCTAAGTGCCTGAGGTACAGGATGCCATTTGCACAACAGACCTTGGTATGTTATGGAATGGAATGGTATGGTATGGAATGGAATGGTATGGTATGGTATGGTATGGTATGGTATGGTATGGTATGGTATGGTATGGAATGGAATGGAATGGAATGGAATGGTATGGTATGGTATGGTATGGTATGGAATGGTATGGTATGGTATGGTATGGTATGGTATGGTATGGTATGGTATGGAATGGTATGGTATGGTATGGTATGGTATGGTATGGTATGGTATGGTATGGAATGTTTGCTGTTATTACCTTAATCCTAACTTTCTAGGCTCTCATGATACCGAGTCCCAAAGAAGCATGCAGATATAACAGTTACTTGTAATTACAGCTTTGACGAGTTATTTGAATCAATGTATTCCAGAGCACAGGAAAAGTTCCAGCCTCATGGCTTTGATACTGACAGATCTGGTGCAAAGTGGGTGTTTGGATACAATGCCAAGCATAATTGGTGCCAGCAGTGGAGATTACATGTGCTGGCTCTATGGAAGCTTTTAGACTTATACAATTGCTGGGAACAGGGCCATGCATGGTAGCACACATGAAGTCAGAGCACAGCCTTTATGTGAAAGTTATATTATTAATTTGGTCTCAGCCTGCAGTATGATTTTTGGAAATAAGAAGGAATACAGACCTTATTGCTTTGGTTCTGCACTTCTGTCAAGTTCTTCACTCAAATCAGAGGGTAGATACTGGCACCATCCTCCAGATTCAGCTGCTCTTCTTCACCAGGTTTCAAATATAGCATCTAGAAATTTTTATTTTACCTCCTCCAGTAAGGCCATCTGTTCCCATAGCTTTCCCTCAAAACACCTGGCGTTATCTTTTTTAGAATTTCTGGACTTCTACGAGGTTTTTTTTATCATGTTTAGGGGAAAATAAAGATTTGAAAATACAATTTTAAATAAAGGAGTACACATATCTCTTTTGTTGCTGTTCCCATTTGTCATGCAAGAAAGAGACAGGCCATTCTGGCTGAATTCAGAAGTCCTTTTCACCTACAGTCCTGCCAGGATAAGATGCCTATTGAAGATGCCTTACAAGGTGAAAAGAAAATGTGTGTAAAAACTGAGTGACAAACATACATCCAAGCTCAAACACAGGATTATTTTATTGAAATTCTTACAGGAAATAGTCGGTATAATTTCCTTTCTCCATAGCAAGAAATTTTAGCACATTGCAACAGTTTTCCATAAAACTTATTGTCTTAACAAAAATATATTATTACTTAAATAACTAAAGGTCTGGATTTAAAACCACAAATTCACAACCTGGAAGCACCCCACAAACCCTTTGTGATTTTGCAGTTGCATGACAAAGATATGAAGGTTTGATGAATCTAAGAAGGGATTTGTGGTCTGGAGAACTCAGTGAAATTCCTTGGCCTGTCTTATGCAGAATGTCAGACTAGACTCTGGTGATCACTTAAAATAGAATAATTTAAAACAGATTCAGTTCCAGCAGTTTCTAAAAGGTCTGGAAAGACTTAGTGAATTAGCATTTGGAAAGTTAGATCACACTCATGCTTCAAGTAGTCACAGCTTCTCCTCGGCACACTTTTTATTCTATGTGAATAACCAGGTATGAGTAATGTTTCTTGACCAGCAGAAGGATCTGCATCTAAGGCACCTGAACCGCACCTGCTCCTCTGCTGTCTGTAAAATTTGGAGGAGGAAGACTTCTTGGCTGACAAGATGAAAAGTTTTGGATCCAGCGGCTGTCCCATCATACGTACCATCTTCACATTACACTGTAAGTGAACCTGCCTAAAGTAAAGACTCATTTCAGGGATAACATTTGGGACCAGTGACAAATGCCTGGCTGATCCAATTGTATAACTTATGCTAAGCTACAGAGACAACCCAGACAACCCTTAAGAAATTGTTACAAGATTGTGTTAAAGCACTTCTAAAGAGGGAAGGATGCTCCAGAGCCAAACCCCATCAAGCCAATGTCTTTAATATATGATTTTAAAGATAAAGCACTGAGGTAATTTATAAATTGTCTGTCACCAATGGCTGAGCAACACCTTCTTTCCAAGCAAGCTTGAGTTACACTTGAGAAAGTATGTCCTGGCTGAGCACTGAACATCATTCAACCTGCTGAAGTTGGGTTTGAAAGTGATATGGGCACAGATGCAGTGTTCAAAGGCCAATCAGCTGTGTCTGACACCATATACCACCATATGCTTTTAGACAAAATAAAGTACATGAGAGAAAATCAATGCATATTATGACTGATAAAATTTCTATCTGAAAAAGGACAAACTTCCCCATAATCAGCAATGATTTCTATGCTGAACTCTGTAAGAAGAGCTAATAGTGGAGGCTACAGCATGCTGCACCACATGGGAATGTGCTTGAGTCTGTATTATCCAGCATCTGTGTGACAAATCAAAAGTCCATTCTTATAGCAGAAGTATTATTTCTGCTAGTAATATTTCTAAGTCTGTCTACATTAAGGGCTTCACATGACTTCAAACCAGATTTATGTCCATGTTCTTCAGGTTTTCACATTATATTACCAAAACCCAATTACAAACCAACACAAAACAATCTGATTAAACAGTGACTATCCTTTCTTCTTTATTTTTTTTCCTCTGAAATCACAAGTCCAGTAAATTTAGTGTGATTTGGAACAGGTTATTGTTTGCCCACTGTTGCAATCCTGTTTGTTTTGGACATAGGTAGAAAATAATTTCCATGTACAGAATCGTATACTGAAGAACCTCACAAATTCTAAATGGACAATAACCTGAGAACATTATGAATGACTACACTTGCATTCTCCGAGGGCTTGTTATAAAAACAAGAAGGGCTCATTCATGCAGAGAAGTTAGACAGTCTTAAGAGAATGTTGCGGCTGTATTATTTAATGCCTTTGACTGGGTGAATGGAACAAACTGCCTGGGCATTTTGGGATCACCCCACTGAAAACCAAAAACACAGCTGTGAATAAAGTGGAATCCTTCCAACAGATTGAAGACTGAGGTACTGACTGCTAGGGCATGCTGCAGCTGTTGGCCAGCTGCTGTAAGACTTCCAGCTACAATGGAGCCATTTAATAAATCATCAAGGGTTCTGTATCCCATTCAGTTTGTTTAGTGAAAAAAGGGAAAATGATCACTGACTTTTTCAAATACCTACTTGGGAGTTCAAGGATAGACTGACCACTCTGGACATGTTTGACTTATGTTCAAAAACAGTTGATGACACAGACGATTTATATGAATACAACACATAGACATGCCAATCATGCCAATCTGGAAAATCACAGATCAAAAAATATCTTAATGTATCATGGATGGTATTTCTTTTATGGAGCAAGTCACAACATACAAACAATTTTGGAAAAAACACACAGTGACCCCAGAAGGACATATGAAAAAACACCCCCAGTGCTCAGAAAGTTTATTATTCAATTTCCTTGTGCTATTGCATTTTGGCCAACACGCATCCTTCATATTCCAAATAAGAAGTATAGAAAGATTTTCCAGAGAAGTTCACATAAATGAATATTAAGAAAAATAGTGCTGTCCTGTACTAGACAAACTCTTTCAATAAAAAGTTCAGCTTTTTGTATGTTTGTTTTTTAAATTTTGAGACACATTCACATTTTAATCAGAGGTACCATAAGGACAATTCAAAAAATTCTATGAAGCTTTTGACTTACAGATCACACCAATTCCCTGTCTCAAGTAAACAATGTTAATTATTAATTTGATTTTCCTTTTAAAATGAGCTGGTTGTTTCAGAACAAGTTCAGATTGCTTGTCCCCATTTATACTTTTTTGTCTGTCTCTGCATCTCATGACTTTTCAAACATATATCATTTTTTTTTTCAAATTTTAACCTCTAAAAGATATTTCTCCTTCTGGTTTTAAGGGAAATTAGTACTTTTATTTTATGATGTTATATAATCATGCCAATTGTCCAAAGACACTTAGGAAAGTGGATTTGAAGTAAATTTTAGATGGATTACCTTGGTGCAAAAAAACCTCAGCAATATAAACACCCCAAGTTTTTCAGTGTTATTAATTATTTGCCTGCGCTTTTGTCAGAAAAATATTTTATCAGTATAGATTGCTGCTGGTTTATATATTTGATCTTGAAATTTGGTAATACAAATTCCACTGAGATGTTACGTTTCTTCCATTTTTTTTGCCTTTCCTGTCCTGAAGATTGCCAGCAGGATTAGATTTATACAGGGTACTTGCAATGGTGTATGCAAAATACTTTAATTGCAACAGTGTGCAAAAAAGTCTTAAGAGCAACCCACAATATTAGAAGTTTTACAAGGCCAAATTGGATGTGTTGTGCAAAGGAACAAATAAAGGGAGAAAGGAACAAATAAAAGGACAAATAATTGAGGCTGAGATCAAAGAGTAAAGAAAATTCTGTAGTGAAGAGTATGAACTGTAAGCATCATATGGTAAAGAATATTTCAAATAGTACCAGCACTAGAAAGGAAATGAGAATCACTCAGTGGACTGAGATTTCATTTTGTAGGGACAAAATCTTTTTCTCCACAAGTATAGGAGGAAAAATTACCTTTCACAACTCACCTTCCACGCCTCATATTCCAGACGATTTTACACACCTTAATAAAGCAGATCTTGTACATGAAAAACATTTTGATTTCAGCAGTGGGCTCACCATTAGTAACAGCCAAATTCCCACTCAAACTCTCACCCATTTCCCATGCCTCAGTAGGATCAGAGGAGATAAAAAGAAAACCATGTAGAAGAATGTTTGTGGACAGAGGTAAAGATATGGAGATTGCTTACCAATTACTATGACTGAACAAGTTTGTTTGGCAGAACAAACTTGTCTTCAGGAAAATTAATCCATTAATAATTAAAATTGATTTGGATAGTGAGAAACAAATAAAATAAAATTACAAACATTAGAGCCTCAACTTTTCTGCTCCATTTTCCAGGCTCTACCTCATTCCTACTCCAACCTCATTTACTTGTGTAATGTTGTAGAATGGGAAGTGGAGAATGAGGACTATGGTCTGTATGTGTCCATTTGTTTCTCGTCTTCCTCTTCATACTTTTCATCTAAACCAGCATGGATTCTCAATGAGGCTCCTTGCCCTTCATGAAATATCCACTGTCCCCCAACCTCAGAATCTCTTCCACCTCCTGCTCTGACCTTGGTGCTTCCTCTGCTGTTTCTCCCCATTGGGTTAGCCTTTTTTTTTCTTTTTTTTTTTTTTAATTCTCTCCTCTTATGTCCATAATTTTTGTCATTTATTTAATATGTCTTCCCATAGGTGGCACCATCTTGGCTGCTGGGTCCTGCCATGAGTCTGCTGGAGGTGTCTGGCATCATCTGTGTGTAGCATAGGGCAGCCTTTGGTCTCTTCTCACACTTGCACAATGCCATGGCTGATATAAGGCCACCTACACCCATCATGGCTTCACACTGTACTTCTGTGAGGCTGCTTCCATTGGAGGCACACAAATCTGCAGGACTGGATCTCTTTGTGAGAGAGTTTCTGCTATGTGAGGTGTGTGTGTTTTTGCAAGGTGCTGTGACAGAGGTGAGAAGTCCACACCTGGAAAAGAGAGTAGCAGGAAAGGGAAAGGACCTAAATGTCAAAAATCATCTACTTTTGCTCTCATAAATCTTCCAGGGTATCAGTGTTTGTTCTGTAAATGATGAGTGACGTGACCCAGTAGCAAAGATTTACTTTTCAGGACAGGGGGATCTGGTGAACCCTGACATAGTGATACTCCTCTTAGTCATACTACCTTCAAGTTTTCAACCCGGGTCAGAGAGTATTTCCCGTTCAATCTCTATTTAGTCAGGAGTCTAACTATGGGTTTGACATTGCCATAATGATTTTTTCTAAAAGCAAGAACTTGGCTGACAAGCATTTAAAATGAATGTTGTTAGTAAAATCATTAATAGAACTCCAAAGATATTTTGCAAAAGAAAATAGATCCTGTATTATATATTAAAAGAAAATCCAGGCGAATTCAGAACAAGGTGAAAAAAATTGAGTCAGTAGAGGAATTCAATGGAATTATACAATTTAAATTATTATTATACTTCAGTGGGAACTTAAGTGAACTCTAGAAGGGAGGAATAATTTGGCATCTCTCTTGAGACTAGCCATTTCCTGGTTTCCACAGCACTGGAATGGGAGAGATCTTTGTGCTCCCTTGAGGAGTAGCAAGGTTGAGATTTTTCTCAGAGAGTGAAAGAAGTTGCTGTGGAAACACCTAATTCCAATTCAATATAATAACAGTATTCTATTTGTTATTTTGAGCAAAAACATATTTGTCATAATGATGTGATAAAAGAACAAAAAAAAGTAAGACATCCTCCAGGCTCTTCATGGGTAATTAGTAATGGTGAGTAAACCCAAACCTCTTTCAATATAATTCCTGAATGTGTGCTCAGCTTGGATCTTTGTTTTAAAAGTTCATAATACATGACATGATATGTCATGCAGTCACTTTGTAAATGTCAAGCTCTTAATGGAAAATAAGTCTTTCATTGTTTATTTAACTTATGCTCTACATCCAGCACTCAGGACTAGATTAATCCTGTCTAGTTGCAGGTTCATCACATCTAAATGGAGAGAACTGTTGCTTTAAATTTTGGTGGTCTTTTTTTCTTTTTGGCTTTTTTTTTTTGCTTTCTGGGGTTTTTTCTGTTTGTTTGGGAGTTTTTTGTTTGTTTTGCTTTTTGATTTTGTCTTTTGGGTTATTTTGGCCCCCAAAGCAGTAGAGAAGCTAAAAGACTGTTAACAATCAAGCAGCCTGACTGAGGACTGAATCACCTTCTTCACATTCAGAAGAATGCCTTTTCCTCTATTTTCATCTGTAACAAGGGCTAAGGGCCGTTTCTAACTTGATACCCTGGATAGGTGGATGAACATGGGATAGTCTGCATATTTGTGCTTCTCATTTTTTCTGTCATTTCTGTTCCCTCTTGGATATAGAAGGATGTTTTGTTTGAGCTCATGAGGATTCTTCTTCCCAGAATTTTCTAGAATTTTGGAATTAGAAAATTAGGAAATATCTAATTTTTTTTCAGAAATTTTTGAGGAAAGGATGTCAAATAAGGGTCCATCCATTTATTTCACCTGATTTCTGAAAGCAGATTAAAAGGGTTAACATTCTGGGCATTAGCAAGAGGGAATGTACATTTTTGGTTGGCTAAGTTCCCTAAGATTCTTAGAAGAATATCTGAGCCGAGGCAGAGAGAGAAACAGCTACTGAACAGTCTGGCAAGCAGATGTGGATAGAGAGCAAAACATAACAGGGTGATGTTTGCTAGTGGCACGGTTATTATGTGTAATACCCTACTCAGAGTAAAGCATTCTTGCTCAGGGAAACCATAGTGATTCATATGTGGTTGTGAATGAGTTTCTAATAACACTCTAAAAATTCTCTGGAGTTTGTAAAGGAATTCTGGTGTTGCTCATTAATAAAAACCAACACATTCCCTATGCTCCCTGCCCAGTATAAACAAAAACTGATTCCGCCATTATTAAAAGAACATATAAGAAAATTACTTATTTGGGGTGTGTGGTAGAACTAGTAACACAATAAAGCATGGGCAAATATAGGTGAATATTGAGCTAGGAGACCAATTTTAACATAACATCAAATTACATTCCTCAAAAGAAAAAAAAGAAGGTAACCAACAGTAGAAACATTGATTAGAGCTGTTCAAAACTATCAAGTTCTTCCCTTGACTTACGCACTTGGCTTCAGCATGATGTGTGTTTAACTTTAGACCAAACACTTTAAAGCCCAAAAAATTGGAAATAAATTTAATGTAGAAACATCAAACCTTCATGGTTTTCAAAGAAACCTGCTCCAACCATGTCTTCCTTGTGCTGAGGATCCCACAGCTGGACACAGAACTTCAGGTGGGGTCTCACGAGGGCAGAGTAGAGGTAGAGAATCATCTCCTTTGCCCTTTCAGTCACACTTTAGATGCAGCCCAAGATACAGTTGGCTTTCCTGGTTGTAAGTCCACATTGCTGGCTCCAGTTTTTCATCTGCCAGTATCTCCAACTCCTTCTTTACAGGGATGCTCAAAATCTATTCATCTTTCAACGTGTTTTGATATTGGTGATTGCTCCAACTCAGGTGCATTGTTGAATTTCTTGAGGTTTAAAGGTTAACCTCTATATACCTAGTTATTCACATTAAGTAAATCTTTTCTCTCATAGATAATTTCAATTTGTGTAGCATACGTAGCATAGAGGGTTGACCCTGGCTGGATGCCAGGCACTCATTAAAGATGCTCCATCACTCCCCTCCACAAGGGGAGTGGGGAGAGAAAGTATAAGAAAGGTTGAGATACTGAGTTGAGATAAGGAGCAGGGATCACACACAGAATACTCTCACAGGCAAAACAGACTCAACTGGGGGATTTAAATGGTTTTATTACTAACAAAATCAGAGCAGGGTAATGAAAAGTAAAAAAAAAAAAATATCTTAAAATACCTTCCCTCACCTCTCCCACCTTTTCAAGCTGTACTTCCTCCCCCTCAGCAGTGTGGGGAGATGGGAAGCGGGGATTACAGACAGGTCATCACATGTTGTCCTTGCTGCTACTCAGAGAGAAGAGTTCTTCTACTGCTGCACTGTGGGGTCCCTCCAATGGGAGACAGTCCCCCATGGGCTTCTACAAAGCAAGTCCATCTCACAGGAAAGAGTTCTCCACAAAATGCTACAATGTGGGTCACTTTTCAACAGCTGTCCTTCAGGAACAGCCTGCTCCAGCAGGGGTTCCCTACAGAGTCACAAGTCCTACTAGGAAAACTGCTCCAGCATGGGTTCCTCCCTTCGTGGGTCTACAGGTCCCAGCATGGGCTTCCCATGGATTCACAGCTTCCTCTAAGGCATCCACCTGCTCCAGTGTGGGTCTTCCCCATGGACTGCAGCTGGACTTCTGCATCCTGGTGGTCCTCCAATGGCCTGCAGGGGTACAGCTGCTCACTGTGGACTTCCCCTTGGTGTGCAGGGAAATCTCCAGAGCCTGGAACACTTCCTTCCCCACCTTCTGCACTGACCTTGCTGTCTGTTGAGTTGTTCCTCTGACATATTCATATTTGTCTCTTTTCAGGTTGCAATTGCATCTATGCAATAACTTTTTTTACCTTTTTAAGTGTGTTATCACAGAGGCATTACCACCATTGGTGGAATATCCATCCTGGAGATGCCTGACATTGGCTCTGATGAGCATGGAGGAAGCTCCTAACAGCTTCTCACAGAAGCTACCTCTGTAGCGTTTCTGCTACAAAAACCTGACCATGTGAACCCAATACAACAGACCAGTAAAGATTTCCACAAGAACCTTCCTTGACCATAGTTTTTTAAAAGGTGATTATCTGTTTCCATAGATGGCTATAAAGATTGCAGTATTCTGCTTTAGCATGCTAGTATTTCTTCAGTGTGATGGTTTTTACCATATTATCACCTAAGAGCCATAAAACTCTGCTTTGCTTGTCATAACTCAAACCATTTGCATAATTCATTTCCTAGTACAATGTTTTCCAACTCCATGTCTGAACATGGGGTGACATCCCTAAAGAAATTACTTTCAAAAATACTGATGGTTCCATATTGCCATTGTGAATTTGTACCCACAAGGTTTGCTTGGTGGTGCTTTCCTTGTCACCACGACAAAACACTTCCTAGCAGCCTGGGCAACAGTGGTGACTAATCTCTGGTAACATTTTCACAGGGCATTTCAGTCATGTGAAATGAGTGTGCATTGGCATGGTGCTTCCACATGTCCCAGACCTGTACCTTCAAAACACATCAGTGTGTTTTGGTGCTGACAAATTGGAATCTCTCATCAAAGTGGAATGAGAAAAAGCCCGCAAATAAATCTACATAATCTTTCAGAGGTTTGAAGTGATGTCTGAACCTCACATATTGTCAAATATTTTGGTCTAGGAACAGGGCAGTGGAAAAGTGTAGATTGGCAGTAAAGCTAGACAGAAGTTTTCCAGCAAAGCAAATGCAGATTTGTTTATCCTGAAAGGTTTTGTTTAGGCCCAGCTGGAACTAACATATGTCAATAATATAAATTAAGCCACAGCCTCACCTTTCCTTCAGTGACATTCTGTGTAATTTCCTGCTGATTTCAGATTAATTTGGTGTTTAATAATTTGCAGTGACGTTTGAGCTTCCTTTACAATGAAAATTACTGATATGTAGAAAACCATGCTAACTTGCCAAAACCCCTCAGAGCTTCATTCATTTATCCTGCAGAAACAAAAGAGATTTATTGGCATCTCTTTCTCTGCATAATGCTTGGGTCAGGAACTCTGTTATACTACTATTGACAAAAAAGTTGAAAATTATGTTAGACTTTACTTGCTTGTCTATTATGTGCCAAAGAATATGTATGTGTGCAACTGCATTAAAACTTCTCATAATGGTGTGAGATATTTAAAAAAGAAGATGGTTGTTGTCTCATCAGCTAATAATTAGGCAGTATGAACTGGTTCTGGCCAATTAGCCAGGAAGTGTTTTCATTTTCTAAGCCAATAGAACCTATCTATAACATTCCATAGTAAAACAAATTAATTAATTTAATTAACAAAACATAAATTCTAAAATGAAACACGATTTTGAGTGGGTAAGTACCCATGCCAAACGGTGTCTTATAACAACAAAATCTTATTCTACTGGTTGGACAGGTTATTCATACGGCTTCATGCTTTCCTACTTGCTGGGAAGCAGCAGGCATGCTTGGTTACTTTGAAACTTCTTCTTTCAGAGGGGAGAGATTGCCACTCACACTTTTATAGACAAACTCTGGTGTGGGGCCTGTCTGTATCATTTTTAAGCTTTTCAAGTCAGATGAAATTCTGTATATTTGTCTGTCTTTGAAGAGAATATGCCAGGAAGGTGATGATGCCCCTGCTGTTAAAATCTAATGCAACGTCATAGGCTCTTCTTTACACGTACTTGGTCCCAGGGGCTTACAAGCATGAACATGAATGAATTTTCTCAACCCTTGACTCGTGGGGTAAATCTATCCAGAGACATTAGACCACTAAAATGAATCTGCAGGAGCAAAAGGTCTAACAGGTCACTGCAGCAGTTCAAAGCATGCTGGTGCCAGTCCCAGAGCACTTACACTAAAGCTAGAAATTACACATATATAATAATCTTATTGTTTTCACTTGCAAATTCTCAGTGATTTAAATTCATTATCGAACCGACACTCTTGTAAAGCTTTTTCTTCTGATCTTGTCCCAGGTGCCTGATTGCAGTCATCAAACATACCATACTAAGTATTTATATAAATATATCATAAAATAATCAAATATGATGAGCTATTCCCTTTGTTCCTTTATGTTGATACACTTTTCACAAAATATTTAATATGCTTCTGAAAATGATGATGCCAGTGATAAAGCTAGTTTGCAGTTTCATAGATAATTTATGGAAGTTATAAAAAATGAACCAAATTGTCATAACAACATGACAATGTGAACATTCATGTTTACATAGTGTCCACATACTGTACAAATACTGAATATTAATATGAAATGAGAATTTATAAAATTTGCAATAAACATAATGTAGAAAAAATAACAACTTGATACAATCTCTGCTTATATTGCAACCTATAAAGAGATCTTACTTTATGAATGGCTTTGACATTTGCTTTAATGTGTATTGTTTTACACCCTTAACCACAAATCCTGGTATATTTTAAATGTAAATTAGATCATATCTATCCTGTTTCTCCTTTCAGATAAACAATCACTCTAATTCAAGAAAAGGGAAGAGAGTCCATAGACAGCATTTTAAACATACTTGGCACAAATTTATCCCATGGGGTGCAAATAACAAAATATGTCTGGATCAGATTCTGCTACTTCTGTTCTCATAAGGTAGCTATGTGTTTGTTCAGTGATTCTGTTGCCTTGCAGTAAGTTATGCACAGTTTTTTGCCTGAATACAGACATTTATTGTTGTTTTGAGATACTCTAAGACATTCTCCTGGGGCAGGCAGATGGTGCACAGGATCTGTGTGAGACCCACACCTCCATAATGCTCTTCTGACCCAGCAGAACATAATGTCAAATGTCACTCGATAGATTTAGGCCACCAGATAAACCTGTATCAATACCCAGAAACATAACTCTTCTGAGGACAGCCTTTGCACATGATCATCACCTTACAGTCATGGCAAAGGATGAAGTATCTGTCTGCTAATTGTTTGTTCTGGTGGCATCTTCTCTGTGGTTCTCTAAAAGCTGAAGAAACTGAATGAATCATGAGGCCTGTGCCTTTGTACTGTGCGAATACCCTGAGAGTATTACAGTTATAATTATAATACTTGAACTTTGTTTATTTCAGTAATCTATTAATTACTCTACGAGCAACTGGGAATGAGTCCTGAGATTTTAATTTTCCTAGTGGCTCTTAAGTCAGCTTTTTCTAGTACTTTTTACTAAGGACTATCATTAGGCCTGCTGAACTGTGGGCTTGGGTAGCAAATTAGAAGTGGCACAGGCCACTGCTTGCCTGTATGCAACAGTAGATTTGAAGCTTTGGGTCAAAATGTAAACAATGTCTATCTAGTATTAGGTAACACCTAACAGTTCCTCCTCAGGGGTTGCTGAGAAGCTAAATGTCATGTTCCTTCATGGCAACATTGCTCTTGGTTATTCCAATCTCTCTCTCTTTCTCCATATTGACTGTGTAGGAACCCTGGACAGTTGTAAACCTGAAGTTAGACACCCTAAAATGGTTTTTAAATTTAGATGAGATAAAAGGAGGCTTCAATGACTCGGTTTCCCCATTACATTGATGAATTAATGTTATATACATATTTTTCTGCTGTTTCATTATGTGTTTCAAATTAAGTTGGGAAGTCCTGATAAATATGTTAGGTATTTTTATTATTGATACCAGAATGTGACTGTTGTAATTTTTGGAATAGAAATATTACAGTTGGATGTTGTGGCCCACATCTTCTAAGGTGCATGGTGCACATGCTTTTTCATCACTTGGTAAGTCATCCACTTATTACCATATTAGCTGATCTGAGGGTATCATAATCATAAGAGCTTTGTGTAATATTAAAACTTGAAATGTTATTTGAATACTGCTAACCTTCAAAAAACATTGTAGAGGAACAAATGATTGAAATCACTTCTGTAGGAAAAGGTCCCCTGCTCCTTCTGTACTAGCAAATAAGACAGTACTGAAATTTGATACTCCTTTCAGCCTCCTTCACTGCACAGCACCCAGCATGCTTACTTCCAAGGAAAAATACTATGCAACTTGGATCAAAGGAAGGAAAGGTAATCATTACTTTTGATAATTAATTTCTATGTCTGAATTTTATCTTGCTTTAAGCCTAAGTGGTGCTGCTGTTCACAGCTTACTCTTGCTTTTACCATTCATTATGTAAAATTGTATTCATTTTTTCAATCTATTTTTAAAAAATATTGTGTGTGCTATGCAGTATTCATGTCTATTTTAGAAAGTCTGGACAAAAATTCATACAATTAGATTTGCTTCTAAGAGTCTTTCTAAAGGCTGAAAACCTTTCAGGTACAAATCAAAATAACTGCAGCAGTCTTTGACTTAGTTCTGTCTTGGCAAGTATGAACAAATCCATGGTAATCAATTCAAAAGGTATTAGAGCCATTATTGGTTGCAATTATCATGACACCTGGGTCCAGACGTGTGAAATAATTATTAAAGGCATCACCAGTGTGCAAAGGTTTTGTTAATCATTGATTTTATATCAGAAAGTGCTTAACAGATTTTGTGACTCTTAATATGAAGATGAGTGTTTCACTTACAGAAGCATCAAAAATAAGGAAAATAAATAAAACACACACACTATCATAGAAGTGAATCAGAAGTAAAGAATTATGGTGAAGACACCAGCATCCTTGAAAACTTTCAGGTTTAAAAATCAGAACTGGCTTGCTTGAAAAATGTCAGTGTTATATGTTGAAATACCTTGCTGCCAAATAAAATATATGCAACTGGATTTATAGTAAGAGATTAAGGAAGGGGCCTTGGAGTCTCCTTTTTCTTAATGCTATATGTGTGCTTGATTCTCTTTAGTTATTTTTTGCAGCTGTGCTGCTGAATATCTGAAACTGAGTGTGGGCTATTCCTTCTTGTGGCCCCCACCATGGAATTAAGGGCAGATAGTAGCAATGGGAGTTTGGAGTCGTTTGCCACATTCTCTGTAGCACCATAAGGCTTTTCTCTGTTAAGAGATTTTTGTCCAGAGTAATCTGTCTTTTGCACTGAGGATTAGAAAAATTGGCTCCTAAGTTAAGCATTCAATGGTATGAATATGCCTTTCTATTTCCCTTCTGCCCTCCTCATATGCTATTTTGTTCAGTATGCTACTGCATATGCTGGTTTTGGCCTAAAACTGATGTGTCCATTGATCTTCAGTAGTGATTAATAGAATGGGCACCCTACAGAGACTGAAATCATCACACCTGTAGATCAGACCTATCCACATCAGGGAACTGAGCTCTTTTAACACCTATCCTCTACTCAGTCATGACATGTAGTGCTACTTGCCTTCAGCAGTGGGCCAGTCTTTCATTAGTTAACACTTCTTCCACTCTTTAGATAATTTTGAACTGTTATAAACCTATTTAAAACTGGTTTCCTGCAATTTCTGCAGCAGAAATCAAAAGGTGTGATCTAGACATTTATGTGTCTAGAAGTCCTGAAGCCAAACAAGTTGATGTTCAGTTCCCATTCCCAGTCACACATCATGCATTCTGGTAGATGGCCAAGAGATGTAACTTTATGAGGATATCAGGTCGCACTCCGTATAATTTGGTGGACATACAAGATGCAAGATGTCATTAATCAGGTCTTCATGTGGCCACCTTTCTTGAAAAGAAAGATACAAAGCATATATCTGAGTCTCAGCAGTTTCAATGTCACTGATTTGAGAATGAAACTAAGTGTTAGGTGAAAAACCTTGTGCATAAGGGATGATGGAAAGTAATGAGTTTCTGAAAACTCCTGGCTAGCCGGAAGAGAAAGTTATATGGAACAGATTTTGTAGCAGTGACTGAAGAAATCCAGTCCTGAAATAGACATTGAAGTAGTGACATTTCTATCTTGCAGCTATTTTTACTTAAAGGTCTAAATAGAAATGGAGAATTAGAAAATAAAAAGCAAAAACTGACTCCAAAATGCCTAAATAAAGCTTATCCTTGTTTTATGTGTTGTCAGAGGACAACATCTCTGAAAGTGATGGTGAACTGAGTGTCATAGGAGAAAAATGATCCTGCATGTTTTAGCTGCTTCAGTAACAAAACACATTAATTGTCAAAATGGAGAATAGGAGAAAGGAAGTGTGAGTCAAAGTTGCATAAAATGTGTGAATCTAAATGACTGCACGTGTATATCAAACTGATTATACTGTATAGCTCCTTTGGGAAGTGACGGAAATCCTAGCACAAAGAGAATTCTTGGTTCTTCCAGCCATCTGTGAAATAATATCCACTAGCTTTGGCTGATGAAATTTTGTAGAAGTTCACTCATGCTGTCTCTGGGTATGTTTATACAAGTAAGCAATACATATGTATGTGTGTATATATACACATGAATGTATATTTATATTCATACACATATATTAAAAAGGTCGCTCAAGAGGAATACAGTGGTCTTGAACCATCTATTCTTCTGGACTGAGTTCCAGAAAGTATTTTTCCTCACCATCTACTCTGTTACATATGGAGATATCTGGTCTCCTGTGTGAAACCACTGGAAGAAATGACAAATCCAGGACAGTGTTAATGCAGCTTTTCCATAGCCAGTGATATCTCTGGTAAGAGATTCCAAAGGCTGACATGAGGAATCTTCTTCTTGGAGCAATCTTGCTTATCCTCTGCCCATTTTGATGAATTCAGCTGAGCCGGCGAGATGGAAAGTGTACTTCAAATTTGTCATACTAAAATTTTTTTAGCATGCCCTTCTCTATTTATTCCACATTTATGGGAGCATTATACAAAAGAAAAAAAAAAGTCATGGTGTTAGAAATAAAGCGTGGCTTACTGAAACTAATCAGAAGATAGGACTAAGGACAGAAAGAATTAAATGAGATTATATCTTTATCATATCTTCTTAATAAGCAATCTGAAAATCTAAATAGCTATTCATTTGCTATTATGTACCATGCAAAATGGCAGCAGTATCTACAGTGCATGGGTTGCTGGAAGTAAGTTCAGTAAAGAAGAGGGAGAAAATCCAGATAGGCTGTTTAACCTATTTGAGATTGTTTGCCTTGAAAAATAAAGGGTGAAATATTTCCTACTTAAAAAAAAAAAAAAATAGAGAGTTTAGAAAAATGTCCCGGTAAAATAGCTAAGAATGGGTTTACTCACTAGATTGAAACAAACTCCATATATTTTAAAATATGGAAATACATAAGATTTGTACTATACAGGATCCAAATCAAAAGTAATTGAAAGAAAATTACAAGTATTAGAAAAATAATTCAATAGGATACTCAAATTATTTGACTTATCCAGATATCTAAATTGATATGACATTATTTAGAAGTACCAGCATGCAAATGTCAGGCTGTGATAAAATACATACTTTCACCAAAAAGGAATTCATAGTGAGGAGAGGAATGCCCCTTTTTGTGTAGTACTTCTCTTGAAAAGAGTGACAGAAATCCATCGATGCACATTTGCAACAGTAGTGGATTGCACCATGCAAGGGAAAAGAAACTCCCATGCCTGAGGAAGATAATTACACCAGACATTATGTTTGAGTACATCACATAGGCAAGCAGTGAAGCAGTGGGAATAACACAGTTGGAGAACACCTACAAGGAGAGAGTTTTAGCAACAATTATACTGTTTGGTTACAAAACAGAATAAGGAAAAGGAAAATGATGAAGCAAGCCTAAATACCTTGGTTCTACAGTTTGTATAACTAATATGTTCCTGGATACAGTTTATTATTTTTAAAGCTGACAATGGGACTGAATGAGTGACATCCCAGAGCAAAAACTATAGGAAATGTCTGCCCCTTTGCTCAGCAGAAATATTGTCCACATCCATGAGAATGGCAGGATGGACAGCATCTGTTATATTCAGTGCGTGAACAAAATGTTAAACACAAAGAAAATAAAAATGATCAAAAAGTTTATTCTGTTTGCAAACCAATACTGAGACTTCATATTAGAATTACAGAAAGGCATTGTACCTTGGAGAAAGATCAGAAAGGATCTTTTGGTTCAGAAAGGAATAGTCATGTAGTGTCTATGATATTGATGCACATTCAAGACTGCTCTGCCTATGCAAACCACTCTGTAGGTGACAATGTCTTCAAAAGTCTGGAGAGAAAGAGAACACATTATGAAGCTCACAATCTTCTAGTAAATCCCCTAGAAAAATATGGAAGTCAAAACATGAATCAATCCTTGCAAAAATAAAACAAAATAAACTCCATGACCTTTGATTCCACAAGACAATTTATTTACAGTTTATGGTGAGTCTGGAGAAAAGTTCAGCAATTTAGCTATTTTCAACACTTCTTTCTGAAAATGGTGTTTTATCAGATAAAAAAGTACATGAAATACAAATTTAAAAATGCAGAAAATTCACACAAGTATTTGAACACACATGGTGTCAAAAATTATGTGAAATTATGTGAATTGTGGCCAGGCATCTCAGAGATGTCAATGCAGACATAGTTAAGTTGTAGAATTTTTGCCATAAAATGTTACCAGTATGAAATTCTTAGATTGCTTCCTATTCTTGGAAGAAAAATCCATCAAGGATTATTAAATCCAAAGCTGCCATCCATGCCTTAGTAAGTCCCAGAGCTGGGAGCTGGGAACTATCACAGGTGTTTCCCTGTTCCTATGTTGTTCTCTATGTGTCTGCTGTTGTGCACTGTTGGACATGGGAAATGGACCATTGGTCTGACCAGTGTGACCAATTTTGTAGGTACAGGTGGAGACCACTGGTGTCAATACAGGATTATTTATTCTTAAATTAAGCCAAAAAAAAAGAGTTTCTCATTGTCACTGGAAGTTGCAAATTTAATCAAGTTTCATCTGTGTAGGTGGTGGAATGGAAAGACTTGTAGAACTTTACAAAATCCTAGAGAGCATTTGGGACAAGGCTCTGACTTCTGCACCATCACAACTTCTTACATGATCATAAAACCACAGAGAGGTGCAAGTGAATATGAAGAGAAGCCATAGAAGAATTCCATGGACCATATTCTTTTTTCCATGTAATTTCACAGAAAGTCATGCACTTCAAAATGTCATGTATAAATTAAACTACATCTTACCAGAAACAAGATTTCAAGCAGCTATGTTAGAACAAAAAAAATTTATGAGTAAGTAGTCAAAGTAAGGATTTCAAAAGACATACTAAGGTTGGTGTGTCTATTACAAGCATATCAACTTTTTGATAGATTATATTAAACAAACCCATAAAATTAACAGAGTCGTTCTGAAGAAAAAAAAAAAGAATAACTACATCCAGAGTGAATCATTGAAACTTATTAGTCTATTTTTCTCAATGTCTTAAATCGATAGTCCAAAACACAACAGCAAAAATTGTACAAAAATTCAAGGAGAAATTAGCCAAGAAAAATGAGGACAGTAAAAATATTTACTTCAGTTTTGTAAAGCATCTAATCATACCTGTGGAAACCCTTGCTCAGTTTGAGTACAGATGGATGAGCAGAAAGGTGTCATCAGTGCTACCTGCAGAGCAGTCTCTTCCCTTGTGCAGTTGCTAAGCACAGCCACTGCTCTGGATAAACGGAAGAAGACCAAAATCATTCTAAGGCAGTATCTGAAATTTTTAATGGAAATGTCTGAAATATCAAAGTGAAGTTCCAGTAATTTGTGGTATTGTAGCTGAGCACACAACTGAATGGTTTATATGAGACATGGACAGCAAGTACACACCTTCCAGCTAAGGCCAAAGATCCCCAAGGAGTGACAGTCTGCAAGCTGGACTACCTCCAATGGAGAACAGCAGCATGTAAGAAAACCAGCTGCTATCCTACAAATCTCTGAAAATATCCCAGCCAGGAGGCAGTACAGATGTCAGAAGAACCTACTGTGTACCTAAACATAAGGAAAGACTTGCTCAACATAAGGCCAAAAGTTCAAAACCAAAAAGTGGCAGTACCATAACATCTGAGATTGTTATTCAGGCAGGTTGGAAAAGGTGTCTCAAAGTTTGTTTTCACCACAGTGAGCAGCTGTGGCAATGCAAATAAACGGAAGAATCTTCTTGCAAAGAGGAATCCTGAAAGTCTGCGCCCTTCTTTCTCTTCTCCCAGCTTTTTTGGTTTTTATTTGTTTGTTTGTTTTTTGTGCATAAGTAACCCTCATATTGCAAATAAGTAAGGTGCAGAGATGGGAAGCTCTTGTTTATTTACTCAGTGCTTTGCCTAGGAGTAATCTAAAAAGAAACAATGATAGCACAGATCCATGTGCTGTAAAGATGAACCTGACACAGATGTATTTGGTATTATTGTATACCAGAAGAACCCAGTGTCTGGAAAAGATGATCCCACAGAGGCAGAGCAGTTGGTTTGGACTAAATGAAGAAATCTGTTTAGCTGGAAAATGGGAATGTTTTGAGTTAGTTGGGAACCATTAGCTGCTCGAGAATCAGACCACAGGACAGCATGAAATATTCCAGGTAATAGCAATTAGGGACAAGGTTAATCCACAATAAAGTTTTTCATTTTTCTTTGAGGAAATTCTGTTCTCATCTCAAGAACTACCTTTTTTTGAATACTACAACTCTTTTTTTTTTTAGGATTGGTGAAAATCCCAAGAAAGGTAGAAACAGTATGGTCTGTAACAGTGCACCTCAGAGTAACAAAACATATGTGTAAACACATGTCCCCTTTTCTGTCAAAATTTGTGGGTCAGACTTTACGACAATTTTCTCCAAGGTTTTCCATTAACTTTTCTACCACCGTAAGGTGTGTCAGCTTGGGACATGCTCATTCCCTTCCTTCCCTGCTTCAGCCTGCCTTGGAATGAAACCAGAAAACAGGAATCCTGGCCTGGCTCATGGTAGTCCAAGGGTCTTTACATAGAGCACAGTGCAATTCTGCATAAAAAAATGTGATCTTAAGTATTGCATAAGTTAAAATTTTAAATCTTTACCTTTGAGTATGAAGATATGTAAATTCAGAACTGCAGAGGACATGTTTTAGAGAGGCAAGGATTTTTTATAGGTGAAGTAAAGAATTGAGGTGCAAAAGTTTCTTTAGAGAGAAGAAAAAATTAAAAGGACGTCTCTGGTACTGAATTTGAATGAAACAGTAATGGTTATGTATTTTTGGATTATTTCGGATTCAGAACTGTTCATATTTTACATTGCCTAATACTGTATGATTCCTGAAGAGTTAATAGCAGTTGGAAGAAATTTATTTCAGAAAATCTTCTAGATATATCATTCAAGATGCCATATCAAATTTGTACTATTTACAGTTTATCAATCTATCTTTAAAAGTCTGTGAAGATAACAAAGCTCTTCATATTTAAAACCCCACATAAGATTCAAAAGATTGTTAATTCTTACTAGGGTTGCCAGTGAAGTTAATTGAGAAATTAAAACATTGACAGCCAGGGGAAAAAAAGAGAGAAGGAAAGACACTTCAGCCATTCTTTTTGCTTCCTTTAGCTTCCCTTTTATCGTGACGCTTCTTACAGTCATTCATTAGTTTTGTCATTGTGGGTGAACTTTATGGAAGGAAGAGTAAAATCTTTGATGACAAATACCTAACAAGCTTCTGGAGCCAAGGAGCTGTGGAGCCAAGGAGCTGTGCCTGCCAGGGGAGCTAGAAAAGAAGGGGCGGGGGGAGAGGGGGGAAGGGGGGAAAAGAGGAGAAATCAGAAGCCGGGAGCAGGGTTACCCACGTTGTAAAGGAAAGGGAACGTGAGACTGGAAACCGGATGTGAGTGGCAGTCTGCCAAGGCAACAGTTATGCCATCTGCAGCAGGGTCACAAGTCAGAGCCATCTTTGAAAGTAAGCCCCCAAGAAGACATCTAAACAGAACCAAGGAGGGCACTCTCCCTGCTTTGTGAGGATACCCAATATGCTGCTGACAGCTCCCTGCCAGAGCTGCACACAGGCATGGTGTGCAATGGGAATGTTGCTCCAAGGTGGAGGAGCTACCCCGAGCCCTCTCCTGGGATACACCGTGCAGGGTGCTGCTGGCAGGACCCTGGGGCGCGCCCCAGAACCTCGTCTGCTCTGCCATAAACCTGCTTCACTGACAGCCTGAAAATGGGACAAAATGGCACCAGCAAATGAACAAGACTACTGGCAAGCACGGGGTAGCAGCAAAGGCAACCTGGCCACAAAAGACATTGCCTGGAGGGCAAAGGAGGGCCAGAGCATCAGGGAACACCACCCTGCCCTTGGTGGCAGTTGTGCCACACATGGTTGTTTGGCTTCTCTGTCAATGTGTCAGAGACAGATTTGGGCATTCTGATCACAGATTCTTGCCAGTTTTTACTAGAACTGGGTTTTCCTTCTCCCCACTCCCCACCCCCCCCAGAAAAATGATTTTGGAAAAAACCAAAACATCCAGCTAACAGTGGCCTTTGGTACATGATCTGAGTCAAGTGACATGAACAACATATAGAGTCTGGAAATCAACCCTTTGTAAATATTGGAAATATCTTGCCTTCTTTTCTGTTTTTTCTCCTTTTTCTGTTTTGTTTTTTCTTTTTCTGTTTTTTTGCACTCCCATTTTTCTCTGTTTTTTGGTTATTTTATTTTATGCCTCAAGGTGCATAGGTACTCCATCTTTTTTCAAGACATCTTTTTCCATATATGAGGTATATGAGGAGGGGTCTTTAAATGCTTCTGTTCTAATAATCCTCTTCCAGAGGGAGAGAACAGGGCAAAAGGCTAGCAAGAAATTTATTGTCTAGCAGGCAGTGTGTAATTACTATAACTTACCAAAAAAAGAAAGAAAAAATTCCACATGTTGGTGTGTTTGATTTAATGCCATCAGAAGTGTAAGGTTACATGAAATAAATGGCTAATTGGGTTAATTTAATAGCAGGTTAAATCTTTCTTTTATTTTGTGCTAAAGGAACATTAAAATGGTGCAGTTTTGAAGTGGTCTTAGAAAAGTAAAGTAGAGTTTCTTGATAAAAAATATATATAGTGTTCCTACTGCTAGGTTTATGGTGGGAGCTACTGGCATTCTTCCAGTTCACCGCATGAGAATCTAAGCTGCCTGTATAAGTACAGAATTTAGCGTTGGGTCTTAAGGTTTTGGTTGGCATGTTGCCAAAGATGTTATGTATTTAGCTGGGAAAATTGCCTAGAAGTTAATTGAGAGGAAAACACTAATATACATCCTCCACCACCTTAAAAAATGCTATGGATGTGCATATGTTGCTGATCCTTGATAAGAGATGAGTGTTTGCAGTAAAGAATTAGCTTAAAATTGGTCCAAAATTGTCTAGATTGAATTTTTCAAGCCTCTCCCTTCACTACATTCACAAGAAATATAATTGTTTCTCCTCTCTTTTTAATCTCCCTGCTTGCACCATCCTCAGACAGGCCAGAGCAAACCATGACATGGTCACAGTCCTCTTTGGAGTAGGCAGAGCTGGAGGGTGACTGTCTCCAAGCACCAGGCAAGAGTAAATCTCCCCTTTCCTCTGCCCCAATTCCTCTTCTTGTGAAAGCCCCAAAGCTTATGATGTGGCTGGTTGTCTTACAATCACCACTGTCCAGTAAAATCTGGAAGCTCACTTACAGAGTGGACATTGACACTTAAACCACTTCAGAGCAGCAGGCGGCTTTTCGTTCTACACAGCCTGCCATGTTGCACACTATCACCTAGCAGAGCATCTTGGGAGCACCAAAGGCCTGGAAAAGCCCCATTACACTGGGCAGTGAAACCTCAGCAATTCAGCAATTTTTCATCCTGTCAGAAAAATTAGGTTTTTTTCATCTCAGTAAGTGAAAGATTGTCGTTAAACTGCAGTGAGCCACTCTGCAGCAACAGACCTTAAGTGGTTAATGATCACATCTGTAAGTAGGCTCCAGATCAGACAATAGACTGTCTTTTGGAGCAAGGAGGCTGGGAGGCAAGAGGCACAGGAAAACAAAATTAGGAGCTATACTGAAAGCAAATGAGCAAAAGGCTTTCTTCCAATTGTGACCAGCTGTCTTCTTTTTTACACCCAGTGGATGCTCCTGATGCACTGATCTAGAAGAGACATAAGCAAAGTAGAAACAATGACATTTCGCTACTGTATGAATTCCCTCTCCCTTCACTTAATCCTGTTCTTACTGGGGCCTTGTGCTGAAAGCTGATAATTTTGATGGCCCCTGAATAAAGCCGGTAGCTTGAATTCCTGCCACCAGCCCCCGGATAATGAATTGGGCTAATGAATGCTAGTAAGTGGTAGGAATCTGTGACCAGCTGCATCAAGGCAGGTAATACAGCTCAGATTTAATTGGGAGCAGGTATTGGAAGGCTGTATTACTTTAATTGGTGAGGGGGTTTTATAAATGGAAGGGACAAAGTATAATGGACAAATTGTGCTGTACAATAGCACTTAAGCCGGGATTGTATGCATTCGTTAATCTGTTGAGGAATGAGGCAATTCTAAACAATTTTCTCAGTGAAACCAACTCCAGAAAGCTTGTCCCTTTTGTTCTCCCTTGGGAAAATGCAAGATTGAAACAGAAAATACCTTTACCGAGGCAATCATTTGCCACGTGTGGAAAGCGGATACAGCTGTAAACTATGAAAGAGGGATCTTTGTAGTACAATAAAGGATGGAAAAAGAGATAAAGCTGGGGATAAGAGTGGGCCTGTCACTGCATCCAAAGAAGGAATAAAGTGATGACATTTACAGTGACAGATGAGACTGTAAAGGGAACTCAGGACAATTTAGAGAGGGAAATTTGATATTTAAAGAAAGGGCTCTGATAATTAAAAGTAGCATTACATTAAACTGTTACGCATGTCATTAGTGACAGAAGGGAACTGGCGCCTTTTGAAAAGTTAATGATTCGCACAGACCTGCTCTTGAAACTTTGTATGTAGTAAAGTTCACTTGAACACAGCATACTGTATGCAACACGGCATAAATTTTCTCTGTGTTTCATAGTGGGAAATAAGAAAGTTATATGATAATATGGAAGGTGTACTGTAAATACCATATGCCAATGTGTGTACAGTGTGGGTGTGTATGTGTAGAATCGTTGTACGCTGGAGGTCCAAGGTAGAGTTGAAAACCCAGCATATATAAATATTGTCAAAAATGCTCATTCTGTGGAATCCTTGGAAAAGGCAGGGTGTCTTTTTCTCAAGGCACAGGTTCACACATTTTATTTTTGTCTTGTTTGTGTTTAGCTAGATCTGTTCAACCTAGTGTGCCTATGGCAACAGAAGATAGCTTAAAGAATAACCTCTAAAGGTAGAGTGTATTTAAAGTGAAAGAACACAACACATGCAGCCAATTTTTCTGTGTGGTGCAGCTGTAATGGGTTAAGATACCATTTATAACCTAGCTCTTCTGGTGGGGTTTTTGCCCCAGTGTACTTTGTTACAGGTGGGAAAACAAGACGGATTGTATGTCCTTCAGTGTTCATGTAGGCTGGGAAGTGGGAGGAGAAAAACAAAACAAAGCTGAAAATGAGTGTTGAATGGGCTTTCCCAGGATCCCCAGGTGGGTTTCATGTATTGCTTAATGCTGAAAATGAGACAGATTCAGCTTTCTGTACTGGTTGTAAAGGCTGAATTATCTTACTCACTATTGTTCATGACTTAAAGTCAATGCACAAAGCTGGAGATTATTTCAGAAATTCTTTGTCAGTAAGAACTATTTTGCATTCTTTAATATTTTTTCAGTTTTACAAATAAGGATAGAATTTGGTCTTAAGCTTCCAAAATATTTATATATATATATATGCATAAGATAAATTCTAAATTAAAAATTATATGCAAGAGCATGTTATTAAATTCTAAAAAGGAGCATGAAATTAATACTTATCCATTAGTGTGAAAGGATCGTAATTTTTTTTGCAAAAATCTGTGGTTAGCTCTGTGTGAATTGTAGCAAAGTTCTCCAGAAAGCAGGGGAATTACACAATAAAATAACCTATGTCAGGAAAACAAAATACACACAGAACTGCCTATGCGGTGAGAGATCATTCTTTAGTCTCTACATAAAATGTTTAAACAGTGACAGACACATAAGAATGAAGCTGGAAAATAACTTAGATTTAAAAATAAAACACCATTTATGTGATCTGAGCTGACTCTGTTGAAATTCTAAAAAGAAGTACTGATCAATCACTGAAAGTGTCTTAAGATAAATTTTATATAATAATCATGTTTATTTGATATGGAGAAAATAAAGCAGCTTAAGGTCACCATCTCCTCTGTCATATAATGTGTTATCCCTGTAGTGCATCTCTCTACCTAATCATATGACATTAAAAGACATCCAGGGAAACCCACTTCACAGAGGGAAAAGGACTTTCTTTCAAAAAAGCCTGTATTCCTGATTTTAACAAATTAAAAACAGACTCAGAAAGTGCAATGACTTTAGTGGGCTGATTAAAGGTTTCTGAGGAAGTTGGGACCACAAACTCTATGAAACTCCAGATTATCCTCTCTCTCTCAGAGGCTCAGATGAATATCTAAACACAAAGAAAAAAAAATCTTTTTCTTCTTTAGCCTGAAGAGAAATAGCCAAATTCCATTAAAGTTTGGATAGCCTGCTTCCTCTGTCTGGGAATGTGTACATATATGCATATATATTTAAATATGTGTTTGAAATTTAAAAAAATGTTTTCAGAAGACAGTTCTGAAAATAGTAGCCCTGTCACAGAGTTTCATTATCTAAATTTGCTTGAGACTGCCATTAAATTCTAATTCTTCAGACCTAAAGGGACATCAAGGAAAACAAAAACCAACAGTTACTTTACAATTTAAGAAAGGTCAGAGATCACTGTGCCTTGGCACTGAAGTCCTTTAGAACAGAAGCATCTGTTGTGTCCTACTTTTTCTAGTTAATGTGCATGAATCATGACTTTGAAAAGCCAGTTCTGTGGTCTTTAGAGTTAGAGCTTTCCCTGAAACCCTGCTGGAGTGCAGAGCTGGGCAGCATCTCTGGCATTCAACAAATGCACCACCTTGTTTCAGTCTTCAGGCAGCTGCTTTGGACCATCTCCATGGCACCAGTAATATCTGGCTATTACTCATCCGTGTTAGGTGAGGTTGGAGGAGAGGAACTAGCAATGACTGGTTGTCTGTCTTCTCACAAGATCCCCAAATTCATTTCACCACACTGCTCTGTAGCCCATCGATGGAGCTCTTCTCTTCCTGGAGCACCTGTGGTTTGCTGTGCAAAATGGCATCTAGGGTTGTTGCTTATGCTTGCCTCTCCCAGGAAAAGGAAATTAATTCATAAAATAAGTTTATTAACTATCCTCCATAGTATTCTTCATGACAAACACTAGTCTAGTTGTGGGATTCTGTGAAGGTGGTACTGAGGAGATTCTGCCAGTGGTAACTACATGTCGTCTGTTAGTTGGAAGAACTTAAGGACTCCACAATCCACTGCACAGTCCAGCTGAACACCTTTTGTATACCACTATGACCGTTTCTGGAAATGGATGGGTTTGACCTCCTTGTTTTAATAGCTACTCCGCAAAGGTCAGATTATTGTCTGACCCTTCCACTAGTCAGCATGACTAAGTGATTGAGTGTGTCACTTGTGAATGCTTGTTCAGCTCCAACATCTGCAGCTGGGGCAGCAGCCTCCATGCAATTCCCACCATGTCTGGGCTGCTCAGGGGAAAAGCCACAAGAAAACAACCTGTGGCCTCATCAGGATGCCAGTATCTCTGCTGGCTGAGCCCAGCACAGAGATAGAAGTGAGTGCCCAAACTGACCCCTGATGTAACTCCCAGAGCCTGGGTCCTCTTGGTGATCTTCCCAAGGAAGTATTGCATTGCACCCCTGGGTAGGAAGGCTGTTTGATAACAACCTGGTTTACCTCAAGTGACTCATTTATAAAGAAATGAAAGAAAGCTCCAGGTGGTAAAAGTTGCAGAAAAGAGGATAAATGAAATCTGAGAAGCAAATAGTAAAGGAGTCTATTGAATGTAAAGCAGTCACTGGAATTTACATCCCAGATTTTTCTCATAGCTACATGTATTTGAGATTTGCTATATTAATTTTGCATCAGGAAATTCTTAAGATAAATAGATACTGTTTTTACCTCTACATATATAAGAATAAACCAGTGGGGTAGTCTTGAGGTAATGTACATTAGTTTATTCCTCTCTTTTTTGAGGAGTGACTTCCACATCTTATTTGGATTGCTTTTCTCCCGATATCATAATTTCATAATTTCAAAATAAAACATAAAGTACATTCAATAATTCAATATCCTGGGGGGTGGGGGGGGGAGAGAGAGAGAGAGAGAGAGAGAGAAAGAAAGAAAGAAAGAAAGAAAGAAAGAAAGAAAGAAAGAAAGAAAGAAAGAAAGAAAGAAAGAAAGAAAGAAAGAAAGAAAGAAAGAAAGAAAGAAAGAAAGAAAGAAAGAAAGAAAGAAAGAAAGAAAGAAAGAAAGAAAGAAAGAAAGAGCTGTGCTTTCAGAAATCAGTTTTCTCTCTACCTATGCAGGTATGTTGAGACCATTCTACTAGATCCAGCACAAGGATATAAGCTCTTCAGAAAATACCCTGTGCAACTGAAGAATGGAAAGAAAGGCAAAGAAGAATTCTTCTTTGGGGAGTACTGTTTTGTCATAGTAGACAATGAATCATAAACAACTGGAGAGAGAAAAAAAACTGGAAAATCTTTACTTCTGCTCCAACAGGGTGAAACTGAAGAAACTCTGGAGTGGTCAAAGGATCTGTGCAGAATATGCTTGAATTTCATAAGGACCCACTCAAAATTTCTACCATGACAAATTTTGCTTGGCTTCAATGTCTTTACTGGAATTTGGAATTGTGGTTTCACCACTAATAGACACATTGGGCCCCCACTCACTGTGTTGGAGTTACAAAAGCAGAAATGAATGTGGAAAGAAGGATGAAATATGCCTGAGTATGCCTGTGTACTTTTCAATTTAAACTGGGGAAGGCTCTGTTTATATGAATTAAAGCCTATGAGTATTTTGGCAAACTTATAGAGAACAATTTATTTGTTAGTACTATAAGAAAGGGTCTTAACAATTGACTCTCTTAAGAGATTTCTAGGTCTCCTACTTTTTATTTTGTATTTGTGTTACAATTTTATCTTCCACTTTGGCTTAAAAATAACTTTAGAGTATAAAAGTACAGCTGATAATACTGATAAAGTACAAAAGAACTTAAAATCCCTAAGCAGTTTAGATGAGGTTTGGATTTTGAAATTATGTTCCTTTTTCTGTTATCACTATAAATTAGTTCAGTCTCTCTTTTTTTCTCACTCATTAACCTCCTTCCCAGAAAGAGAGGCATTCCAGACATAATAGCCCACAAAGAAGCACTGTAAACTTGTCCTGCCCACTTGTATCTTTGACCTGAGAAGAGGAAAGGCAAAAACTACTTGAGAACCCAGTCAGTGAGTTTTGGAAACCTCTGGAGCCAGAAAGTGCTGTGGGTGTTTTGATTGTGCAACCTATCTTTGAAAGAGCAGCCATTGCCATGTGAATGTTTATTAATCATGAAAATGTTGTCAGCTCTGTTTCCAAAAATGTAGGTGACATTTTCTTTAAACCACTCTAAAAGTTTTTTCCCCTATATATGTTGTTCTAAGTTCCCCCCCCCTCTTGGAAGAAAATTATTATTGTGTTTTTAAATTCAGTATCCAGTTACAGTAGGAGCGTGTTTTTTCACTTTTTGGCAAGAATAATATAAATCAGTTCCTGGCTGAGCTTTCTCAGTCATTGTTGAATTTTTCTTTAGAAAAATATTGGGTTTGCTCACTGCTTATGATTAATTTTGAAGCTAAGAGAATGATGCCTGTATGGAAAAATAAAAAATAAAAAATACAAAAAAAACAAATTCATGCCATCCATGTCAGCCATCTCCAATTTCAAACAAGTTTTTTGTAAAATGATTGTGAGTGGATCCCTCTTGATATGAAATACAGTATCTGAAAGTCCATGAACTATCATAACTTTCTGAGCATTTTAGTAAGCTCAACCACAGATTTAACTGTAACATTTTCACTGTTTTTCTCCTGGTTCTTTCCTTCAATTTCTTGTAGTTTGGAGAAAAATGTTATGTCTCTTTATGGACTCTTATTAGTAGCAGATAATCCTTCTTATTGACTTAGGTGGACAGAAAAGACTAGTATTAAAGTATTCAATAGAGGTTATTAAAATTTTAGTAGGCATGGAGATGATCTGGGTTTTTTGCTGTACTTTGGCTTTCTGGAAACATAATTCACTGGAAGTATTCAACAGAAACAAATATGCTTCTTCAGGCAAAGGTATTAATCAACTGTGGTCTTGCATCAGGACCCTCCAGTCTTTTATGTGGCCAACAAACATTCCTGTCAGGGGGGAACTCACCTCTCCTCTTGGTGCTGAACCACATCAGAAAAGTGTGTCTACTTGAGATGAGAGACAAGCTCATGATTGCCTCCTTTTTTCTAATTTTCTCTTTGGTTTTTGTTTCTTTCTCTCTCCCCAGGCTCCATTCAGATGTATTTTAAATGTG
Organism: Agelaius tricolor; assembly: GCF_023055355.1. Classification (NCBI taxonomy): domain Eukaryota; kingdom Metazoa; phylum Chordata; class Aves; order Passeriformes; family Icteridae; genus Agelaius; species Agelaius tricolor. The sequence continues at coordinate 29,540,489 of NW_027269267.1, read as the reverse complement.
AAAGTTTTCCTGTTCAGAATTTTTCATGCTGGCTGAGCATGTACAGCTGGTTGTATTGGAACTTGCCTTACAGTTAGTGGGCAGCTGCTGATGCTTAGCACCAAATATCAGCTTGTTTCACCCAGCCTTCGATACCTAATGCTTCACTCTGCTGGAAAGCACAGGGCTCTATTCTCCAGTGCTCTATAGTTACATATTTGTCTTCCACATTTCTTAAGGCAAAACTCACTGATGTGTTTCTCTGATGTGCTCATAATTCAAATACCATGTTTGCTGTCAACAAGTCATCTGATTCAAGAACCTTTGACTTTTTTCTTTTTTTTTAAAGAGGAAGATGAGGAGTAGCAACCTTCACATCTTAAAAATATTATGCCTCTAGGGGACCGGTCATTATCCTGCAGTAGGTATTTCAAGTTGGCAAATCAATGGAGAAGATCAGGGATGAAGATGAAAGACCCAGCTAGTCTTGACCCTTGCCACTTCTATTTTTTTAAGTCTCCTTCAGTGCTGATCATGCAAAGAGTTGAGCTTAGGCTTATTTTACCACCAGCCAAGGTGGAGAAAACTCATCCTTCTTTTGAACTTATCCTTCTTTTCTCCAAAGGCTTTTTGAAACAGCCTCAGGTTTAGGGTTAATGTTTTGTCTTTCTATTGCTCAAGACTTTATTCTTTGCCTAAGGAATTTCTGAGAATATTCCTTTCTTCTCATGTTGTAATGACCATCATGTCATGACAGTAATGATGACAATCATGACAGATGATCTGGTTTTACAACCCTAGAACTAGGAATTTGAGAGCAGGTATGTCATCATAAAAGCTTTTGTTCTGAAACAGGGCTAAGTATGATAAATGAATAATTTACTTTGTGGATTGCTGGAGATTGTTCCTTTAATGCAGAAACATGTTCTGCTTTATAGTGAACCCTGAAGTGTTAAAGTGTGTCAGGTATTAGGAAACAGAAGGCTTCTCCATATGGACATGGACAAAGATATTATCTCTGCTGCTCTGCAGAGCAAATTTTAAAAATTACAAGTTATTTTGTAATGGATGAACACTACCTGCTATTTTGCTTCTATTAATCAACCTTATTTCCATTGTCTATATACACCAGCAAATCAGCAGCATTTTGAGTGAGCTAAGAACCACCTAAAGTGTAATCTCTGTCTTTAAAACAGATTACTGTGCATTAAGCTCACTGTGGCATTCTGAAAAAAATGTTTTAATGATACCAAGGTCCCAATATAAGGTTTATTAAAAGTTTAGGAACAGAAAATTTCAGACAACAGTCTGTTAAAGAAAGAGAGAGATTATAGTACCTTACTTGAAACTGCTTAAATTTGCATGATTTTAAAGACATCCAACACTTCCTTGAAAATATAATGTCTTTCAAAGCATGTCCTGTAAGCCTCCTCCTCTGAAGTTGTAGGTTAGAGATGTTGTAAGGTTTCGTATTATTTTAGTCATCAAAAATGCAGAATCCTCATGTGACTATCATGGGTAAAGAGGTATCCATGCTTTCCATGCTTAGTCCTCACACTGTGGTTGAATGTGGGACTCCCTTTTGATATTATGAAGGAAAACATTTAATTTTTTCCACAATGAATTTCACTGAAGGAAGCTTTTCCCCAGAATTAGTTAATTCCCTCTACATGTTTTCTCCGCAGTGACCAACTCCTATTAGTGCAGTATTTAGACATATTCTTGATCATGTAAATTTTAGCATATGCTTTAACATAACTGGTGAAACATTAAGCCCCCAAAGTGCATTAGTCACAGTTTTAGATTAATCCTTAGATTAAAACTCAAATGAGGTTTTAGTAATCTCTTAGATTCCAGCTTCTTCATAGTCTGTAAAGACCTTAATTTATGAAATGTTCACCACTCTCTAGCTTGCTCCTCAACATATGTGGCTTGATCCCTCTTTGTGCCAAAACTGTGCCTTGATTCATCTGTTTTTAGTGTGAAGGGAATGGAAGGACCATGGGGGGAAGGTCACTGGAGACTTGTGAGTTTCCAATCTAGGAACATTTTCTCTGTCACTAAAATGCTGCCTTATATTCTTTGAAAATGCTCAGTAAAGGTTTTCTCTGTAAAATCAAAAATCATACCCTGTATTTTTGCATTACACACAAATATGTGCCTTTAGTGTCATAGGACCTGCAGAATTTAAAGTCTAAAGCAAAGAAATAGCCGGTTTAAATTAAGAAATTAATTAATTGGTATTAGTTTTGCCTCAAACCTAATAGTGTTGAAAAACGACATTTTAACTGCTTCAGTGTCAGAGATAATCACAGCACCTTACTTATTCTCAGGTTTGGTGAGCTCTGCCTGGTAGTGCAATCTGCTGCAGTTGCTTGCTTTAGGAAATGTCTGAGTAACATGTTAATGGCCCCTGTTTGAGAGAACCATATTCAAAACATGTTTCATCTTGTGTTAGCATGTGAGGACTCATTACAGACCTTTAAATGTTCAACTCCTCATGCTATTATCAAGATAGTTTGGGTTTTATAAACTGAAGTTACTGAAATGTGAGTCAATACCCTTTATCATTGACACTGGAGTACTATATCTGACAAATACTGTAAAAACTAATCAAAGCAAAATCTGGTCTGTGCTGGGTATTCTGAAAGGCCATTTCTTTACATTTTTTCTGTCTTTTCACGTACTTTCCAACAGAGATCTGCATAGTTATTTATAATCATATTTCTGTAGTCTTTTTTTGATTAACACAAGGTTTATGTGTTGTATTCATTCAACTTGGTAATCTTTGGTTCTTAGTGAGATTGCATGAAAAAACACACAAACAACCCTTTCTCACGTTTGAGCACTGTGAGTAACAACTCGCAGTTGGTACTGTGAAGACAGAAGATCTCCTGATGAAAGTATCTCATTGTCATCTCTGAAATGTAGTTACAGCACCAGAGAATGTGGAGGCAGCATTGTCTCATTGAAGAATAAAACCAGCTAGATCACAGCTTTTGTTCATGGTTTTATACCTAAATACTAGCCCTTACTATTATTCCACACCTTTGTTCCTTCACACCTGAGGCTGAAATAGGTCATGTTTGTTTTGGTGGGTTTTTTTACTTTTACAGGGTTTCTTTCTTTAGTGCTCATGCTCAACACACATCATCTTTTACGATGGGAAGTTTGCTGATTCTTTTTGTAACTTCCTGTTGGTTCCCATGAGCTTCACAGACAAGGACTTTTACTAATACTGTCATAAAAACTTCATCTTCAGCTGACAGGAGGGTTTTAAAAATTAGGAGCAGAAACAATTATGTTAATAAAGCATATTTACTTTTAGACATGATAAGTGCTTTATGATCTGGGAACAGTCAGATTTTATCATTGAGGCTGAATTGTTGAGCACAGCAGTATTACTAGTTAGGAGGTAAAATTGATCTGGAAAAAAATAGTTTGCATTATCAGTTACTTCTCTGTCAACCTTCTATCTCTCTTGATCAAGAAATGAAGTCCTTGGAAAATGAATGTACAAAACAAATGTCTGTTGTACAGCAAGATGTTCTTTAATTTGCTTCCTTTTGTTTAAAAGTGATGTCTGTTTAGCACATTGGTTTAGATATGATTTAAAGCAGTTGACATGACAGATTGAAAACTTAAAATGTAGCATGAATAATACACAGTAAATTTATGTTGGGATGTTTTTATTCACTAGGGAGCCCTGAATAAGTTAGCAGCACTTGCAGCCACAACTTGTATACAGGAGAATAATTTGTATTTATTTCTTTCCTCCATGGAGCTAACTTATGTATATACATGTGTGTGTGTATATATATATATATATATATATATATATACACGTATATGTATGTCCATGTTTGTGTGTGTGCATTCATGCATAATATATGAGTATGAGTATATGTATATACATATAGTCAGCTGAGATTCACACACACATGCAATCCATGCAGTTTATTAACAGTTAGCATATCATCTCTAAATGGAGCTTACTGCAATTTGAGATGTGCCCTGCTAGGAGCTAATGAGCAAACTCCTGCCTAATATTGACAATTAATCAGGCATAAAAGCATCCAGGATCAGGACCCATTGCCAAGCAGAGAAGACTCATACAGACTTCAATGAAACATGATATGTGAACAAATTTGTCTAATTGTATATCAGTCCTACGAACAAATTCCCACAAAAAGACTTAATTATCCACAATACAGAAGCAATGGATCTATCTCAGAATGTTACTGGCTTTTTGGTTTGTTGTAAGCCATTTACCGTAACTAATAAATTGAAGGAAGTATCATTATGTTTTCTTGCCAGTGTTCCTATTTTAATTGGCCTTGTATACTTGAGCCAATATCTGTGCATTGACTAGAGTAAGTGAGTAATGATTGCACAATAAAAAGTGATCACTATTGGCTGAATACTTTTCTTCCATTGATGTGGGAAGATTTGCTCTCTCTGATAAAATTAACCTCAAAAATAAAAAGTCTCCCAAGTTAACAAAGAGTGCAGTAAAAGGTTCAACCTTACAGTTTATAATAAAAGAATAAAAACATTATTGCTAATATAGAAAACATATATTTGTTCAGGTTCTGTGAGCTTAATACTGCTAAAATATCTGCTATACAACTTTTTTTCTTCTAGAATAAAACTGTGTACCACTTTCTAGTTTAAAATCATGGTACAAGCCTTTTTTTAGCAACATCAATAGAAAGCCTGTTATGACACACAACAGAAAACCACTTGAAGTATTGCTGTTACTCACTACAGAAGAATGATTTGTGCAAAGATAAGATGCTTTGGCCTTGAGACACACACGAGTAAATTGGGTAGTTTTCCTAAGAAGCATTCTTGTTGAACTGTTTTCCTTTTCCATTTCAGTTGACAATATGGATCTGTAGTATATTGTTGGATCTGCTGTGTGATAACACAACAAAGCCTGTGTTCTGCTCTCAGCAGTGCTATTTATACCTTGTAACATTTTTCAAAGTACTGCTTTAGTGTTTTTCCCCTGCTCAAAAAAAAAAAAAAAAAAAAAGAAACCCCAACCAAAACAACATAAGATAACCTGCCTCCAAAACAGATAAATAAATAAATAAATAAAACCAGCCATAAGTCAGATTCAAGCCTGGATATTTTCCTGACAGTGAAGCTCCTTTTCCAGTTGATTTACAGAGGAAGAGCTGTGTCTTGCAAATGATGTAATATGAGCCAGAGTCCACACTTCACAACTGGAGAAGGCAAGAACTGCTCAGATCATTATCTTAAGCCTATTAATGTGAATGGAGAGGAAGGACTGTCTCTGGAATTGGGCTGAGGGCTCATGAATAGCTGTCTCCCAAAACTCTCCACACCAGTGAGGGTACAAGCTGCAGTCTCAAGTGGAAGGCAAGAGCAGTGAAGGATGCAGGCTAAGCACCTTCTAGCTTTTATTTGAAGATGTCTGATAGTAAGAAAGCTCAGTATGACTGCTGAGCTTTCATATTGAAGTGTATCTTCATGTGGTCTCTGGGAGAGACCCTTCTGTCCTGGGTGCCAATCAGCTGTGATCAGCCAGAAGCTGAAGTGATACTTATTCATTGCTGGAAGTCAGGGGAAGAAGCAGGAAGAGATTTATGCTAGGCAGCAGCACAAGGCTTAAGTCATCCTTAGGCAGCAAAGAGAAGTGAAAAAAAAAAAAAAAAAAAAAGAGGCTGCTAAAAAATTTATTACTGGTATATTTTGAAATATATGGGTCACCAAAACCAAAGCAAGACTAAACATGACTTTCCCTTATACTCAGAATTCACACTTTCCTGGTCAACACTGAACTGTTTGGCAATGGCTAGCTTTTAATATTGACCATTTTGTGTGAGTGTAGATGTGTTTGTGCATGTCCATGCCCCACCTAAAAATAAAAAAAAATTGATGGCCAGAGATAAAATTATTTATTATTAATAATAATTATTAATAAAATATTATCATTAATTATTAATAAAATTATTAATTTCTCTTAAAGTTACAGTACACAGTGAGATTACAAATCAGGAAAAGATATATCCAATAACTTATATTGGGGAGTGGGTGCATTGTTATTATTATTATTATTATTATTATTATTATTATTATTATTATTATTATTGCTATTATTATTATTATTATTATCATCATCATCATCATCATCATTATTATTATTATTATTATTATTTCCAGTTTTTCTAATAATCAAGGGCAAGATGAGAAAGAAAAAATTAAAGAAGAAAAAAAATACAACACTTCATTAATTGACTTCTTTTAGTGCCCCAATATCCTGATAAAATGGCTGGATAGCCTCTGTGGCTTCAATATAGATACCACGCTTTTTAGCAGCACAGAATGACTTTTTTTTTTCATGAGTGTAGGAAAAAAATTAATATGAAGGACATTATATTCTTGGGTATAAACTTCAGAAGATGGGTTATCTTTCTATTAAGGACATCTCTCATTTTCTATAGATAGATAATTTCCTCTCTTTTTGAAAAATTATTTGTCTTGGCTAATCACAATAAAAGGGAAATATATTAACAGCTGTACTGTCATAAATCTGCTTTTCTCTTAATTCATAGTAAATCAGCAGTTTCATGGATAATTTGCTACACCCAAAGCACACAGACGTGGAAATACAGCCATCACAGAAAATTTTCTACTCTAAGGAATAGGAAGAAAAACTGCTAAAATCAGACATAACACCTTTAAGCTTCTCTTTTTTCTTGCTGGCTTTCCTAAATAGAGCCTTTAGAATTCCTGGTATCTCTCAAAACAGTAATTGTTTCTTTCTCATCATTAAAAGTCTTCCCTCACCAAACTCACAGTCTTACAATTAAGAGTCAAGACAAAACTATGCTAGGTTTAGCACTCTAGGGCAGCACTCTAAGGGAGGAGGTGGCTGAAACTTGGATCTCTCCTTTATTTTCCCTGCAGCTCATGTTACTCTGCTATAATTTTTTGGCATGGTCACAGCACCACACTAAATCAAAAAGGAACAACTGCCTTTGCCCAGGTCTAGGTTGTTCATTTTTTTTTTCTACATGCTTACCCTCTTACCCATTGAAGTATCTGAATGGAAAATACTGAAAGCGGTTCTATAACACATATGTTGCAATTGAAAATAAAATACCTGTGACAGTTTATGTGTGTTTACATACATATAGGTAGAGATACATATAGAAACATAGATACATAGATAGATAATAATAAATACATATATATCAATAAAATATACAGAAATGCATGTATCAAGTTGAAATTTCAAGACAGCGTAGAATGGTTCTGTTAATTTGGGGTGTTTATTTTTAATGTGCTAACATATAAACATTTTAGAATGTTTAATAAATTTCTTTGACTGTTGACTCTTCACCCTGGTTCCTGATCCAGGCTCACTGGGGCAGAGCAATGATGTCAGAGAAGGACAGTCACATCTCTGCAGACTTTGAAGAAGCAGGTGACATCAAGGTGAGGAGCAGATCATCTTCCTCAGTGTTTGGGAGCTGTCTGATGTTCCTGGGAGGACAGTCCTCAATGCAAAGTATATTTTGAAGAGCTAAAATTATTTAGCAATTGAAAGCAAACTTTTGAACACCATTTTGGAATTTGGGTTTTTTTTTACTTTTCTGTTGGAAAATTAATAGGAAAAAAAACAATCAGGGAAGGAATTGTTATGTCCGAAAAGTTTATGTTTCAAAATATGCTTGCCAGCTGGTGTGAGCCTGGGCTGTTTTTGAGCCTTTTCTCCAGGCTCTATCAGTTGTTTTGAAGGCTGATATAGAGCTACATGTGAGGCCTGGAGACAGAGAATTGCAGTGCCTACCTGTACCAGCCAACAGTTTTGGGATACCTAAAAACAGGACAACTCTTGAGTCACCTTGTGCATTATACTTTTTTGCCTGTATGCACCAGTGACACTCAGCTTTAGCTTTCTTTTTAGTTCCTAAAAGTTCCTAATTTTCCTTTTTAGTTCTACCTCAAAACATAAGCATTTAGAGGTGAAGGCAGGCACATGTTGCTTTTACCATCTAATAGTGATTAGTCAATATAAGGTACAACTGCTCCTGCTAATTTTCCCTTGAAAAGCAGCAAAAGCAGGGTCTGGTGGGAATCTGGTGGGAATGCCCACTGACTTATCCAATCTCTTTTCAAGACAACAAAAAACAAGCCATGAAGGTGATGCATAGGTGAGGAGACAAATTTTTGAGATAGCTACAGTTTGATACATACAAAAGTTCTTGGATTCTGAAAGGAAAAATAATTTCCCTCCAGACTAGTGAGCTTCTTTGTAGAAGCCACTGTAGTACAATACTTTTATCCAAGCAACACAATGTGTCTCTTTCTCCAGAAAGCCTTGAAGTAGAGTCCTAACTGAGAGGTTGTAATAAAAATGTAAGTAGTCATGGGATTAGAGGCAAAGTTCTTTCCTGAGTTTCAATCTCATTAAAAGGGAGAAAAAATAAAGCTCAGGAAAAACTGAATTTCAAGGTAGAAGAGGGTTTAAAACCAAACCTTGTTCCTGTAGACTCCTTTCCTTTGAGCTGGGTCTGTAGCACATGGTTTCCAATTGCACTGCATTTGTTTACAAGGTTATGTATATATGTGTTATGTATATATGTGTTATTATATAACATATGTGTGCTGATTTATTATTTTTATTTTTTTATCTATTGCACCTTTATTACAATATGATACTTTTAACAGCCATAGAGGAAGAAATTAGTTAAATTCCTGACATAGCTAAAAAGCACTGAAATTTTTTCAGAAACATTTATGAAGTTCCTACATTACAGAAGTTCAGAAGACTTCTAGAAAAGAAGGTGGTACTGTTTATACAAGTATTCAAAATCTTAATAGTCAAAAGTACAGAATAGGAAGAGAGAGGTAGACTTTGTAGAAGACAGCATAAAGCTGGGCTTTATTTCCTGAGAGGGGCTATGAAATACAAGTCATTAAAACTTTGTAAAGGGACAGTATAACTTTTTAAAATGAAACTTCATAGTAACACAGTCAGAATTAAAATAAAATGTAAATTTCATGCTTATGTGCCTTAGAGAAAGATACTAAGACAGAAGTTAATAAGAGAAACTATTTGTGTTAGCATTCATTGCAGTGAAATACCATTTTTTGTTCCTAACTTAGAGTTATCAAGGAATGTATTATAAGTCTGAGGAATATCATTTTTCATTACATATCTGCCTTTTCATATGATAAATATCTTTTTAAAAATGTATGTAAGTTATGCTTGTAAATATCCTTTAAATAACCTTCAAGCATTTCTTCCATATATTGAAGATAAAGGAGAAACTTGATTTTGATATTTTCCTGATTTTAAATGACATACAGAAAAATATGTATATATTTTATAGTTTAAACATGTCTAAGCTTTACATTTTCCTTTAATGAGGACATTAGAAGCAAAAATGACATGTGTTGTGCAATGTTGCTGCCACAGAAGTAGAAAAGAGAAGGAGTACAAAATTCAGGATTTCTGTCAGCGATAACTTGATTATTTTGGTGATTTGGATATGAACATTACTAATTTTAAGTATAGCAGAGCAGCAGCTAAAGACAGGAGGATACTGCCTTGGCCCTGAGCAGGCTATCAGAGCCACTGCTCTCAGTGGGTGTCCCCTTTGTATGCAAGAAAAGCCAGGTGAACTTCCCCTCCCCACCCACATGAATCTCTGCACCACTGGAAATGGGTGACTAACAGAAAAAAAAAACTTCAGCAAGAAGCAGGGCAAAGAGGGGAAAGGGCTGGAATGAGAAAAGGAGCCACCATAAGATCTGTTCAGCAAGGTGTGCCTTACCCACCAAACCCAATTGCAGGTAATGCAACAGCACAAACATGAATCCAAATTTTTGGAATATTTATTGGAAAGGCTACTTAATGTTGTTTTTCTCTTTTAACTTTCTTTAGAAAATTGTAGTTGACTAGAGCTAATTCCACTTAAAAATTATATGTTTTAAAATTTAATTGAAGAAGTCATCTGCAGTTATTTATTGATAGCAAAAGATTCAATAGATATGTTTGTAGCTCACCCCATTGTAACAGAAGGTATATTTAAATCATTCTTTATGAAAATATGGGGAAAGCAAACAGAATTTTTAAATAAAATTTCTTTAAGTCAAAATAGAAGCTATCTCAACTTATCATTTCATGAAACAACTGTCCATGTCCTTATTTTGTTTTTTTTTTAATGTAGATTATGCATTTAAACTTTCTGGGTTCAATTGTTCAACAAGTTCTAGAGAACAACTTAGAGGAGATGAGAGAGAATATATTTTCTCTCCCTAAAATTATCCAGTCAAAGGTGGTTGCAACAAACTTCCTTGCCCCTCTTTAGAAACAAAAATCACCTTTGGGCCAAGAAAAAGAATCTAAAATTCCAGACCCTGAGGAACTGATTGAGAAAACTCATAACAAGTGAAATAGGTGAAAAAACCAACATTTCCCAAGTGTTCCAGAACTAGTTAAAAAAAATTTCTGTGTGTATATAAAAAAATCTTGCAAAAACATATCCAAATAATCATGTCAAATACAATTTCTCATTAGCCTTATATAGGTAAAAATGTTTAACAACACTAAACAATAAGGTATTCAAAATATAGAACATCTAGTTTAATGCAGATTAATTTTTAACAAGAATTCCTATGCAGTAGGCAGATAGTTCCCACATTCCATTGTGATTGACAAGCCTGACATATGGAATAGTTCACAAATTCCCAGGTGACTGACAGATGGAGAATAGAAAGGCGGATAAAGTTGCCTAGAGAGCTGAGGACGATTTCATATTCAGCGGTTTTGATCAAAAGGATTCCAGATCTCACACTAAATTTAGCACCGCTGGCAATTAGTGCATGATTTATTCAGTCCTTTCATTTGCTGGTTGACAAATGGAAAACAAGCACAAAATTAAAAATAAGTTTATTTCCAGCATTTCGGATATTTAAAATGTGTGTGTCTTTGTTTGCACATAAATTAACATGAGATGAATTTATAGTGAGATTAAATCTGAAATGGAGATGCAAGCAATAAATAAGAGCTTTTTTATGTATCTTTCAGGCAGAACAGGTGTTTGAATTAAGAAATACTAATATGTTTAGCAGCATGACTCCACCTTTAGCATTAGGGAGTTGATGTTTCCCTAAATTTAGAATAATCTTTCCACAATTTAAGATTCTTTCATAAGCTTCCAGCATAGGTGGCCATCTGTAAGTCAATACTAATGCTTTTCAGACCAATAATAATAAGGAAAAGCTATCCCCATGCTTTTTGAACACAAGTGAAGAACTGCAATTTTCCTACTGATGTGTCTGCATAATTCTTACAAGTGGCAGTTAAACACAAACAAAAAGCAAGGGAGTCTTCCCAATAGTGGAAAACGTCATTATTTATGAAAAATAGAAAGGAAACTCTTCAGATCCACTAGCAAAACTTGTTGAAGCTAGAATCCAATTTCTCATTTATTTTTCTGACTTTGGAGTGGAGAGTCATTTCCTCCAAAACAATTAATTCATATGAGCCTTCTGAATAGAATATGGCAATATCTCATCCAAAAATGGGGACCACAGCATGGTATTCCACTCCTGGGGCAACCTATGATCTGGGAAATTTCAGGTGTGCTTTCAATGGAGAAAACAATCTATAAAGACTAATAAGAAACGTTCATTTCTAAATCTAATGCTGAATTTAGTGAGCTTGTGCTTATTCTGAGGGATAATGAAAGCAACATGAGATTCTGGGTACATTTTTTAAAACCACAAGTACTGTTCAAAATCGTTTGTGGAAATACCATAATTTGCAGCCTATAAGGGTGTAAGCCTGTAAGTCTTCAAAAGTTTACTTTTTGCAACAAATAGAGAGATGTTAAGCTAATCAGAATGCAAAAAAAGGCCAAAGAAAAAGCTGCTGCTCTTGGTGAAAAGGTGTAAACTACTGACGGGAAATGTTTTAAATCCTGAAACTTAGAGAACTGAGAATAAAACCTGCATACTATAAAATTTAAATTTAAAAACATAAATAATTTAAAATTATTTTATAACAGCTTCTACTATTTTTTTTCTGGCTACAGAAACCTGGAAGTATAGCAGGTAGTGGTGCAGTGTAACTCTGTAGTACACCTATCTCCTAAGACAGAAATATATTTCCCAAGCCTCTGTGAAAACTCAGCTCATTGCTTTAGGAAGTCATTGAGCTAGCATGACACCAGCATAGCCCAGCCTGAGGAGCACAGCACACTTTGTGCTTCCTTGCACTCAATTTCCCATCTTTGCAAGAACCTGTGGTTTATTATTACCATTTTCTCCTCCTCTGGATATCTCTTCCTCGCTCCCAGCAGCAACCCAAAGTAATTCCCAGGCAAGCAGCCTCAGAGCAGACTTTTTTTCTTTTACAGAATTCCCTTGCCAGTGCCCTTAAGCACTAGAGCAAAATAAAATCATTGTCTCTCCATAAATGTAATTCTCCTCAGATTTTTTGCACCTCTGAAACACAATATGTCTCTCAGCTCCTCCCCTTCCTCTATACTTATTTTCACATTTAAGAATAAAAAGAAAACAACAAAAAAACCCCACAAAAACAAACAAACAAAAACAACAACAACAAAAACCCCAAAACAAAACAAAAGAACACACCAGTAGCTGTTGCATTCACAGTACCTACAGCTATGTGGCCTACATAGCAACTTTTGAGTGAATATGTAGAATACCCGTATTTCTTGGGATGAAGGAGAACATCTCACAGAGAAAATACATGTGGTAGATTGTCCCTAGCTAATCTAGGAAGATAGAATTTTTGTCTGCTCATATAAGTTATGGTATTTCCTCTGTCTATTCCAGATCCTAAAAGACGAACATTTGATTCACTGAATCACTGGGATTTACACATATCTAAAACTTACTTGGTCCAAAATAGTTTTCTTCTCCTTTGGGGACAGGAGAGAAGGCAGCAGGAATTAAAAGGGAAGTACCATGCACTTACTAAACCCTTCTAAGAGGCTAAGAAACTGGAATATCTGCTCTACTTGGGAAATGTAGGGAGCAGAGCTGCATCATTGTTCTCTCCTCTATTGCATCTAAGCAGCAAATGTCACCATCTTTCCAAAAAAAGGCAGTCCTGCTTTTATGGGCACAACCATGAAGCTGCCATTGTGCAGGAGACTCTAACTGATTGGTAACTCTATCACTGTTTTCCAAGATGTGCCTGTTTTGCTCTTTTCAGTTTTTCTTCTTGTCCCTCAGTTTTTTCTCTTTTTCTGACAGACAGGAAGGCAGCGCTTACTGGTGTCTGCTAAGGCAACGTCTCCTTTTACTACACAGCTACACAGACTAAAGACATGGATTTAAAATGTAATGTGAAATTCTGTAAATTCAAATTATTCCAGGCAGGTTGCATCCAATCCAAACACTGGATTTTTTATGCTTCTGTCCTGTGGTTACCAGTGCTTCAACATTCTTCATTATTCTGTGATGAGTGTTGTTGCTTGCTTTGTATGAGTATGCTAGGAATAAAGTTTTGCTGAACTGGAAGTGGAGCTGATCCAACTTTCATCCCTTCTTTCTTGCCACCATCACTATGAGTGGCAGTCAGAGAAATTAAGGAGTTCCCAATATACCCATTATGGTATTTTTTTTCATTTGTGTTCTTCATTAACTAATTTTTAAATCCTTGAGTTAAAGATCTGTCTTGTTCATCTTTTGCTGGTGAGGCCCTGCACCTAATGAGGAGGTCATGATCACACCAGAGCTGGCTATGAAGTAATAGAGGAATCAGAGAGGCAAAGAACTTGTCTCGTTGTAAGTTGCCTTCCCTGCACTTGAGTGAATACCGATAACCAAAACTTCATTTTTTTCTTGCGTAGTTCAGATAGTTCATTTGGTGAATTGTTTACTACATTGACTGTTTTCACATGGTATTGTTTCTTTGCCATGACTACATGACTAAACTTTTAAATAAGATACTAGGAGAGTAATTAAGAGAGTGAATTCACTGGTAGCAAAAAAATCAGATTTGAGTCACATCTTCATGAATGTGTCTTTCATTATTTGACCAGCTGGAGTTTATCGCCATCACTATTTTATCCTCTGCTGATTTTTCACTTCATCATAATGTTTTGGTTAAATTAAATAATCTTCTTTCTGGGCCAGATTCTGCTTTCAATTATGTTAGTGTAAATCTAGAAGAACCTCACTAAAGGACAGTATAGTTATTTTTATTTATTCCAGTGTAACACAAAATGGAGATTGTCTGCTCTACATGTGCTGCTTGGTCCCTATATTATTCTTTAAAATCTCTTTATTTGTTTACAGACACAGCATTTTTCCCCAAAAGCCTTTATCACTTGCTCTGCGTGTGTTGTAAGGAAGGAGAGAAGTGTTCTTCCCTGATATTTTTTTCTTAGCCCTTTTATTTTTCTCTCCAGACACTATATTATGTGTTTAACTACTTAATATTATTTCCTCCCTGTCCACCCATCTGTTTATTTTAGTTGCTTCTTCCTCTTGGCTGGCTTCTGTATAGACTCTCCCCATATGCCTGCTAGGAATGTGAATGAATATGATTAACAAGCACTGAAATGCACAAATAAGATCTTGCTTGAAACTCTGTTTCAGGATCTGCGTATGGTGGGTGTTTCAGACCGTGTCTGCTTCTCAGCACATTAAATATCCTGAACATAGGTGTGCAGACAAGAGCGAGTCCACACGATGAGACGGTGTTTCCTTGCCACTGATGAGTAGGTCTTGTGAAGTGATCCTTTCTGCCTAATAACCTTCTTCGTGCACTGTAGCAACAGTGGCTAACAGCTCTGCAGAGAAGCATGTGCTGTGCATTTGCATCTGTGGAGCAGATACGCAGAGCGGAGTCCTGCCAAAGCCTCTGGAAGTGTCACATCTTACATGGGTGTTGCAACTTCCTCTGCCTCTGCACAAGCCCTACCGCTGCTGAATTCTTCCAGAGCTCTGCTAGCTTTTACACATATAATTTAATCCAGTGTTACTTCTCTGCATGAAAGTACCCTGTGGAGTTCTGCTTACCAAGGGCTTCCTGTTGTATCAGAGGTTGCAGCAACACGCCAGAGACCTTCGAGTCTTTGTGACAAAGCAACAGGTTGAGAGAGCTGAGAAATTAAGACTGTGTGAAAAAAGATGGCAAAGATGAAACCTACCAAAGCTTAGCATAATGAGTTCTGTGACTGGGAATAGCTATCATCTCAGCAAGTTATACAAAATAAATCCTGAACCCTTGTTCCTTGCTTTCTGAATGCTCTATCTGAATAATCATAAGGCTGATTTTCTGAATTTTTTAGCTGTATTTAGTAGATCTTTCTCAGCTGCGGGCAATCACAAAAAACCCACAAAATCTATCCCAAAAAAGAACATTTTCTGCCAGGTAAGGGGAGCTTCAGACCCCAAGCCAACTCCCTTGTTTCAGCATTAATACTCAGTCAGCAGATAGCTGTTACTCATGATCTTTCCATCCCAGGAAATGGCAGTGCTTGTCTTTCATACACTTTGAACTTATAGCTGGACAAACGTGTATAGACCAAATGGAAACAATATGTATTTATTTTTCAGTTTGGCCAGGAATTTGAAAAGGATTCATTTTCAATTGGCCTGAAAAATCTGTTTGTGGAAGTGCTGCCATAAGAGGTCAATTCCTTGATTGTTCTGGATAATGCTGGAAAACCTCTCTACAAATAATTTTTGGTGGTTATTGATTTACATTTTCATAGTCAATATATTTGGCTGTGATTGCATCCTCTTTGTGCTTGAACTCTCCAAGTCTGGTTTAATCTTACTGGCACCACTGCTTATTGAAAAAGACCTTTAAAAGCAGCTGCTGCAGAGTGCTCATAGTAGGAAGCCCAATCACAAGGGCCACAGCCATCCAACAGCAACAGAGAAATGGTGCCAGCAGGCTCATGACTGCTCACTGTTTGACTCCACAACTTAAACAGAAATCCAAAAACATAAAATGTTTGGCTATGTTGGAGGGGACAGAGCATGTATTTCATATATGTAAAAGGAGGTAACTAATAAAAAATACTGTGTTCCTGAACAGAATAGGAAGTGAAATTAATTAAACATACTATTCACTTATGAATAAGTCCTATGTGTTGATCAAATTCCAGAATATGCCCAGTGAAAACCTGGCAAAAATCCAGAATTCAGTAGGACCTCAGTTCTCCAAATGTGTGTGAGTCTGAGTAGGTGTAGAGCTCCGTTGACAGGGCTCCCAGCCTGCTGCACAGTATGGACCTTTGGAAAGAAAACTTGTGTGCATCTGAGTATGTGTAACTGGCTACATATTTGGAACCCAGATTTTATCATTAATAATAAAGTCAGAGCTAAATGGTTGGTGATAAGTTGCTGAAATTCAGAGGAAGAAATTTGAAAACATATGGTAAGATTTGGTTGAAATCCAATGAAATAAAGTAATTGAATTTTGTACAAAGGCCACAGAAGGGAAATGGAAAATGTGCAATGATAAATTAATGTGTGGCCAAGGGTTGCGTGTCTTATCCAGCAATATATACAGTAGAAAGTAAAAAAGTCAGTGTAGATAAATAAAGATGAGAAAAAGTAATTAAGGGTTGAGACACAGGCATATGTGAGGTATAAAACATCCAGGTATGAGAGAGATCTGGAAGCATTAGAAAATGATTTTCAGAAAAAATTATGAGGAAAGCAAAGGTGAAAAATGAAATGAGGATCACAGAAAAGTTTGGATATATATTAAGGCATTTTTCAAGTATCTAAGGAATGGGAGGTCACTGAAGGAGGCAGCAGTGCCTCAAAGAGAATAGAAGGATAATTTATTGAGAGGTAGACACTTCAGAAGAATTAAATGTTTTCTTTGATTTATTGTTCATAAAAGGAATGGAGGACATATGCCAGGAATAGACAAATACCAAAGGAAAACAGGTTCATGCCAGAATTAAAAAAATCAGAAAACTTTGGCATAGGTTCTCGGCTGATGAAAATCTGCCGGGTTCCCTTGCCCTCAACAGAGCCAGTTAACCCATTAAGATGGTTTGGAGACATTTATCTCATATTTCCCAGCTCTACATAGAATACTTTACTGAAGTATACAAATGGTTTTATATTCTCTATTTTTCTTCTTTCTTTTCTCTGATTTGGGTGGTAGCTTGTTGCATGGGCTTCAGATTAGAATTTCCATTCAATAATTTTTTTCACTGGTTGAACTAATGTAGAACTTGAGGATGCTAGCTATATGTTTGATGTATATTGCTTTGTATCATAGTTCTGATGATAAGAGGAGTAATATATAAATAGAGAAAAACAGCCATACTTGTTTCAGACTGGGAATGACAAAAATGAAGAGACTATTTTGGCCAATGCTAAGGTATATGATTTATTTGGTACAGAATATGTTTTCCTTATGGCATTTTCAGTACAGGGACTGACTCTGTAAGCCTGCAAGTTTGATAGTGTAACACTTCATCTGTGAGCAGTGAGACGTGTGACGGTGGAGGAGCAAGTTAGAAGTTCTGTAAAAGAAGATTCCTGTGTGAATTTAACAATTTTTGGTAGCACATTTAATGAGTCATCATACTGACTCGTAGGACTTCAGGATTCCATAGCCTGTCAGGATCAGACATACTTCAGTACCCTCTGAGAATCCAATGGCAGAGCAGTTCTAACACAAAGTTTAGTGTAGTGCCATGTGTGCAGCAAGAAGTGTCTTATCTTCTTTTTTCCATCAGTCCTGCTGCTAATGTTGGATGGAGATGAATCTTTTTCTTGTGACCAAAATCCTGGGGTTTTTTCTGGTTTCCTTCAACATGTTCATTTTCACAAAGCTCTAAACTTAGCCTTCCACTGAAAATCAAAGTGCTTTTCCACATTTTCTTGTTATCATTTTGGTGGATTGCCTTAAGCAATATATTTTCATTGAGTAATAATGATTAAAATCCTGATGCCAGTGACACCTTATTGCCATATGGGAACCTGTGGAAAAGCACTTTGTGTTGACACCTGGGTCAGGATTTTGCAGTCGCATTCACTGGGTTGGTGAGGAGCAACTTGAGCAGGGAGGAGGAGAGCAGTCCTAGAAACCTAACCCAGTTACTTCCAGTCTTGTTTTTCTCCCTTTAGGTAGTCAGCAGGAAGGCAATGACAGAGCTACCTTGCTTGCTTCCATTTAATAATGCAAAAAAAATGTTGTGAACTAGTAAACAGAGTGAGCAAAAAAAAAGTGTTCTGCAGATGAGGCATTGCCAGTAACAAAACGGAAATCTACAAGCCAAATTTTTTGTGAAAACATTTTAATCGTTTTCATACAGTTCTAAAATTAGCCCCAGTGACAGAAGACGAAACTTAGTTAATGTATTTGTAGCTCTAAGGTGTGCTGATTTATTTATGAACAGTGAATATTTTATGAAGTTGAATGAGTATTGCAAAAAAGAAGATGAATATTCACTTCAGTTTTAGAAATGGGTTGTTGTGTTTATGCCTTTTCTATGATCACTTTCTATGAACCTTCTAGTGATTGAAATGCAATTCCCTTGAGCTGATATCAAACTGTACTGTCTGAGGGCACTCAAGGATAGTGGATATAAAACTCAACCTGAATGAATCACATAAAGACCTGACCCCATCCATCTCAGTTAGGATAAGGCCACATGCAAATGTACTGTGACTAGATTTGGAAATGTATTTTCTTGCAGAATGCTGTTCATTTATTTTCTATTGAAAAAATCCTATTTAATCAGCATAAAACGTTTTGAGTAAGGCAAGTTTATTTCTTTAAAAATTTAGTTTCAAGAAAAAATAAGTCAGTAAGGTTGAAATCTTCTGGTTTAGCACTTTTAGAAGGCATTCTTATTTTTCTAAACTTTTGAATTATTTCCCATGTAAAAAATATTCTTCATATATTACCCAAATCAGTCACATATAGGAAAAAAAAAACAGGTAAGAAAAAAGCTATTTTTTTTAATGCAATACATTTGAAATAATTAAAAACCCACAAACTTCTCCTGGAAGTTTCAGATCTTTCAAGTCCTTATTAACCACATTCTGTCTTGAACACTTTCAGGAATTTTTTTTTTAATTTTTTAGGTACAACATTGGTATTAAAGCTGATGAATATGCTCTCCATATATATGGGCACGTGTGTGTGTTTCTGATAAACCTCCCAGACAAATCTTTGTGACAGGATGTCAGTCAGAGCATAGTGTTTTCTTCTTACTAGATCAAATATTTAAAGGTTTTTCAGATCAATAAAGTAGAGGCAAACTCTATTGAAAGGGCTTATAGGTGAGAATTATGTGAAGAATGGTTATGGATGCTTTTTCAATGAATTAGGATGTCCAAGAGAAGGCCTATCAGCAAAGGAAACTTTTGGTAACAAGCATATTTTTTCTTCAGCACAATGTTCACAAACAATTATATAATTCATCCGACTCAAATGTTTTTCTCCCAGTGCACCACTTTCATGCACCATATTAAAGGACTACCAACAGTAAAATCATAGACAACAAATATGTCCATTTGCCCATACCATGCTGAAGTCATGGTCAAATATCAGTCACCCTGGCATTCATCAGTGTGAAGAGCTCAGGCAGTACTGTCCAAATACATTTTGCTGGAGTTCATGTTGTTTGGGATTTGTTTCTTGACTACTTAAGGCAAAGAAAATCTTTGCACAGTCCCTCAGTGCTTTTTAACAAGGAGAATTTCTAAAATTACTTGATGAAACCAAGGTACAGGAGAAAGTTAAAAGTGAGAAGCACACAGGGTTAGATGTTAAAAATAATGTGCACCTAAAATATATGCAAAAAAAAAAAAACCAAACTGCAGCCTGTCCTTAAAATTAAAAATTGAATTGAAGATCCTTGTCATAAACAGTGGAAGCAGGGAATGATTCTGTATAACAAGGTTGTGGAGTTTGTCCCTCCAAGCCCCAGAGGAGCAAGATCAACAGTGACAATCAGGCTTTGCCTCTTATCTCACCACCAGAGATGGTGTTTCTCTAGCTCTGGAACAAGCTGGCCCTTCGGTAAGGTGATAACTAATCTGAGATTTCAAGATTAATTTTTCTTAGCACCTTTTTTTTCAAAGTTTTCTACACCATAATTTTCTGTGATGCCCTGATAAGGACACATCACTACAAAAGGAGTAGGCTGGGCTTCTTCAGTGTAGACCTTCAATTGAATCCCTATTTATGATAAAAATAGAAAAGGTGCTCCATGTGTTGACCTTGGCTACCAGCCTGTTACTCAGTATAATCCTGGCAGAGACACCTTACTAGATATGATCATCAAAAAGTGGATTATGTAGCTGAACTCTGCTCCAATACTGAAGCATTCAAAATCTATTTGGAAAAGTGTCAGCAATATAGTGTTCATATCCACGAGAAGCTTCTGGCAGGAGATTCTTCACAGGTTATTATGCTACCACCTGAAACCAATTGCCTGAAACAAATAAGTTCTTCTTTAAAACACCCTACTCTGAATTCTCAGTAGGTATTGGAACTAGTTTAGTAGCTTTATTCAAACTACCGTATAGAAACAGAAAACATTTATTTCTGGGCAGAGGGCTGCGTGAGATTTTTGGTTAGTTGCAGTTTTGGTGGGGCTTTTTAGCTGCGCTTTAGTAATGAAAGCTTTTAAGTTTCTTTAGAAATGACTGATAAAGTCCTGTGCATGACTGTATTTATTTAATTTCTGTGATATATCCATTTATAAGACAAAAGATAAAGTTTTAATATAATGATGCATAGCTGTGGTCAAGGTTCTTCATTAATTAGAAATAGAAGGGAAGCTAATGGCATGTTCACAACATGCAGTGAAATATGTTTAATTAACATGGAGAGGCCTCCAAAAATAGTATCTAACTGAGCTAGCTCCAAAAGCAGTAATATTGCACTTACTTGACAAACCACTTAAACTAATTAGCCTTGCAATGAGATGGGGCTTAGTAGCTCAGTTATATTGTCTCTCCTCTCCAAACATATTGCTTTTGGGGCCCAGCAAGGGACATCACCTGGCACTGCTTTTCACCCTGCAGCCCTGCTCCCACACTCCCACTTGCCTCCTAGGTTGTGCTGCATTCTCCACTACATGTGCTCTGCATGCACCTGCCCTCTCTTCTCTTTTGGGTACAGGGGAAAACACAAACACATCCCTCATCCTCCTCAAAAATAATCCAAACCCAAGATCACAAGATGAACTTCCCAGATGATCTTTTAAAAGAAACAGAGTAAAGTTTATGTTGTCTCAGGGGCTGACTATGCTGATATTGTCAAATTCAACATGTGTTTGAATATCTAATATATATTGTTGAAAAAAATCAGCTATATTTGGTCCCATTAAAAAAAAAAATAAAAGTAATGATAAAGGCTGGACAAAAAAAAAAAGGAGAAAGTATAGATTAGGGATCATGGCTTGTTATAACAATTCTGGAACAATATTCCAGACTTATAATAGCAGCTGCATAGTTTATGGGTCAATGCAGTGAATGTCAATGCTTCACAGGCAATACCTGTCCACTGAAGGCATGGTTTGGTTTGGTTTGGTTTGGTTTGGTTTGGTTTGGTGTGTAGTGAACATGCTGCTTGCTTTTTGTGGAAGCAAGTGGCTAAGCATGTACATTTACAGCAGCATTTGCTTTGGAAAAGTGAAAGCACTACATTTTTACAGTAATCCCAAATTTGAATAAGTAGCACATATAGCAAGGGAGTTAAAGTGTCTTTGTTTAATCTAATCACATTGCAAAAACAAAGTAATGGTTGTGGGTTAATATCCTATTTAATTTAATGTTTTGCCAGAGAGACACAGAGGTGTCATCACATATATAATATGTTACAAAAGAGAAATTGATAGAAAGACTTATGAATCCCCCAAAGCTTTTTCAGTTTCTCCATTTAAAAAACTTACAGAGTAAAATTATTATTATTATTATTATTATTATTATTATTATTATTATTATTAATAATAATAATAATAATAATAATAATAATAATATGTATTCTAGAGCTTTGTTATTTTTAAAGTAAAGAATTTGTTTTTGTGAAGATAGCATGTTTGCCAGATTTCATCCTTCAGTGGATTTTTAAATCCTAGTTATTTGTTAGTCATAGAAATGATGGCTGAAACTGAACATTGCGACTCTGGGAGACAACACCATAATAAAGTGAGTGAAATACCTCTAAATATAAGGAAAAATGATTAATGTATTTATTTTCTTGAGACTAAACCAGAAGTGAAAGTAAATGGTTTTTGTTAAAAAAAAAAGAAAAAAATGGTGACTTAATCTGAGAATCCCTTGGGCATGAGAGCTATGACTCAGCTGGCTCCTAATTTGATGCTGATATTCAGAAAATTACAGACAGAACACCACAGCCCTATCAAAAGTGTCCATATCCTCAGCACTAGGTGAAAAGAATAAAACTTTTTACAGTGTTTCACAATAGGATGACAGCTGTCACCTCTACTTTGTGGAGGTCTGTCTTACTGGCACTTGTGAATGACTTACTGGTTAATACTTCTGATTTATAGGCAGAGAAATAAAATTAGTGTAAGAATTATGAAAACAGCACACTTACACTATCAGAAAGATAATTTGAGTAAGAAGACAGGCCATTGGGTATATGAATGACATTTTTGAAGGTATTTTTGGCATATTTGCCCAAACTGTGAGCTAATTTTTAGTTTGAATAAGGACATAATCATGGGTTAATTATAATTAGCATACTTCTCTTTTGTAAGTAATGTCTCCTGCATGCATAATCTGCACTACAGTTCAAAAAGTTTGCTGTAGCAAATGAATTAACATGTAGGGGCAACATAACTCAAGACTTCTAAAATGCAAAGAGACAGATACATTCACCAAGATGAGCGCAGGCTAACAGATTATTTTACCCAGGTTCTATCTCAAGTTTTGCAGTACATGTTGACTCCATTATTAGCTCAGATGGGCTGCTACTGTTGTTGAATGACGTGTTTTATAGATATCTGGCTGTGTTGGGGAAACCACCAAGCTGAAGGCCAGGGAAGCAGAGATGCTCTGGTAGACACTCTGATAACATGTGTGGGATTTTACAGACTACGTTTTGGTGACACTTGTGGCAGAAATTAAAATTCCAGGTAACACAATTATTCTTGTGAGGAACAAAATTGCACAAAGTGAACGGCATCTCAAGCTCAGGAAGGATCTGAGGATAGAATTGCTAAAAAGCAAGTTACTGCAGAAAGAACACTAAAGAATGTGTTGGAGAAGAAGGTGGTAGTTCTTGGTTTCCCATTCTAACTCTAGACTGCAAGTCAGAAATATCTCAAGAGAGTAATAATTAAGAAGAACTTAAAAATTTTCAAAATTCATTGCAAGATATAAGAGTAATACTTAAGTAGAGCTTAAGACATTCAAAATGCATTTTAAGGTATTGATCACAACTTTCAGGCCCTAGAAGTTTTAGACAAGTGAAACAAAGGGTCAGCTTTTCACCTGACTACCCCACAGCACACTCTTGGGTTATATTTTCCACTGAAAACAGCATGGTGAAACAAATCCTAGCTATATCTTAAAGAAAGAGTTCATTGTTTATTTTGTTACAGTACTAAAAAGAAGGAAGCTAGAATAACATTAAATTTTCAGTTTTCTAGGTTTTTACTGAAGTTTCTAAGCTATCAAAGAGAAAAGTCAACTATATCTGACAAAGAGGTAAAGAAACTACTGTATACAAGTAAACACATATCAGCTTGATACATTTTATTTTGAATTCTCAAGCTCAGATTTTTCTTTATAAGACTACTTAGAAATCCAAACAGCCAGAAGATTTTAAAGACTCATCAGATACAGTTTGCCTGTGTTCTTTCTGGACTCCCACATATTTTGAAGGTACGGTTTTTTGTCCAACACTGAAACATTTTTTTCCATCCTGTTTCTGTGTGTGTTTTGAGTATCACATAGACTAGTGGCCTTTTTGGAGCTGTCTTTCCACTTGTACTTCAATCTCCTTTGGAATGAACAGGATTCTACACTAACCTTTAAGCATACAGAAAAGACATAGCAGGGAATACAGAAGGTTAATTTTTTAGCCAAAGATTACTGCCCTTTGAAAACACTGTTTTTTTTCTTTAATCTGATATTAATTTTATCCCTAACCTTGCTGCTGAGATCACTTATTGACAGCATAAAACAAGAATCACTCTTTGTCATCTACACTGTGATCTTTGAGTTAAACTACTTGGATAGGGTATTCACATGGTATGGTTCCATAGGGTTTATTAAAGGAAATTGTCTTAGCAAATATGTCTGTTTCATTTGATTCTGAGGAATAATTGGTTAATGAGGGAATGATTACTTTGTTCAGAGATGATTACTGGAGAAATGTTTGGTCCATATGTTGCTGAATAATGTGAAATTCTCCAGTGAAAGGGGACAATGATTAGAAGAAATAAGATAGCTGGAGAATATATTCCCCAAAGTGTTACACTAGTATTTGCTAACAAGCCAACTCTAAGGATAGTATTTCCCTCAATAGGCATGGAAGTTCAAAATACCACATTGGTTTAAACTGTTTCTTTCCTTTGCTTTTCTTAGATCAAAGAACTGCATCTTCCTCTGATAAACAATATGACTATCACAGCTGTTTCTCCCCTTAAACATGATGTTAATTTGTTATTGTTGTCTTGATGGACATATATTAAAACAACTATATCTTAAAATTAATCCCATTCGTCTCTTCTGCTAATTAGTTTATTTTACCATAGGAATTGAGTGTATTGACCCTCTGACATACATGCAGTGTTCATGCATGTGCACATGCACACACACACACACACACACACACATCGTAGCTGGTATGCATTGTAATTCTTATAGTTAATTAAGAATATTCAAGTGTTTTGATTATCCAGAGTCATTTTCACTTGCATACTTAAAAGTCTCAGTTTATTGCTGAAACTTGGCGCGCTTGCTTGAAATCAAAAGGTGTCTTTTTCCTGAATATAAAAATGGCTGCACACCTCCAGAGATTAATGAAATGTAGGTAGGTAGGTAGGTAGATGTGACACCATTTGCGAATTAACAGAAGATACTGAAAATTTCAAAGCTTCCAAATGCTAAGGATCTAGTTCAGTAATATGTTCAAATGGATGTCCGACTTGAAGCCTGTGGACAGTCCTACAGAAGTTGATGGCAGGGAAGACAGGCAAGCAATAGCAGATTGGAGGAGGGACCCATAGATACAGATCTCTGAACTTTCAGAAATGCTAGATGCTTGACTGCCGCTGATTTAAACTGGAATTAAACAGCTCAGTGCTGTTGAAGCTGCCTCTGGCATCTAGCTTTCAGCTTCTGCCAATTACCCTGAAAAGTACCTTGGTCCAAAGTGACTTGCCCAAGGTCATACACAAATATGTGTTCTCTTTTCTAAAGTTGAAGGACAGTTCAGTAGCTATTTCATTTTAAAAAGTTATACATTTAAAAATTTTTTTCTGTCCATTTCCTTTTCATCCAGTTAAGTCTTTTATCAGCTCTGACTACAGACAAGGAATTCAAAATTCCACTTCATGATGTCTGATGGAAAATTTCTTGTTTTATTTTCTGTAAGCAAAGTAGTTACTATTTGCCAGTTCAATCCCCAGGTTGATAGCTTTCATAGAGTGGAAAATAAATGTGAATGAAACATCTGTCAACACTATTATTTTCTAATAAAATTAATAGGCAGATGCTTTTAGATGACAAAGCAAAGTGTTTCAGTTCTGATTTGTTCTTTTGTCCTAAGCTGAACTTGTGGTCATTGAAAAGTACCTACCTAAAAACATCTCAGTATGAGCAATAATTCAGTAATATGTTCAATAATATGAGTTCAGTAATATGAGATTCTTCCATGTAGAAAGGTATCATTGAGGCCAACTGCTCACAGAAAAAATGTTAGTGCATTGTCCAAAAACATACTTGTGTGGAGGAAGGTACCCTCTCCATTGGCAGGACTGGTAGCTCAATCTACATATAGTTTGCACAGAAGTACTGTGCCAATTCAATTACCGTCTGATTAATGAAGTGTAGCAGGTTTATTTCAGGGGTCTAGCTAGCTATTAATTAGCATATTGGGGCCTATACTCTACTGTTTTGCCCTGATATGCTTTGAAAAATCCCAATGCAATTAAATAAACTCTAATATGCTTTAAATAGTTACTTGAGAAAACACATTCAGATTTTTTTAAAACCCTTATGGGATTTTTAAGCACATCCAGATTTATTGTAAAGCATCTGAAGTTCTTTGTAAACACTATTGTTGTGTTGGTTTGTGCTGTTCAGCAAAACAGCATTCCCTTTGCTTTAATGGAAGACTTCCTCTCACACAAGAAGCTGGTGTTATTTCCTTATGGTGCTCTGGAGCAAATAATGAGGTTGCTGGTACCCCCAAATCCCTCTAAAGTTGCTTGCACTTTTCATGATCTGCTTATTTGCTTATTTTTTGTTGGATTTCTTCTCTTCTACAGTCTTGTAATTTTTATTTTTTTTTTCTCCAAGATCACTGTTAACAGTGGAAAACGGGAAAGCTTGTTAGCATAGGGTTTGAGGTCAGGCAGTGGAGAGTAGGAAGCACCACATTGCCTAAACTAGAAGGAGCTGAACCCTTTCTACCCTGGACAGTAGCACAGAGAGCTAATAAATGCACTATATGTTCCTCAGGTCAAAGGGATTGTCTGAGCAGGAGCATTTCAGTGCATACTGATCACAAGTGGGCTGGAGAGATGTTTTATTCAGAGCATTAACTATTTAGTATCCTTGCAGCCTGGGAGATACAGGAGTGTGAGACCAGTTAACAGAGATATGGAAATATTGGTTAGATATGTCCCTTATTTATAAATTTTAGTACTCCTCTGACTTTAAATAGTTTCATGGCTTCCAGTGTGTCACAAGTGACTTACTCAGCTCTGTATCCCATGTACTTCATAGACCAGTTTGTTTATCCTCTTGTCTTCACCAATCCCTTCTGTTTCACCCCCCCAGAATCTTTCTCCCACTTCATCTGGATCTCAAAAAGCTCTCAAATTTTAGTCTGCTATTCTCCTTTGTTCTCTGCATTAACACTTATAAACCAGTTAAATCCCTTATCCCCCTTTTTCCTACAAATAGCAAATTAAAACTTGTTTTGCTCTGGAGGCCTTCTTTTGTTTGCCCACTCACCAGTGATGCCTGCATGCTCCATTGCCTTGTGTTTGCTCATGCCTGGGTTAAATCCTGTGCTCTTAAAAGTGCCTTTTTGCCTCTGAAGAAGTTTGTGGGAGCTGGGTCATCTTCTTTAGACCCAAGTTTTGGCTTTTAGTGTTCAGACTTGTCTTTTTTGCACCAAAGGTTCTGCTATTTACTTTGAAGAAACTCCTCATCTTCCTATACATATTATACATATTATCCCATCTTGTCTAAAACACATATTAAGGAATGATTATTTTACATGTGCATTTTAATGTGCTGTTTTGCACTCACCAGCCAGCAGCGAGTTACAGCAAGTTGCACAATTATCTGCTCACACTGTTCCCCTACCCTGGGGAGTGTTGCTATGGGGGTTTGTGGACCCACAGTCAAGCAAGCTTGTATGAAGAAGCTACCAAAAGTGAGGTACCACTGCAGATCCAGTACGCAGCAAAGGGCATCTGAGAGTAAGGCAAAAGGCAAGGTTAGGAAAGGTTGCTGATACCTAGGTCCCAGGGCAGCACTGTAGACCTTCCCAAAGGGCTCACATCAGAGCGAGACAGAACCAACATGCCACACTTCTCTTGGTATCTTCCTTTTCTTGACCTATCCCTTTTTTTTTTAATTATTTTGTCATTTTCACTGCTGTTGTCCTTGTATACAAACAGTCCTGAAATGCACCTGACAAACATCTTTCTGTGCATTCTTGTAACTGATGGAGACAACTCAAATGCACCCTGAACTCTAGGCACTTGCAGAGTGCTTTTGAATCAATAGAGTGATTCATGTGCTTAAATTCAGGCACATGTTTCATTACCTGGCTGAACCATGGCAGAAAAGCCATTCACTTAACATTAGGGTTGTTTTGTTTTAGAAATAGCATGATTAACTTCCTGCCTTTGCTATTTGTATGCAAAATGTAGTATACATATTTTGCATAACTGAAGCTAAATGCAAGGTCATAACTGTGCTTTAAATGGGCATAAAGTGCTAAATAACCTGGGTTTAGGGTGATTTCTATGGGTGATTATTAAATGAATGATTGATTGACAGGTTGGTCTAACAGGGTGGCAGTGAGATGATTGGATAGCCCTGTTCCATTACAAATAGCACTCTCACCCTCCTTTAGCCCTGTCTTTACCACACTCAAGCACACCCCTTTTACGAGGTGGACATTGAACTATCTTTCCACAGTGTCTCCAAATGGTACAATGAATGCATTATGTGACTATTCATTGCAGCAAAGTTACCACATAATAATTTACAATTTTATGGAACTGCTAGGATTAGCTATGTATCATCTATTTTTAATACACATCATTGTGGTATTGGAGCAATAATGAATGTATTTAAATAAATCAAAAAACCCAAATGAATGCTGTGTTGTTGTCAATCACTTGCAGATGAGCCTACTCTGGTGAGAAGATATAATGGAGAATTTTCTGAGAATGATTTATTGAGTCAACCAGCATGACTCTGGAACAAGAGATACCTTTCCAGCACAGAGCTACACACAGAAGTAAAGTTTAGTGAGAATACCTACGTGACAAATCTGAGGTAAATTTTTGTTTAAAAGTTTTATCTAGATTTTTTGAGTTACAGTGCAGAATGAAAAAAAGCAAAACTAAAACAACCAAAACTGGACAGAATAAAAACGGTACCAAAAGCAGAATCAAAAGGGAGCATATTCATGTCTAATTTTTAATTTACAAGCAATGGAGATCCCTGTATCTCTTATGCAAATGTGTTGACTTACTGAGTTGAAGGGAGCCATTGCTTTGTCCTTTGAAGGAAAAAAATTACCCAGTTTCATAGGAAAGAATACTAAATTTAGGTTTGCTGCATTCTCTTTGTGAACTTCTTTTTTGCCTTTTATTTGGAAAGAGTTACTATCTGAATTTGTATCATAATCAGCTACCTTAAGGTAATAGGACATAAAATAACTTTAAGTAATGAGGTTCAAGAAACACAAAATATTTTACGTAATGCTTCTAGTCCTGCAGAGAAAAATGCAGTTTTGTTTGAGAGGGTTGGAAGAAGCATGTCTATTTTCTGGGACTGATAATAGAACATTTCTATCTCCTGAGCATTTGACTTCATGCCACCTATTCCATATGTTCTGAACTCAAATCTAAGTAGGATTAGACTGGGTCAGTTCATGGATCAAAGCTCCAGGGGAAACTTAAATGCTATATACAGGAAACAATATTGATGATCTAACTTTTTATTGGGCATTATTTCAGTGAAGTAGCATGACAGATTTGTCATGGGGCCACTCTGCTGTTAGAGGTGCTGTTATACAATGTCATGTAAAGATTTTATGATCACTTAGGAAAAAGTGTCAGGCAGATATAGGTATAGATATAGATACAGATTATATAGATATTCTACCCCAAGATAATAATTTGTCTTTTAGTTTCAACTGGAAAAACAATCTTTATTTCAAAACTATCATATGATCATGATGACCATTTTTAAAAGCAGGCCATATTTCACATCAGAAATACATTTCATTGGTGCTGGTTTTATTTCTTTACACAGTTGTCAAAGAACCTGGTCTTACAAACTGATGCCATTGAATGAACATTTGGGGTTAGAATACAAAATTGCACTAAAATTAACAGCTCTCTGCACCAGCCTCATCTTTTACAGATGTAGATCAGACTGCAGTTCTGGAATGTTCATTTTTAAAGAGCTTGGAAGTAAAAAACACTTTCACTGAAACTGCAGTACTGTCACTGAGCAGTGATGGTCAACACAGGAATGCCTGACGATACAATGACAGCTGTCATCTGAAATTGTGCATTTTTGGAATCTTTCTTCTGTGGAAGTAATTGATACCATTTGCACAGAAGGACTTGGAATGGTAACCATGAAGTGAGGAGAGAAGAAAGCCTTTGAGATAACCCATATCCTGAGAAGTGACCTACTCCTTTTACCACTAAAGTTAAAGATTGTTAGATAGGTATTAAAACCACAAAATACCATTAAACAAAGCTGTTCTACCTCTTGGAATGAATAAGTTTACTTCCTTCCCAGTGGCTGTTGTCCTGTATGCATAGCATGACAATCCAATCTCTAAGAGCAAAAATGAAAATTAAGTAAAAATTAGTGTTAATAATGAGGGCGTGGTTTTACAGTTTCACTTTCATTGACTAGAGCAGCAGAGTGCAACTGGAGATCTTGAAAGAAAAGCTCTTCACCTGTCCTCTGCTTAATTAAAATACATTAGATAAATAGATTTATTTGAGGGTTTGATGTTAAATGAAGATGAATGAAATGTTTTATGGAAGTCGATGAAATGTTATCTACTTAAATAAGCAATTCTGTTCTACCAATACTTGGCCTCACATAGAAGAACCTGTCTTATTCCTACTTAGTTATGAGCAGTATTTTACTGAGGCTCTCTACAGTCCACTATAACATTAATTTTTTCAGTAGCTGGGAGCAGGCAAAACAGAAAAGAGCAACTACTTATAAAGGGTAGTTTGAGGTGTTCCACAGCAGCCAGGTGACGTCAAGGCCTGTGATCTTCTGTGATCTTCACTTCTTGATAAGGATTCCATGCATTCTGGTCTTGCCCAGTCAATGCAGACTGCCAGCAGATTTTGCCCTGTGGAAATTGAGTCTCCAGCTCAATCAGGTCATGTGGGGTAGCTTTAGATATTGTTGCCTACAGGTGTCTATCCTCATGCTATCAATCCTCTAAGCCTAAACAAGCCTCTACCAGTTTTGCCTTAGGTTAGTGACCTAGAGGGCCCTAAACTGGTGCTAAACGGGCCCCAGTACTTTTTCAGCCAGTGAGGGCTGATGAGGTCTATCACATAGCTATCTCAAGTCCTTTTGCATAATCAAATAATTTTCACTGGCTTCTTATGAAAAGAAGCCTTCCTCACCTCAGACATTCCTGGAGCTACAATTTATCCCATAGGATTCACACATAATTTCATTGGCTATCTTGGACTGAAGTGCAGTTGTTGCAGACTGCTTGCAGAAGCTCTAGCTAAGAGTAGCATATTTTGGCACATGGTGTTCCCATGCCCATGAGACACAAAATTGCTACTTAATCCTTCATGGTTTTGGTTTTTTTAACTCTTCAGAATAAATTTTAATGTTGTTCTTTATGATGATCAACTTTTCATCCAGCATCCCATACTACTTCATTTGAATTAATTAAGCTCTGGTGGTAGAAATGCTTATATAAAAGTTAATTGACCATTGCAGTTTGGGTAGATATACTAAAGGATGAATCCTCTCTGCCACAGTGCCAGGGTTTATAAATATCATATATACAGGACAGAAGGGAAGAAACAGGCCCACTTGTGGAATATGCTGAAGAACTATTGCTTTGTATATTGCCCTATATCTCTCTTCCTGCCACAGTTTATATAAAGTTCCTCTATAATCAACTCCAGTTGTTGTCTGAAGAGAGGTTGTTATCTCATCAGGTCTGTTAGCACTCCATCTTCTCTGCTTCTGTGTCATCAGAAAGAGCTTAAAATGAAATCCCAGGTTGTTCTTACAAGTTTCTGAATCAGTTCTGCCACTTTCCACTAAAATTTGGAATAGAGTTATTGTTAATCATGAACATTTAGAGATGACTGCTAAATGGTTTAAGGAAATTATGTTTTGTTTTCAGTTGCTAAAAACAGAGAAACTCCTAAGTTGCAAAAAACAAAGAATGCAAAGCATGCTAGTGACTAAGGGGGTGCAGAATTTCACTCCCACAGCAAAACAAGCCAAGCCCATAATAGTGAAAATTTGTTCTCTTGGCTCTGGTTGAGTTACCAACTTGCATTCTGGATCAGTCCATGCATCCTATTGACACTATGAAGAAGAAGGGTTTATTGTCTTGACATTTCCTTCTAATTTTTCTAAAAAGAAAATAATAATTTGTAGCTTGTCAGTCTTTGCCAAGATTCGGCTTAGAGAGAATATTTTATAGCTGAGATATAAACCTCTGAAGTAAAAATGCAGACACAACTTTAAGTACAGTGTTGCAAATGCAGAGTTAAGTAATGTTAATCTATCAATACACAGTATGTGCAAACATATGTTTATAGACAGAGAGACAAGCATGTATAAATGAGAGGATAAAATCCCTATTTCTCATTTGGTGCTATGCAATTTCTATCAATTTAGAAATGTGTTATGATTTTATTTTAAGCTGACATACTGTAAATTGTGCTTATTTGAGAATACTTACTTAACTCTTAGGGTTTATAAGACAGAAAAGGAAGATGTCTTTGGAAGTCCTCCAGTGACCTAAAATGAACTAATAAATAATAGAAAAATGTTGTCCTTTGTTTGGACGCTTTGGAATGGTTGTCATCTTTAAATCTACACCTAACATAAAAATAGGCTTTCAGTGATTAGGATTTACTATAAAATCTGCTAAATATAGCAGAGGTTGCTTCTTTAGGGGCAGGCTGTATATTATGCTCATGTTAAAAGAGAAATTACCAGATCTCTAGGTGAGGTATTTTAGAAATTTGGCAGATGGCTTTACTTTGTATTTGTGGCACAGAATTCTGTTCTAATTTTGTGTTTGATTGGAATATTCAACAGCTTCTGGTGCTACTAGGACTTGCTATCTGAAAGACAGAGTTTGCAAACTATAAATATGAACTTTGAAAATATATATCCTAGAGTTAGTCCAGTAGATTGTGTTTATAATGCTCAGTTATTGGCTGACTGATGCATTTTGGCCCCAGACCAAAAACTGCTTGGTTGAGCAGTGCCTCTTGCCAACTGGGAAGACAGGGCGATATTGGGGCAGTGGTTAATATTGGGAAGGTTGGGTTCTGACCAGCTACCAGTCTTCTCCCTTCATGGTCCCCCCAGCCTCAACTTCAATTCCCTTGGCCATATGGCCTCAACTGTCCTATTTATTCCCAGCTGCTGATTTGTTCTGCTGTGGAACAATTCCATTGGAAGACGAGAAAAGTTCTGTCTATACGAGCAAGGGACTTCAGCCTCAAGTTTATTCACAGCCTGGCTGGCAACCTACCAAACAAGGCGTTGGTAGGTTGACTTGTGCCACTGTTGTCAGCACTAAGGGGAGCCCTTTTCCTGTGGGGAGACAGGGGAGACATTTTCCATCTGTCTCCTCAGCTGCTCCCACCATGGAGTTCAATGGAAGCAGAGCTGAGCCTGTACGGAGGTGCGGGCAGGTGGCAGCAGTGACATTGCCTGCAGCATTGGCCAAGGTGAGGGGTGGATCTTGTCCTTGTCCTCTTTCAGCTGTTTGCCACCAGCTTTCTTCAGGGGTGACAACACCAGAAGCCTTGCCTGGAGCTGTGATCTGTTCTGCACTGCCCATTGTGCCAGTTCATAGCCAAAACATCAGAACCTTTCCCAATAATTTTGGCTTAAGTGAACAAGACTTTCAACCTTAATTTGTAGAGTCATGACTGATTTGTGGATGTGACAAAAGTGTGCTCATATACGCTAAATAAAATTTTCTCTGATATATCCCACATCATGGTCTGCTTGCTCATACCCCTGCCCTGGCCTGAAGCATATGGGCAGATATATAAGAGATGTATTTCCTTCTACTTCCTACAACTGGATTTGTCAGGGACCGGCAGGCTTGTTTAACACATTGAAACAGACAATATTTATTTACCATAATTTATCATTTTAACTTTAGTTGAATGTGATCTTCAAGGAGTCATTCTGAAGTGGTTATATGAGACGAGTAAGGCAGTCTTTGCTGACATTGCTATTTTTCACACAGGACTGGTCAAAGCTTTCTTCAAACTCTTCCCAATCATTAAACACTGTGTCTCTTCCCTGAGTTTTCTCTGATAGAGTGCATATTCCCAGTGGAAATGACAGAGGAATTCAGAGGAGAAATTTAAAAAGATACCCTGAAGCATATCTGACACTATAAGAGAGGGGTCCCATCATGGATTTGTATATAGGTGGGTGATACTGTAGAGAATTTTCTGTTTTCTTTGTCAAATAAAGAGCTTCCAAGTGTTGGAAGTGGCATTCAGAGTGTTGTGAGTGGCATTCAGGTTCGAATTCAGGCTTTGCGAGTCAGAGGGGACAAGAGTAGATAGCAGCCATTCAGCTGAGTTTGTCAGAGTGGATTTTCTACAAAAAGGAGGATTTAGCAGTTCTGTTATCCACTGTAATTATACAGTAGATAGAATGTCCAGTCCATCTGTAAAGAAGTGTTTTTCCTAGAAATAGTGTTGAGAAGGTCTGATGTGGGACAATTGTACTTTTTGGCAAGGAACGATAATTTTTAAAATACTGGCAAAGCCTCTCCTTTTGTACCATAAATTCTGGCAATAACCAACCTTTTCTCCTTAAACTGCCAGCTTACGTTGGCTCCATTTGTTTTAAATCCCTTGTTCTCAACAGGCCGTGTAATCAAAATGACAGGCTGCTCACAGCTTCCCTGGTGCTCAGCTGCATGCAGGTCATGCCCAAGCCTCCTCTCTGGAAGAGGCTGTGCACTGACTCCTGGCTACCTGTGAGTCTGAGCATATGTACCTGCTCAGGGGCGAAGAAAGCACAGCAGCTTAGTGTTTAACACCAATAAGTGTTGAAGGAGTGGAAATCTTATTCTCTGCACTACTGTTTTTAAATTGGAGTCTCTCTGCTTTTTACAGCAGCCCAGCCAAATCTCCTTAGCCAGTATTGTCATTACACTGTCAATAAAGACTTTAAAGTTAAGGTCAGGTATTCATTGAGCAGTAACTGCTCTGATAAAGAAAACTGAAGCACTTGTTAGCACCTGTCTTTTTGGCAAAGTCTGTGATTGCTTTGGCTGATGTACCAAGCAAACACAGTATTATTTTATTAGTATTACAGTTCAAGAGCTTATTAAGAGATGTCGGCAAACACCAAACTGTGATTTTTTCAAGAGATGCATTTTTAGGAAAGCTAGTTTGCCTATTTGCATTTCTGTCTTAAAAGTTTCAGTACCATTTGTGTGTCACTAGCCTTGATGATATAAATGAATTATCAGAACATCATCGTTAGCATGCCAGGAAAAGCAAGCTATTGGGTATTTATGAACAATTTGAAGAGAATATATCACTACCATCCATTATACTAATAAAATGAATAATATAAAACCCCAGATAAACAAAAGGCAATCCTCAAAACCACATAAGATAAAAATATTTTTATTCCAAGTACTTTGGTAATTAATAGTATCACTGTGTACAGACAGTTTGCTTCAGTGTACTGGAGACAATAATTGAGTAGTACACTTAGACATCTTAAAAAACACTGCAAACAACACATTTAAGTGGGAACTTTCTTTTTCTTGCTATTTAGATCTGTATCTTGTACAGGTCTTCCTAGCTGTTAGGATTTTGATTAGTTTTACTTAATCTATTGAACACATTTTACTGATAACAGTTTTTCTTAATTTCCATGTGTTTTAACTGATACTCTGAATGACTTTGTCCTTTTTGAGTTCAGGGTAAATGGGTGACTTGAAATCCCCCCTCTTCCCAGTACTCTATTTGAATAATATGGAGCCAGACTTAAGTCAGCAAAGGTGATAAAATAAACACACACATTTTATTCCCTCTTCTTGATTCTCTGGAAAACTAATGAAGGATCATGTGAGGGAAAGGCTAAGACCATTGGAGTTGTTCAGCCTGGAGAAGAGAAGGCTCCAGGGAGACCTTACTGTGGCCTTCCGATACTTAAAAGGGCTTACAAGAAAGATGGGGCAAACTTTTCAGCAAGCCTGTAGCAATAGGACAAGGAGTGACAGTTTTAAACTAAAAGAGGATAATCTAGATATAAGAAAGAAAATTTTACAATGAGGACTATGAAACACTGGAACAACTCTCACACAGCAGTGATAGATGTCTCAAACCCTGGAAATATTCATAGTCAGGTTGGAAGGGGCTCTGAGCAACCTGATCTAGTTGAAAATGTCCATTCTCATTGCAGAGGAATTTAAAGTAGATGACTTTTAAAGATACTCCCAACCATGACTGTTCTATGAGCCTATGTCTAACTTAGCAGCCCAGAGACAGCACTGGTTCTTTCTGACATACACAGTTCCTAAAGGGGCTCATAAAGCAACTAACATAGAGTAAAAGATTCCAAAGTCCTGTTTCCATTTCCTTTTTCTCTCCTTGTACAATTTCTGAAAAATTAATTTACTGAGTAGATTAGTATAAATTTGGGCATATTAATGTTTCCTTAGTGAAAAAAAAAACCATTAAAAAAATTGTCCTGAAGAGGCAAAATGAGAATTTTATACTATAAAAAATCAAGAATTGCATATGTGAATGAGCATTACAGACCTGGCTTTCAACTTTGAAAATGCTGTAAATGTTTAAATTTGATGGGATAATATTTTTATGTACTGACAATTTATTTTACCTCATGGCTAGTGGTGTTAGCGGCTGTCTCTGAGCATTGATATGACTTCATTCTCAATTAATGCGCAGATGGATAGGGTGATTAAAATAGACCTGGAGTGGGGGGAGGGAGAAAGCAGGGGAGAAGTGAACAAACAAAAATAGTATTATTTAAACACTTCCAAAGTAATTTTCTCTGAGACATATATCAAAATGCCTGAGATGTTTTGTGATATGAGAAATTTTTAATTTTGCTTCTTTTGGCCAACCTGCATTTCCTGCCTATATATACACTCAGTTTATGTAACTATATTCTACCTCCCTACATTCCCATCTGCACTATTCTTCAAAAATTCTTCCCCTAAACTATTGTGTAGGATTTATGTGTTCTGTTAAACAGCTGCCAAGTTTTACTCCATAGGCGGCTGCACTTCAGTGGTGGATGAAATTCTTCTTGTAAAGTTATAAAGCATTTTGGGCTCTTTGCAGATGGAAGAACTGACTAAATCAGTGATACGCAACTTGTGTTGCACGTGGCTTTTTTTGGAAGGCACATTTGATAGGAGCTGTTTTGACTTCTTCCTGTGAGGGAACAGGCAGGGTGTTTAGCTGTTCCCTTCCATCTCTCCAAGCAACCAGGAAAGTTGGCTTATGCAGTTATTTCTCTGTACTTTCATGCTCGATAGGAATGCTCTGTAGGATTCTGTATATAGCATTTGATAAAATATATTTTAGAGCCATGTATAATGAAGAAAAGATATATATGTGAGCTATAGCGATGTAACGGATGTTAACGAGTGTATCCTATTGTATCCTATTTGTATTTTCTATCAAAATTATGTTGTTCTGTATTTCTTGGTCCTGGACTGAAGTAATAATGCGGACAATGAAACTTTGGGAGACTATGATGTCATTAAAGCAATATTATGATTTCACTAGAAAGCTGTTGGAAATCAGAACTGAGCTGTTTCCTCAACCTCTACTATCACAGATAACCAGAACACAGTGAGTGTGCATGATGAATGAGCAATGCAACTAACATTTTTAACAGGGAAGCTGTCTTTCTTATGCCACTGACCTATTCACGGAGCAGCTGGCAAATGGCTCTAGTAAAGGCCTCCTGTTCTTTTTACCAACCAAAAAAAATCTATTGTGTATGCAGTCTTTCTAATAGATAGCAGAGATATGTCATTCATATCAATTGGTCTTCTGTATCTCCATGTTTTATTCAGTTCCTGAGTATTATGCTAAAATGCAGTCTGATATTCATCAAGTTTTCAAACACTCCATAACAGCAACTGTAAGTGAAAAATAGCCCCAGAGTCATTACTGCTTTCCTCAATGACCTGGGAGGGGCTGGTTGGCATAGTGTGACTGTGAAACTAGGAGGGAATTAGGAGACACGCTTGGGAGAGGAAAGGAACCTGTAGCATCAGCCTGAAGGTGGTTCATACTTTTCAAAGTACAGGTGTGCAAATGTTAGCGTTTTTCTGACATCTTTTACATATTTCTTTTCTAATTGGTAGAAACACCCAGAAGTGAGCATAGTGAGGATATTGCCTTCCATTATAATTCTTAGGCTCTTCCTTCCACAACTGCATAAGCAAATTTAATAGCTCGTTATCATCATCAAGACTACAACTTCAGCTAAGCATAGCACAGCACAGTCTTTCAACTGACAGAATGATTGATGTACTATGCATTTAAAATTATAGCAAATAATCTTTTAAGTGATAATTTTATTTAAAATAACTAGCATAACTGGACAGAAAAACTGAGAAATAAACATAGAACAGCAACATATTAAACAAGCAAACAAAATTGATGTCTGAAAGGACAGGTGTCTAAAATTGCCAAATTCTCACTGAAATATGATGGCAGCCCTGAAGATTGCAGCCTGTGTGGATAAGCATTTCAGGGAGACATCCTTGCTGTTTTTATTCATTGATACTGCAACAATGCCTAAGGAACAGCAAGGAGTTTACACCATTGTTGCCAGTACTCACTGAAATCTCTATAAAAAGTCACTGATCTGAAGAGCATACGAGCCAACAAGACAAGATTTAAAAGGAAAGACAAAAGAGATATAATACTCAGTAAGAATGAACATACCCATTTCTGATTCTATTTTTTTCCCCATGAAGTTGTCTCATACAGGTTTCTTTTTTCATTTGTTTTCATCTTATTCAGTCAACACGTGGTGGGCCCAGCACATAATTTCAATGAAATGTCCTTCCAGGCAGAAAATCATCTATTAACAATATTTTGACTATGGAAGAAAAAGAAATATTTGATCTTCTCATCAACATAATGATAATACATCTCGTTTGCAGAGTGTAACTGTATATTAATTCCAGAAAGATTGTAGGCTGCTCTGCAAATGAGTATTTCTGTTCTACAGGCAGTATCGTACTTTTGGAAAAGCTTAATTTCACTCCTCTTCACTAAGCTTCTGAAAAGTCTGTTCATTAGTAAGCCTGAAAATAGGTTTATGAAAGGCTTACAAAGTGAGTAAGCTTTGTGTGGGTCTCCCTATACAAGGAGAAACATTTCATCCTAAAAGCAGATAGAAAAGGTATAAAAGGAGGTGGAAACTGGCTTATTCTTGCTGACCATCTCCTAAGGATGTCATCAAAAGAGTAACATAATTGGTTCCTTTTAATTTTAATAGATTTAAGGTAGCTATTTAAAAACAAGCTAGCTCTTCATAGATTTTTGCCATTTCACTTGCAGAATATTTTCAGATGTGGCCTTAATGACTAAAAGAAACATGTGAGAAGAATTTCTGCTTCCTCTGAGGGTGTGTGTCTGTGTGTGCGTGCACATCTGGGTGCATCTGCATCACACATCGAGGCATATTAAAGCCAATTTGGAATTTTTGTGTCAGAATTTTTGCTAATGAAAAATACCACTGTTGTGCAGACATAAAACAAGCTATATTCTGTTGGAAAACTGTACTTTTTTACTGCACAGAAAAAGCAGTTATATTGATTAGACTCCTCAAAAAGAAAGCATATACATCATTTCTTCCAAAATGAAAT
This sequence comes from Agelaius tricolor, assembly GCF_023055355.1. Lineage (NCBI taxonomy): Eukaryota > Metazoa > Chordata > Aves > Passeriformes > Icteridae > Agelaius > Agelaius tricolor. The sequence continues at coordinate 29,500,948 of NW_027269267.1, read as the reverse complement.
CTGGGGAGAAAATTCTTTCAGAATGACCTGTGATTTTTTTAATTTTTATTTTTATTCTGATTTAAATATTTTAATGATTTTTCCTTCCTGTAATAAACATTCATTGACTACCATAGTGCTTATAAGTATACCATCTTGATAGTAAATCTCCAAGCTTGCATAAATAAATAAACTTTGTGCACTTCAGCTGGTTTCTTCCCTCTTTTTTACCTTTTTTTGGTACTGTTTTGGGTTTTGAATTTTTCCATTGTAACTTGCTCAGAAGAATAACTGTACTGGGTCATGCCAGAGGTCTTACCTAGCTCAGTATTCTGTCTCCAGCAGTGGTGATAAGTGAGGCACCATTAGTGTGCCAGTAGAAAAATTCCTGTTAAGATTGTTTGCTCGGGGTGAGAAGGGTCATGGAAGGCCATATTTTTTACTATGTAAGTACTTTTCACTTTTTTTTCTTTTCTTTCCTCTAAGAAAAATATGTGTTGTAAAACACATAGCTGCTTAATCCTATACAGGAAAGGCTGTAATTCAGTGAGGTGTCATGGCTAATGAGTGTAGAGTTGGGCTGCAAACATTTCTTTAATTCTTCTTTCATAGAAAATCATTATCAAAAATAGTAAGAGATAAATATTTGTGTCTATCCAGGAGTGATTAGTTGGGACAAATATTACATGAAAATTCCTGAGTAATACTTTGACAGCATTTCTGGATGGTAATATTATTTCCTTCCTTTATTCATTCATTTGTATCTGTCTTTGAGGGTCAGTCATTAAGGGGTTTTTCTCCCTTGTGAAGTAATATTATTTAGGGATAAATATATTAGAACTGTTAGCTTTTCTAATGGAGTCAAGCAAGAGGAAGCATGACATTTTTTAGAGTTACTATTTTTACAATTATGACTAGAGAGATCATCAAATGTCATGGTGAGGAGTTTCTTACATATATTTAAAATAGATAAATAAAATACCATTGATAGGTATTCCAGACAGATTCTGTAAGGAAAACTGAGATGGATGTTTATTTTTATCTATGGTAAATTATAGAACAGCATAAATAGGTGTTAAATGTCATTTTGTGTGTTAAATTGCTGCATTTAGAGCAAGCTGACCAATATGGGTATCAAAATCATAATTAGTACTGATTAATGACTGTATTTATCTTTTTGATGCAAATGTTATTCTTAAATGAAATGTTTTGTTCGCAGTAACTACTGCTTTATTTTAAAATATGAGATATGGAAGATGCTCTATTGTGAACTAGGAAACTTCATTCTGCTCTCTATGAGTTATGACTGCATATCAAATTTTAATGAAAAAGGATAAATAAATTGTCTCACAGTTCACCATCATCCACTATATCACTCAGTTCATCCCATATAATATGTAATAAACTGAATGCTTCAATTTTTGGTTTATGTGACCATTTACAACCAGTACTATTGCCTGAGAAATTGTCATCCCACGGTAGTTCACATAACCAGGGAGCAGACTAAAGTTCTGTGCTGTACCTCTTGACTGAAGAACACTGACTTTTTAAAAATCTTTAATTAAAATAAGAATGGCAAAAAGTTGAGGTACATCACTTAAAGAATATTATCAGCAATATAAGATCTTATTCCTCAGCTCTGTTTTTGACATCATCAGGAGATTTATTTCAAATAGGGAAAAGAAGTCCAAACCAACAAAAGAGGTAATATATACTATAGTAATATAGTTTATGAACGGATTGTTCTATTCAGTTATTTTGTAGTCCGATTAATCCATCTATTGACTATTAATGTTATAATTCTAAGAGACATTTAACACTAAAAAAACTGTAGAAGTAGTTATCGCATCTATTTCTCCAAGAAAACTCTTGAATGTTTCCTGGTGAATTGCAAAGAAATTAGAAAAAGAAAACTGACAAAGCAATTGGGAGGCTAAGCTACTTTTAAAAGTTCTGATTGTAGCAGGAAGAATTTTTTAAGGAAATCTTTATTTTCAACCTTCTTTATATTCATCATACCACTATAGATTGTTCCTCTGTGTGAGGAGACAAAAAGAAATGTCACAGTACTGTTAATAGTCATTGAAAAACTGGGGTAAATGTACTTCTCTGTTATGTACAGCCCAGATAATGAAAGCAAGGAGCACCAGAAGTCCCACTGAAGTTTACTGGATTTGAGTTTACTGATTAAATATCCTTTTCCTGAAGGAGTGCTTTCAAGTAGTTTACTTAATCATGTCATATCTAATGCTGTGAAAGAGATCTACCACAATTCTTATTTAATAATGACATAAAAATTATTACTCACAGGAAGAAACACATATTAAACAGATCTTCTTCACAGAGATTTTTTCCCATATTCTTGTCAGTGGCTTCTACAGAGGCAAGAATGAACAAGGTCCTTTCACTTTGGACAATCTGTGCAGGAGTAGGCGAAAGAAGCATTCCAGAAGGGAACTTTGATGAGATGGCAAAACAGACCTTGATATTTTTGATTCTCTGGAGAGTAGCTGTTTGTCCTACATATCTCACTGTTTTATATGAATAAAGGTTGAAGATACCTTGAGTAAGTCAAAAACCCATGTACAATATGGAATTCTGAGCTATTATCACTTTTTTAACAAAACATGAGCACCTGCTGCTTTAGAATTATTCCCGAGAAGACCGTTATTCATCTTAGCTCGATTCTAAGAAGATATTTTTACATTATGGATGGTGATGAGTAACAGAAAGGTGCAGAATAGAATGGATTAAAGATCTTTCCTTAATATGAGATGACTGATGGACTGTAAATTAAAATTAAGGGTTTTTTTAACATTCTTTTATGAGTACCAGATTCCCCACACAAAGTATGAAGATAATATTGTAGTAGCTCCAGAGATCTAAAATTTTGGGAGGTTTTGCATTTGAGTTCAATTTTTAAAATAAATTAATTTTTAGGATGAGATAACCACCTTTACCCTGGCTCATAAAGGAGTAATAGTTACGTAACACTACTTAACTCCCTTGTGCATGTATGCATCTCTCTCACTACTTTTTGTACCTGCTGGCCAATTTTAACCAAATTTAATGGCTGGGTAGAAGTGAATTTCCTTTTTTTAACATCCCCACTGAAAAATATTCTGAATCTCAAGATAAATCTTAATTAGGTACCAGAGAGATCATGCCAGCATGTACTACCAGGAACCTCCACACTAGGGAAAATCCAGTCAAATTTGCACATCATAAATGCATGAGGGTCCAAAGCTTGAGAGTTGAAACTAACATTTATGAGCTTTGTTGCTTATGTTGCTATATATATATAGCACATTTATTATGAATTTCCTTAATTTTGATGACTTCTTAATGTTTCAAAGTATTTTTTCAGAACTATGTGTTAAAAATACTAGTTAGACCCAAATGAACACAATTACTGAAGGTAATGGGAGATAAATCTTGTCTGAGCCACTTAATGTAGAATTGTTTCTTCCTTTTTATTAGTGTTCCTTATTATTGAAATGAATTTTACCTAAATGAGAGAAAAAAAATTCATTGCAATGGATCATGTTTCTACACTCATGAATTGCTTCTCAAAAGTCCATAATTTTCTTAAATGTATTCATTATTCTAAACCACACATTAGATCAATTTGCTGAACAATACCTCCTGCCTAGGTTGAGAAGGGTAACTTTTAAAAGGTTTGTGTGCAAAATTGGAACTGTGCTGGCTGAAGTTCAATCTGTGGTCTTAATACAAACTCTGAAATACTGCCCTCCTAGACTGTTATTCCATGCTATCTTAAACTGTGGTGCTTCAAGTAGACTCTCAATAAAGAGTTCATTTATTCATGTATTAGAAAAATGTGATTGAAAAGAGTTGTGAGCTCCATCTGGTTGTTCCATAGTCCCATTAACTATATTGGACTTTATCCTGAGGTTTTCTTCTGCTCCAGCACTAGCTTTTAAAATTCCAGCATCTCAGGTGGCTAACCATATGTGTTCTTAATGAGACAGGAAGTTAATTACCCATCTAATTTCTTTTAAAAATTCCCTTGCTTTCACTGAAGAAGCCTCACAATTCTATCTCCTTGCATGTCCTATGGATCCATTAGTGATGGAGATTTGGTGCTCTACATTTCTGAAACTAACAAGTGGGAGTCGGCAGGAATGTATTTGTGCATTATCCTGCAGAGGTTTCAAAGGCTTGCACTGAACATGACCATATAGCAGCAGAAAATGTTACCTGGAGAAACTGATGATCTAAAGAAAAACTGCAGAGTAAACCAGGAAGAAGAGAGTGAACATAGTTTTCAGTAGATATTTAGCTTCACTTAAAACATTTTGAAAACATTTTCTTCTAGAGACAACTTTCACTACTTCATGAAAGCCATCTAAAAGTTGGCTTTAAAAGATTTTATTTAAACATGAGAGCTCAAAGTCTCATGAAGTCTCTTGGGACAGATTTCAAATGTTTGGATGAAGGCAGTCAAAATTTGAGGATCCCAAATTCAGGGATCCTCAAATTTTGGATTCGGGGCCATTATCATCAATAGAACAAATGGATTGCTTCCAGGACATAAATTTTCTGACGTGTCTTAGAGTTTATTTCCTGATATATGAGTTACATTTCAGAAGTGTATCTTTCCCACTACTCACTATAAAGCTCATTTTAGGTATAGTCTTCCAGTTCTAATTCCTGGGCAGCTGAAGTTTAATGAAAACAATGCATGAAGAATGAATTCACATGCATATATTTTCAAGATATTGGAATTATTTCTCTTCTATCTCAGATCTCTGTCACTATCAGGGAAAAAAGAGATAACAGATTATTATAATACATACTATTTTTATTTTAATAATAATAATATTAACAATAATAGTCTTAATAATAATGATATATGCAGCCTTTAGAAAAATGAATTTGTGTTCCTAGTATTAGACACAATCTCTATTAAGGGTCATATTGCAGAACTTAGTAAGACAATAAGCCAGTAGCCAATGTTCTGCATAAATAATGAGCCAAATCAAAATCAGTCATGCATCTAATTGGGACATTTGTACTACACTGCTTGAGGCATAGAATACTTTTTTATGCTCGATATGTGCTTGGCAAAATTAATCAGATAATCTACTCTCAGTCTCATCTCTATTTTCTGAAACTCTTTGTGGCACTACATAAGGGTAAGATATCATTTCTGCTGACAGTGGTCTTTAACCTGTTTTGTTAAAAAACAGGTTTTCAAAAAAGGAGATAGCTATGTCATTCAAGACAATAAATAACCACAAAGGAGATTTTGCGAATATTATAACTTTAAAAAGTATCCATGTCTAGGGAGGAGGAACGACACTGGGGATCCAGGCCCTCTTTCTAGCTTTTCTGATGGTTGACCATAGCCATATTTCTGGCTCTTTTTGTGCCTTAGTCTCCTCCTTTATAAAATAAATGATAAAATATTCATCTTTGCATTACTTTGATGTCTGCTGACAGATATCTTTCATAAGCCCAAGAGATTGTTTTCAAAATATAGCTTTTATTGAGGACGCAGTGAAATATGAGGAAAGCCTGGCAATGGGACTAAAATCCTGTCAAGTTCCAGGTCCAGAGCTGGTTAGGGCAAAACACTATAAACAGAACCAAAAAAGTAGTGTTTTAGGAAGATAAAATAGCAATTTTAATTCTTAAACAATATACTATCAAAAAAATTGTTACCACATCTCATGCCTAAGAAGACCAGGGTCCAACAGAGTCCCTGGCTCAATTCATCCATCACCTGTGGTCATTCACACCTGTGAATTATTTGGCAGCTTCCTTTCATGATGCCTTCTTCCCCTGTGGGCCACGTCAGAAAGGAGATGTGGAGACATCACGAAGCAGAACAACACCCTGAAGCTTTTTGAACCTTGTTGCAGCTCACGTGAAAAGGACATATTTGATGACTTGCGAAGGACCCTTTCTTTGTGTTCAGAGGACAGCATGACCTGGTCATATGACAGGATATGGATGGGAGATATGTAATGGGAAAAATTCTTGCTAATAATAAAACAGGTGAATGAACAAACATAGCAGAGGAGGAACCACAATATGTAATCCTTGAGACATCTCCTGCAAGGTCTGTGCATCTATATGAGCTGTACCACCCTAAACTACCGAAAACATGGTACTGCAGAAGACCCTTGTACACTCTTTGTTGTAGTATTCTTATCTATGTTTGTCATAGAAACAGAAAGGATTCTTTTTTAACTCAGGAGAGAAAAGGTACTGTGTCCAGAAGAGTTCCTTTGGGGAACTGGATTTCAAGACTCACTAAAGGAGAAAAGATACTGAAGAGAATATTTCTGAATACTAGCATGTATTGGTTATAGCTAAGGCAGGCATTAGTTTTTGGAATTTAGCATGATAGTTATTGTACAATAACAAAGGACTCTGCACAAATATCAGTTTGCTGAAGTGTTAAGCAGAACTCTTTGGGGGAAAATTTTCAACCAAGCACTCTAGACCCAATTGAAAAGAAAAAGTACAGTCTTTCAAAGTGGCTGTTATGGTGCTTGAATTTGTTGGAGAATATAGTGGATCTCTCTCCAAATTATACAAACTTTTCATGGGACAAGAAGACCATCAGATCCAGCTATAAGTTCTTTCCTGAGATGGGTTTAGTGTGCTTACACTATCCCTGTGTTTCAGAAAAGCTCTAATAATTCCCTTTGCATATCCTTTCAGCCCCTGAAGACATATAAACACTTCTCGGTCTGGGCCATCACCGAAGTTTTTATGGGTAAGGTCAAGACGAATAAAACAGGCTGTAACCTAAACCTTCTTTAACATTGATGTTGACTGAAACCCCTTCTGAGATTTTAAAAAAGTTTTATTAACTTTCTCAAGTTTGCTGTTTTTCATGGTTGTCTGACTTCTTAGTAGAGCAGATAAATCTCTTCCATGGAAAACTGACATACTACAAGAGACTATTCTTGCAGTGTTTCTGATTTGGCTGGCATGACTATAACTCAGTCATGTTTGAATGCCAGTTTGTAACTCCTTTAAAGTTGTGGCTTTGGGAAATCAGGCTGGCTGTAAAATCCTCTTACATTATATGCAGCAGTCACAGGCAATTAAACAGTTAAACTTGAGCCCTACCTAGAGAAAACCAGAATATTCCCCACAGCAAGTTAGTTGCTCAGTGGTCTTGTCCCTGGGCCAGCGTGTCCTGGGACATGGTTTTAAAGTAACTCTTTGGAAAAATGCCCTGTTTTGGATGAGTAAAAAATATCAGCATAAAAAATTTAAGTCTCAGTTTTATCCAGCTCAGCTCTGATCTGCCTATGAAGTTGCATTAACAGTACTTAAAAGAGATATAACAAAAATATTACAAGGGTCCAAAACTGGATAGTTACCAGCAGCTTTCCTTTTCTGACTAAGAAAAAAAACTCAAGCAGTTATAAAGCCATCAGAAACATGATCTGTGTTTGGCAAAAATAAGGTGAGAAAGCTTAGAGGATTGATATAAAATTGACAAACAAGATAGGGATATGATGTCAGTTTAATTTTCTCATGAAATGCAGAAATAAACATTCTAGAACTAAACAATGAGCATAATTATGGTGAATTCATTAGGGTCATGCCTATGGTTAATTTGCTACTTAGCTGGCAAATCCAAGCTGAAGAGAAAAGTCTGTCTAAAAATAATCAAGTGTTCAATATTAAAAGAAACAACTTGTAATGAGTTTGAGAAATTATAATATTAAAATATTTTGGTCTTAATATTAAAATATTTGGTCAGTTACTTAACTTTATTCAGGAAACCTCAAGAAAGAGTCTCAGAAGTAACTCAAATCAAAAATAAAACTGTAAAAATTTGATATACCTCTTCCTTGAAATTCCAATGGTAAGTCCTCTTGGATTTCATTGTCACCTAGTGTTAATTTTATACAAGTGTATTTTCACTGATTTCATCTCTGCTTCAAGTTGTTCTTTCATCAGAGTAAATGATACTCAAAGTTGCACCTGTAATATTAATAAAAAATACTTAATTATTCCAAACATGCACACCAGTTTGTGGCCGTTACTCTAGGATTTCCTTTTCAACATATAACAGTTTTTTTGGTTTTCAGTTAATATCACCACCTTTATGTCAGAAGTAAGAAAGTTTCTATTGCTCTGATAAATCTTAAAATGCTTCAGCTTAAACTTCTAGGATGCATTGGAGCTAGTACTGTTGTTCTTACTGAGTAAGGTTTTTTCCCTTCCCACTGTTCAACCATAACTGTCATATCCAGAAGTCTGTCTTTATGCTGCTGGTTTTATTCTAAACTTTGGTAAGTTTTACCTCAGATGATCACTGAGATTTTTAACAAGATCTGTAATAATATCTGAAGTAAATCCTACTCAATTTTCAATTTAGAGGATTAAAAGTTATTAAGTTGTGATACCTAAATCCTTGGTCAGCTCTGCTTCTCTTGTTGGAGACAAGTTTGTGAACGTGACCAATGAACAAAATGAATGCTGGTTAGCAATAAAAGTATTTTGATTAGCATCACAGGTATGCACAACTTAGGAATATACTGATCATTTCTCTCTATTTGGCAAATGTCATGTGGAAAGCAGACAAATTTTGTGGGGATATTTACTGCTAAGAGAAGTTTTTCCTGTGGGTTATGGATAGAATGGGAAAAGTATAAAAGTCTTGGGGGAAAGTATAAAAATAATTGAATTAATATTGTATTGAAGAGTAGTAATGGCTATCTTTTGGAAAGTATGGAGAGGTCGGACACTCTCCACAAGAGGCCCTAAGTTTAAATATGGAGGTGAGAGAAACAAGACTGGAAGACATTTAAATTGAAAATAGTTTTTGAGTGATGACACAGGAAAATGTTCATTACTGGGAATGGGTAGTGTTAGGGTCAAACCTGATATTCAGAACCCTGATCTTCTATGTCTGAAACACAGACATCAGATTTCCAGATTAGAAAAAAGGGTTGCAATGCTTCCATCATAACATAATGTAAGGCCAAGGGACTGGATGAAAATTTAAGGTGCATAACTAAATGGAAAGGTATAGGTCTGTATTGACTAGAAAGGAGAGAAAAATCAAAATCTGCTGGTTTTCAATCATGAATATGTTTTGATAAAAACACTTGCTTCAGAGTAAAAATGTTAATCTTATTATAGCTCCAGTGAGCCATCTTAAGGATCATCTACCTCTTATTTTGACAACATTTTTTTGAGCTTAGCATTCTAGTTGTATCAATCAACCTTTTGATTTCAAAGATTTAAACTGTTGCCATAGACTCTAGACATCTTTGTATTGCCTTGCAAATTCTTTCATCACTGGTCATGGCTACAGGGTCTATGGCAGCATAGCTTTGACTTATGATGTCACTTATGCCTTACATCACTAAAAGGTCTCACAAGATTTATGCTCTTATAATTCGATCTCACCTTTTGAATGCTCACTTCTTCATCATTGTTAGACCAAGGGGAGAGGGAAAAAGTAGTTAACTAAACCTAAACTGAATGTTAGTGTATTTTTAATAAGTTTTTCCTTTCAAAAAAAATCCAACTTGAAGAATTTGACAAAGTAATATATAGGTAGTTCACAGAAACATTCTTACCTTTGATCATGAATGTGTAAGTGAAAAAGAACGCATGCCACACAGTTACATTTTTCTTCATGTTAGAGGTCAAAAAGGGTAGGAAAACTGCTTTTTCATTTAATTGCATATAAACATGTCCCCAGCCACTGCTTAAGCTAAACTGTACACAGAATTTTAAACTACTGCATGTGAAGTTAGTAGAAAATTAATATTTCATTAAAATCCTGCATTAACCCCTTGATCCTGACCTTCAGGTTTAATGGGAAACTGGAACAAAGATGTAGACCAAAGGCATCACTGCTGCAATAACAACAAAGAACACTATTTCTAGAGTTTGTCCCTTTCCAGATCTGTGAAGTTTTAACACAGCTCTAGATATTTCTTCTTGGCTCCAAAATTCTGACTCTCCCCATACAATCTGACTCCGGAGAGGAAGGAGGCTTTCATTTACCCATCTAATTTACCTATTTACCTTGCACTTTAAGGCAGTCTATATTTCAAAAAGGAAAAAATTCTCTCCTCACTTGTATACTTCTGCTTTGGCCAGCAGTTGTCACAGTCTGTAGTCACAGATCTGAAGATATGGACACATATACTTGATGGTCTTGGCCTGGATGTCCTGGGACATTGTCATTCCCTGTGACATTGCAGTACCAAGCTCTCCCCATAAGATTCCCTATGTCTAGCAAAGGATTTTGCTGAATATACTGATCTCTCAGGGTCATCCATCACAGTTTGCTGCTCTCAGAGGCATGGTTTAGTGACAGAGCACATGCCTGCCCACTGGCTGAGCTGTGATTTAGGATCATCCCATGGGTGTGGAGGAGCTGTAGATACCTTGTGGGCCAGTCAGAAGATTCTCACGCAGAAGGGTACTCATTGCTGGAGAACAAGCTTAGCAGCAGGAAGAGCCTTTTAAAGAAGAAATTCTGGATGTTTTTGAATTCCATATGCTCAAAAAAGACTAAAGGCCAGAGAAGGACAAAATCAATATGTAGCCGTTTTAATGCTTGCCCAGGTTTTCTTGAAGAATGTATTTACCATATGTATTTTCCTTTCTAATGGGACATTTCTTCTTAGTGGTTTATTTGTTATCTAATCCATGGCTCTCCAGATCATCTAAAAAGATGAAGGCATGATAACTCCCACATTTTGCCCAGCACTTGGCACTCATAAAAACACTGTCACAGGTGGAGGAGAAAAATGTCAGACCATTTTTTATTCCTAAAAGTCTATTGTTAGAACTCCTCTTATACTAAAACTGGCTCATAGATATAGAAGTTATAGCTTTATTGTAAGTCTAACTTAAACACTTGAGCTTTCAAATCAGTAAATCAACCATTAGCCCTGGTACAGAAATCCTTTGGAATGTGAGGAAATATGGATTAATGCTGAGTTCTGTGCTTCAGTCGGTCAGGATTCTGTAGTTCCAAGATTCACAACTTTCCCCTGTCACTACCAGAGGCATTATTTCTTGAATTGAAATTTGAGGATGGCAGATTTAGACAGTAATGATGTCTTTGCTGAACATTTCTGTGCACTTATCTGAATGCCCAGTCATAGCCAGTACAGGCACTGGGACAGGGAGCATTCAAGTGTTTGACTCTGCTAGAGAGAGCCCAGGTGCAGAACACAGAAAAGTGCTCCATCTTGATGCAGAATTCTTTCAAGGTTATATTTTAGTGATAAAGACATCCTTTCAAAAATCTTCCTTTGAAGAATTCTAACTATCCTATTGCTAATAGAAATGACAAAACAGGTATGGGACTTGCTTATATTTCCAATCTCCACTGTAGTGCATGTTTCAATTAAAAGTAAAATTACCACATTCTTTAGTTTCTGTAATTTTTTGATAGAATGGTGCATTTATATGTTAATTTTGCTAAGATCAACTTTATTTATCTACAGGAAGCTATTCCAAGATTGTTGTACGTTTTCTTCACTTCTGAAATGTTATCACATTTAATTGCCTGATCTTATTTGGGTTGCAATCATAGTCATTAATTAGCAGGAAGGTGAGGGACAGCATCATATCTAACTATCTGTTATGGCTGCTTTAATGAGGAAAATACCTGCCATCATTTTAAAGGCATCCTGTATACTTCACAAATACAGCTTGCTGTAGCATTCTCATTTAGACTGTGAACATCAAAGGAAATTGATGTCAGGTGTGAACAGAAGCTGTTGAATATATCTGTTGAGGAAGCTGAGTGGTGTGTCTGGATGGGAGAGATGAAGGGCAGCTTAAAACATTAACAAAACTACAGGTAATTAGTGTAAACTTTCAAGGGTAAGGTATGCTTGAGGAATAAAAATGTTGTTTATAGCTATTCCCTGTAGTGCCACTATCGCTAAGGGTCTGTCAATGTTTTCATTTATAAAGCTCTATTTTTATAGGATTGTGCACTAGTAATAAAAAATGTGCTTGGGGCTAGAAGTTGACAATTTAAAGAAAAATAAATTGTTTTTGTTGTTTTCTAGGATTTTTTTGGTTTTTTTTTTAATTATATGAATATAGGAATAATAAAAGTTTATCTGTTTTGAATGGTTATTTTCCTTTGTGTAATTCATCTGTTGGTTTAAGATCAAATTAATGAAATTTGTCAAGCAATTAGTTCTTGGTACGGACTAATTCCACACTTCCAGGTGTTGGAATTCCTGGGAAAGGATAAGTAGAATGAGATTATTTAGTGTTTTACAGGCAAAATTATACCTTTAAAACCGGATCATAAAGAATTCAAGGCATCTATAGAATACACTGAATAAATGTTTTCATTCCAAGGAAAGTGATAGAATGCACAACACAAGAAACAATCTTTAAGAAGTGCCAAAATATAGACAGTTGTGGTCAGTTTGAAAGATGTAAGTTTACTGTGCCCTATCAGCCTTGCTGACTGGCTGCTAACAATGCTATAATTCATAAATAGAATACAGTAAGAATCTTTTTGGTCTGCTGATATTCCCGTTCTTAAGACAGACACTAAACAATTTCCTGGGGGGGAAAAGAAAAAAACCTTTTGACTCTTACCATGCAATTACAGCTAAATTCTGTTTCATTGTTATTTCGTATTTGACTCTCTTTACCATAAGGAGCAAATTTTCCCCTCATCACATTAAAACAGAGTAGAGAAAGGATGGTTCTACATTTGGGAAAAGGATCCTTATAAATGGAAGTTTAAGGGCCAAAGATATCATGTGTCAGATGAGTGTATATCTAGAATAATATATACTGTCCATACAAGTTTCTTCACCTTCCAAGATCTCTGATTGCTTTAGGAGAAAAGCCAAGTATCATTACCATATTGTATAGATGACGAAACCAAAGGCAAGTGAAGAGCTGGTTTAAATGCCTCTGAGTAAAGTAAGTTAACAAGGCACTGAAAGTCAAGTCTCTTGAAGCATCATCCTAGTGCTTTACCCACTGTAAGAATTTGCCTCTGCTATCTTTTGAAGTCTTGGAAATTACTGGTGCAAGCTTTATTTCAGTGGTTGATATGTAGTCCAAAATAAAACCCATTACGTTTTGTATCTATTTTTAAAGTTTCCATCAAATACTTATAGTAGAGCCTGGATAGAAATAAAAATATAAGTGTTTGGATTTGGTGTTTGACTTTTTTGTTTTGGTTTATTTTGGCTTTGTTTGGTTTTCTTGTTTTTTTTTTTTTTTAAATTGTGAAATCCATTGTTTCATACATATACATATATATATATATCTGTATATATATGGTAAGTTTTCCTTGAATATCATAGTTGCAAACTCACAGTGCATTACTGCAGAAGAAGTAACACTGCAGTCACAAATACTTGCTGCAGCAGCTTTTGATAAGAGTAGACTTTTTATCATGGGAAGGTTCTACATGGATGTACTGCTTTCAAACCCCTGTAAAACCAGGATTTAACTTTCCTGATGATTGCTACAGTTGCCAGTTTTGTGAGAACACATTATTGCTTTCCTAATAGTTGACATTCATTTTCTGGACCTGCAATCATTAATCCAATTACATGTGCTCAAAAGGCAGGATCATGGTTCTCTGACCCAATCATCTCCATAGCACAGGCTAGAAAGTATCCTAATCATGGTTTTGTCATTAGAAACAGAGCAACTTTTAGAATCATCCCCAAAAAAGCCACTATTTTCTCTGTGTACTTTCATGACTTTTCAGAAAAGAGTGAAATTGTCCTTTTCACTTTATAGCTCCAGAGTCCTTACAAGCCCATAGTCAGTGAAACTGAGATCCTTTTGTCTAAATAGAGATGCCTCTGTGAGGGAAACTGAGGGGGAATGGCCAGTCTGGATTCTGATACTAATTTTATAATAAAGACAGTCTGTGAATCAATACTTTCTGATCTTCATCATGCTCATATATATTAGGTTTCTTTTTTCTCTCTCTTATACTTATCACCCACTGCCCTTATATGAAAGGGCTGAATTCTGCCCTTAGATCCCTGACTTCAATTGAATTTCAGTTTAAAAGCTGAGGGAAAATTTGGCACTAAAATCCCATATATTCACACTTTTTTTTGAGAACGTGAAGCTATGTTTGGGTGCAATAAACACCTGTCATCTTAAATAGTAAAGAATGTACTGCATTCTGCTTGTGTGGGGTCGGGTTTTTTTTCAGGATAAAAGTGCTTTAATTTCTGGTTAAATGCAAAGGCACAGAGGAGAGACTAACATTTTTAAAAAGGTATTGTAAGGAGAACTACAAGTAAATCCAAATAGAGTACAAAATATCTATTTTATGCAAAAAGACACAAAACTGCTGTTTTAATTCAGATGACCTTGGTACAACCAAGATTTTTAAATAATGATATGGCTAATATTGATGTGGAGATGACAAAAACTGGTTTAGACAGTTCCCAGTGACAGCCAGGTAGTGATATCCTATGAAAAGCTTGAGCAGAACTCTTTCCCTATTTCAACAACTATCTTTTTTTCTCTCTAAAGTTAAACAATAGATGAGACCTCCTAATGGCTTTCCATGTGTTCATCACAGTTACCTGCGTGAATTTGCAGTAATTAAGCAATCTGAAACACTGACTGACCCAGAGAGAAAGCTATTCCATACCAGTGGTGTCCTTGAAATGTCTTCATCATCAAGCGATCTCTTCTCTTCATCTCAGTGAAAGCTAACGTCAGCACTACTGTGTAGCAATCCTTCCCCTATATAGCTGTTGAAATCTTATAAAGATGCTTTTGTTTTATATTAAATAAAAGAAAAAAAAAAAGGAGAAAATTCCCACTAGCCAAACAGTGTAGGTAGAGAAATGATCCTGTGAAAATGCTTCTGCTATCAGGAAGGAGGGAAAGGGGGCTTGCTGGGGATAAAAACAGTCCTTTTTTTAAGGTCAAAAATATAATTACCATTTGAAAGGATGTGAAGATGCACTACCTCAGGGACCACAATGGCCAAATTTGTGCCATTTAATGTCAACAGCCATTGGAGTTGTGATAAAATTAATAGAGCCTTGTGTGATTGATAACATAACTCATCTGCCATTTCAGTAGAAAAATCCCACAGGTTTAGCAGCAAGGAACAGTGTTTAGATCACTTTTGAAGGGAAGCTGTGTGAAAGATGTACTTATGAGCTTTAATTAGCTTATGAAATCTGTGACAACCTTCCCTATTACCAGCACCAAAAAATAAAAATGATTTGTTTAATTATTGACTGTGGGAGGTGAGGTTAGTGTATCTCTTTAGTAACAGGACAGTGTTTTTGGTACTGAAGGTCGAGAGTGAAGAGAAAGGCAGGCTTTCTGCTGTGATTTTTTAAATTGAAAAGCAGTAATTTATGTGAGGGAAAGAAAGGTGGTGCATCACCGACAGTGAGGTGAGTTCAACAATGACCTGAGGTCTGAAAGGAAGCCAGATATTCTGTAAATATCATATGCTTCAACTAAGAATCAGTTTATTTTTCATTTATTGATAGACTACATCCATTTTAGTACCCTATTCTGAGAAAAATGTTTAAGTATTTTGGCCCACATGAATTTCAAAATCACACTGATTTTGCACTTCTCACACAAGTACATATGAATGCCCCCATATAAGCCTGTAGCTCAGGGTGTGATTTCCTCATCAAGTTTCTTCCCAAGCAAAAATTGGTTGTGTTATGAATCAGAAATGAAAATTTTGCTTAAGGACACCAAGTCACAAGCCTTGTAGGGACATCTTTATGATTCTGTTGAATTGAAAAGGCAGCCTGGTCATTAATGTAAAATATTGACTACAAATCTGTTTTATGTTTTTGAGACACTAGCTTTTTTACATTCAGAGAAAATGAATTTTTTATTTGATTTAGAATCATATAGTCATACAAATTCTAGATTTTTGTGTGTGTGTGCCATTAATACTCCTTTGACTTTTTATAAACTATAGATTATGTAAATTAGTACAATAAGTTAACAATTTTTCCTGCTTTTTAGTGAATAATATTCTAGGCATTTCTAGTAACAGTGGTTTTATCCTACTGAAATCTCTCAATAATTAACTGAAAAGCAATGGATAAATAATTAACTGAATATAAGCCGTGGGACAGTGTTTTCATGTATTTTCACTATTATTTTCTGTTATTAAGGTTATGATCTCAGTGCAAAGATGTCTAGTGTTTAGTTGGGCAGGATCTAGCACATAAGCCCAGTATCTTACCTCAGTGTGGAGAAAGACCAGGCTGCAACTTATCACAAGCCAATTATTTCAGCACTGATTTTTAGCCAAGACTTCCACCATAAGTCCTAACATATTCCTCAATAGTAGCAATAAAACAAGTCTACCCAATCTGTCAAGAGTAGAGCTAGCCAGGGGAAATCACTGGTGCAAAAGGTGAACTGGTTAAACAAAAATTGAATCTTTGATGAAAAATTTAATCAAAACTTAAATGTGAACAAAAAGGGTTATCCATCAAGATCGCAAAACTTCGACTGCAGCAGTCACCCAATGCATTAAATGAAGTGCTGAATCCCTGTGAATGGCCCCAGTGATGGTAACCATTCACCAGCTTCAGTGAGGAAAATACATGTCAGAGAAAAGGAGCCACAGTGTTACTGTCCTAGATGTCATTACTCTTCCACTGCCTCTGCCCTCTAAAAAATTGTGCAGAACCAATTGAAAGGTCTTGAAACCAAATTATTTGCTCTGAATCAATAGTTCAATGTAGGAGGTCACTAGGCCAGAATTTCTGTTGGTAAATCTCTATCACTTGAGCATTTGGCAGTAGCACATCATGTCTGTCATCTTGCTTCCTGACACATTGGACAGGCAGAAAAGGCATAGGAGAAATAGGTACAGGTGCATAATGACTGATAAAGGCCACAAAACCTGAGGCATAGTTTACTTCATACAATATACAAGTACCTTAGCTAAGAATTATCGTCACATGTAATGCTTTCAATAAATAAATTCATTCAAGAATTTTAACTGATGGGGAAAGCTTCCTGAGGAGTCTAATGCTGTGATAACTTAATGGGACTATCTATATCCCAGCTGATAAATGCACAGCAATTCATGTCAAGATACTGGCACTCTGAAACACTGATGGGCAGAATTATACTTTAAATATCACTTACCTCCACAGGCTAACTAGTGTCAAAAAAGACTGACCTTCGAAATTGAGTAACAATGACAGCATTGTAAAAAAATGCATGTAACACCAAAACAAAGGAGGAAAAATTGGTTAATTTAAATACTTCAGTAGATTGTTGATTTTTATAAAGCATATTATTTTCCTTTTATAAAACAGTTAGTCTGTAAAATATGATGCTTTGAGACCACAGAAATTAAAACACTGTGCATATCTAGTAGCACTCATAACTATGACAAGGAGATGAAAGAAAGTCTATGATTAAAATTGTCTCAAATTTCCTGGAGAACTTTATTTTAAACTGCTATGACCATGCCATTGTCTTCTTTTAGCATAAAACCAGTTGGGCTGAAAACACTTCAAGGACAGATGTCTTACTTCACCCTGCAATATTTTGCAAACTTCAGTTATAATGATTTGTTGACCAGATTATTTACAGTATTTCTGCTAAAAAAAACCCCAACTATTATTTCCAAGATTTCAGAAAACTGCCTGAAATCCAGTTCAGAGGAAAAGGGACGAATTGAGAGAAAAGGGTCAGGCTTGTTAGGTCATGATGAAGTTTTCTGAAGACCATGTTCATACTGGGTGGCTTTTATTTCCTCACAGCTCTTAAGTGCTGAGGGGCTGTACTGCACTTCTCACACAAGTACATATGAATGCCCCCATATAAGCCTGTAGCTCAGGGTGTGATTTCCTCATCAAGTTTCTTCCCAAGCAAAAAATATTTTCTTAAGGCAGGGTGTAGCAGATTGGAAATCAGGATTTTTCATGCATTGTTAGCATCTGTATTTGCTTGCAATACTGAAGGATGAACAAGAAATAGTCAGTGCAGAAGAAGTGAGTGAACTGCAGCAGGCGTTCACTGCACCATACTGAAAAATTTTAGCTGACCAAAATAAGTTTTCTTACTGAAATGACTGGCTTGGTTCTGGAAATGTTGGCAGTTTAAATTCTTGAATTTGACAAGTATAGTTGTTGTTTGTTTTTTTTTTTAAGGCATTGTCCATTTCATATAGGATATCACAATCATTTGAAAGATTTCTGGTGAAAAATTCCTTAACTAAACATGAAACTTCACCAAAATAGGCATTTTAAATAAAGTGTAGATTTTGTTGAATTTTTTTATCTATGAAGAAAGGATTTTTGCCTTATTATGTCAAGTTTATTTCAAGATGTAATCAAGCAATACAAGTTCTGATGGATATGGAACACACCTCCCCCTTTTTTCTCCTCCAGACTGTGGCTCTCCTGGCACTTCCATTTTGCCAGCCATTTTCCCTCTGTCATCTACTAGAAGTCTCATACAACATAAACTATCAACAGTACAGAAAATATTTGGGCTACTCAGTTTAGAACAAATAAAGAATTGAAGCAGGATAATGATTATTAAAGAGCCCTGCTAAGTTATTGGCTGAGTTGTTTGTTTCTAAACACAATTCACTTTGGCTATTTTGTTTTGGTAATAAGTATTTCCATATTTCAAGTTCTGTTAAAGAATCTGTGCACTTATTTTTCATTTAAATTCATCTTTAAAAGTTTTAAAAATAAAAAAAACCCCAAAAAAATAACCAGCACTGATCCTACTCAATGATTAGATTCTTCATTGTTTTGTGTAGACAGAACACCTAAAGGCCACTGAAAAAATTACAATGTAGGGAAGGCCTGAGGGATCTTAGAAGGAGGAATTAAATCTGGTAGGAAAAAAAGTCTGTAGAATTTTAGTGTTGGCATCAAAAGATATATGAGAATTGCCACATTAGCTGACTGTACATTTGCGTGATGGGTTTACCCAGCAGGATACCAGCTGTCCACCAAATCACTCTGTCACTCCCCTCCTTAGCAAGGATGGGAGGGGAGAAAATGGGATGGAGCAAAACTCACAGATCGACACAAAGGCAGTTTAAAAAAGCAAAAGCTGCACATGGAAGCAAAGAGAAACAAAAGATTTTTTTTTCTTCCTGTGCTGGGAACCAGCACAGGAATTTGAAGCAGCAATGGATACCTTTCTTGGCTTTATTCCTGGAGGCAGCATGCCCACTTAGAATATGTCTCCATTCTTTAGCCTTCTGTAGCCTTGCTCCTCCACCGAGCTCAATCAACAAAACTGTAACCTCCCCAAAGAAAGTAAATATATTATTCATTTTTTTTTCTTTTTTTGATGCCTTCCAGGTTACTGTATTACTACATTTTATGGTCTTGGTGTTTGACACAAATTTCCATGTAGAGCTTTCACAGGGGTTATCCACTGTGCAATGTTTACTGTCTGCAACATTTTGGGTTTCCTTTCTAATGTGCTGCATTGAGCAACACTTCAACAGCAATATATTTTGTTTGCTGCTATAGTTTGCAATACACAAAATGTTAACTTTAGCAAAGTTAAAACTAGTTTGGATATAATGCTGACACCAGGACAAGATCATAAAAAGTATTTGGAAATTATCCCTTATCTGATTTTACCTTCACTCGCGGACCATAAGAAACTGACTTTAATTTTTGCTTTTTTTCTGGTTGTGGACTTTTTATTGAAGATTATTTTTTATATGATTTCTCATTTTTAAGTCTTTTTATGACTTTGCTCCCGTTTTAAAACTGGAGGTGAACTTGACCTAGTATGCTTGGTCAAGTGGAATGAGGTGGACTTCATGAGATTTCTTGTCCTTCCTTTATTTGAGAAATCTGTCGTAGTCCAATGGGTGTCATTTTTAGGTTTCCTCAGCTATATTTTGTTCAGTGTTTTCATCCAGATGGAGAAAATAGTGCATATTTAAGGAAAAGGAGAAGAAATCATATTACTCTAGTTTGACCATAAGCCTCTGCTACTTCTATGGGGAACTAATTTCCTTTTTTCATACTTTTCCTATGTATATGCTGCATTTCTTAGGATTGCATGTGATTCTTCTTCAACACAAGGCTTTTCTTGAAGCATCTTATCACAGTAGAGTGATTCAGAAGAGCTGCTTAAATATCTACTAACATGTGTACAAGTAAGTATTTCTCACAGGAGCAATTGGGGAATTCATAAGCTGAACAGGATATGCATGCTACAGTTAAGTGTTGCAGTGAGGACTATATTTAAAGCAAAAATATCAAAACTGATTCCTAAAATTTTTGCGGTGATTGAATGGGAACACCTTAAAATTCAAACTTTTACATTACTTACTATCTTTTAGATTTAGAACCTGTCCACAGTTTGGAGAGGATCAGTGCAGCTACCAACACAGCAGTCAATAATATATTCTGTTCGGGGTGCAAGGCATGACCAGTATATCTTCACTTAGTGGCATCAGTCAGAACTGGCCAGACAAAGCAGTCTTAAAGGTAAAAGACATTTTACCACAAGCTGACAGGTATACGCAGATTATGGTCCAAGGGGTGAGAACATTTTTTCTGGCAAAAGAGGTCATTGTACCCACTAAATCAGAAAAATCAATTTTCAAAAATTAAATTTCAGAAACTTTTTGCAATTGGAGTTTATTAAAATTTTCCTGATCTCTCACTTCTGTCCAGTCACCAAGTTTGACAAATTGAACTCCTAAATTCTTTACATACTCTCAACAAAAGGAATCAAGTTCAACCCTGTGTGTTATTAGCTTGGTGCACATGTAGCCAGAGAAGTCAAATTGGTATTGATAATGCAGTCACTTTAACTGGTTTCACTTAGCCTATATTGGGGAATAAGAGGTGCTAAAAAGGAAGGAAGGAAGGAAGGAAGGAAGGAAGGAAGGAAGGAAGGAAGGAAGGAAGGAAGGAAGGAAGGAAGGAAGGAAGGAAGGAAGGAAGGAAGGAAGGAAGGAAGGAAGGAAGGAAGGAAGGAAGGAAGGAAGGAAGGAAGGAAGGAAGGAAGGAAGGAAGGAAGGAAGGAAGTCGTTGTAGGTAAGACTTGGCACTTATTTGGCATAAGTAGCCATTCTTAATGCTTCTTTCCTCCCAAAACAAGCCTCTAACCTCATCAATAACAACACATCCTTTTCAGTGAAGGAATTTTTAAAAGAGAAAACCCTTTCCCGTTATGTTTGTACTGTTGAAAATAATTAATTAATTCATCTGTCTTTTATAGCTCACTCATCTTTATCTGTGTGCATTTTCCCCTCTCTTTACCTGATGCCATTCTTCTACTCAGCTAATGACAATACTTCCAGTACTCTATAACCTACTTTTGAAATAATCATCTTTATTTTAATCATACAGAATATATAAAGCAGATACACAGAAATGAAGAAAAGGAATGTGTAATAGGCACAAGAGACTTTATTGACAAAAATATTTTGGATCCAGAATCCTAATATATTTTGCCATTAGGAAATCCAGACCAATCACAATTTAAAGGATGCTGCGTGGACCACTCTGTTTGTACAATCTTTAAGTAGTCACAATGCAAATACGATTTTGGTTCCTGCTTATGTTATCAGGTTTTGGGAAAGTGCAGCCTTACACACATTTCATATTTTCTTATCCAGCAGGTACACATTTATTGGCTGGGCTTGTTTTTGGTTCTGGAAGTCTTGAAGCAATTTACAACTGCACATTTCAGTGTGCCTCTGTTGAATTCAAATATTTGAATACCAAATAGCTAAGATGATAGAAAATAATTCCATTAAGATCCCTGATAAGAAAAAGAGTTTCAGAGAGGTGATTTTGAACCTGTATACAGGAAGTTACATTACTGCAATTAATCCGTGGTTGTCTGGGCTAATACAAATCCAGATCCGGCTTGCTCAGGACTAAAGCCCACATGGAATTGCACAGACGGAAGGTAAAAGACGAGAAGCGCTCTTTGCCACATGGAGATGAGTATCCAGTTCATCAGCTTGAGACAGACATTTCTGGTCGCAGGAACCACCCAGGAGCAAAGAGGCAGAACCACACCTGCCGTAGGGTTTTATGCCCCGAGGTGATGGGGGCGGGGAAAGAGGACTGTGGCCAATGGGATAACATTGGGGAGGGGCAAGGGGAGGGACCACCCGTGGGACAGACCACCAGGGCATACAGAAACCAGGGGGTTATGTGAGGGAGAAACCATGTGAGGGGGAATATACCATCCACAATGTGACCCAATAACATTTTTTTCAACACCCAGTGCAAACAACTAAATAACTATTTAGTGCAATACAACACATTACCATTACATATTTGCCAAAGTTTGGTGTGAAGTATAAATAAAGATTATCATTATCTAAAGATTATCATTACCTAGTCACTTCTTAAAAGGAAATCTGCCCATAAAAAGTGGGATGCTCATTCTTGTATTCAGATAATTTTTCTGTTAATTTCTTACCTGTGGTAAGCAAATATGTGAAAAGGCCCTCTTGAAATATATAATCAGATATTGAAAAATAAACCATTGATCAATTAGCACTTTGGCATGCTTCTCTGTAGGTAAGTAAATACTTCAAGAAGCACCATACACCTGATGATTTTCAGTATGTTTTTTGCAGTTCACGAATGATTCATGAGCAAATTGTGATATCCCCACACTTTTTCATTATTTTAAATAGTTCTCATATTTCTGCAGTAAACCATGATTCCTTTAATAGCTCAATAACTTGAAGTCTTCATAATTTTTGCTTTGCAGAATGCAAGTAGTATAGCATGAATGTTTACCCATCAGTGTTTTTTACCTTACATTCTAATTTTTAAAAAATCCAAAATTCCTGTAGTCATATTAATTGTGTAATTTCAATATTGATTTTGACAAGTCTCTTCTGTTTAGTATAAATCTTTGATTATTTTTATTTCCTGTATGTGTGTTAGTGAAACTAGCCCCTGTCCAAGGATGGTTTGAGATCTCAAAATTGCTGAAATTCATCCAGTAAATAATTCTGTATAAATAAATGTCTTAGCTGTGGAAAGTTTAAAGAACAAAAGGATGAGATTAAGCCCTATGTAAGATATTTTATGCTATCATTGTGCAGATTCCTGCCCTTCAGTGACAAATAGGTCAGAACTAAGTATTCTTTCACAAAATGATGCCACTTTAATTAACATGCATTCATTTATAAATTAATATCTTCCTATGATCTATCCTTTGTACTGTTTCAGTGATAAATATTAGTGGAAATATTTATCTCAGAATAAACTTGGTAGTTTTTTGGAAGCTGGTAAAATGAAAAACCTCTTTCTTATTTGTTTGTGTTTTTGAGAGCTATATTACTGTTTATAGGAAAACATCAGATTCTGAGCCAACATTTAAGGGTTTAAAACACACTCATAAAATACACACAACCAGCTGCATATGTACATATATGCACACAGACATACATATGAAACCCCCAGAGCACACAGGAAACAAAAGTAGTTTTGGACTCCACAATTTCACCTGCATTCACTGTTTCTGTATTTCTGAGCTTGTCTGTAATCCTGATAATTAGCCTCCTGGTACTGGTTCTGCTGAAGTGCCTGCAGTGCATTAGAAATGTCAAAATGAATCATTGTTGGGAACACTATAGAAGATCTACAAGTACAGAGAGGAGGAATATTAAAAGTCAACAATACATAACACTTCATTTGCTTATTACTTGAAAAATATCAAGCAAAAACCAAAACATGTTTTGATAATTGCAGATGAAAAGCAAATAACTAAAGAAATAAAATTGTGGAAGTAAGAATAATTGAGAAAAAACCATGCTGTTAATCTTTTTTTTTCTTAATAAAGCAAAAGAAAGAAACATTTCCCAGGTTGTAATAAAATATTAATACACTAAATGTTTATAATTTTTTTTCTACTGGTCACATTTAGCTAGGCAGAAATTTAAAAATTCTGCTGGCATGTTTGTTTGGAATAAAAAAGCCTGTAGGTCAAGTCTTTCTGAGAGAATGCCAAATGTCTTTGTGTCCAGTTATTTATGGTTTCAGATAATTGTACAGAAAATATCAAATTTGCATAGTGTGATTATTGCTGATTATTTATCTAGCAGTCAAAATGTTTCAGTGGTTACTAGGATGACAGATTGACAAGTACTTAAAACTCATTCATTTTATGAAATTTGCATGTAATTAGGCAATAATGAAGGGGATGTTTGTGGACAGCGGATTATACTACAATATACTGGAAGTGATTCAAATGCTTGACAAAGTGTTAACATTATCTTCAGTTTCAACTAAGTCTTGAATATTTGGCTCAAAAATAAGTGGAAAAATGAAATGGGTTATGGAAAGTTACTAAATGCTTTGCTAGAACAAAGTATATATTTTTTACTTTACTCTTTGTCTATTCCTACTTATTTATGCATTGTTGATGAATTGTACTTCAGATATTTAACTCATATCACATTCAGTGCAGCTCATCTGTAATAGTTTTGCTGCCACTGTTTTGGTCATTATCACAGTGAAGTCATATGAAGAATGGCTTTCTTTGGTTTCTTGGCATCTGTGTGGTATCTGAATTTTAAAGCTCCTGCTTTGAGATTCATACAAAAGAATGTGATTTTGAAGAACTGATTTATCATACAAGATATAATTTGTTTCTTAACCAGTTGTTTATGCACAAATAGAATATTTAACTTTATGATGCACACATTAGGTGGAGGTAACCTTCACCAACACTTTGTGGTGGCTGACAACTTCAAAGGGCTTCTACTTGTAAAAAGGTAAAAAAATTAGTTCAGATATCCTGGTGTTACATTTGGTTTGCTTGTTTCAATTACATGAACCGGTATGTCCCTGTTACTGGAGATTTAATGTATATGCATTAAGTGGACTTCTACATCTCACCCCATAGTCAGTGGTCACTTTTCTAACACATACTAGTATGCAAGGTTCTGTGTAATTAAATATGTTATAATCAGCTGTTTTCAAATATTTCTCTCTCATTTTTTGAGTATATTCTGCAAATCAATTTAATATGCTCCAAAGTAACAGATGTAAAAGATGCCGTTTAACTTTTGTAAAAGGAAGAAGGTTTCTGCATATGGGATCTGCAAAGCAGACATGCTAATCAGGGAATAGCCTATGCTGGTCAGTAGAAGAGAGAGGCATTTTAAAAATATGCCTATCCTCTTTTATGGAATACAAGACTAGTGTCTGTTTTACAGGGCAACACACACATCTATTAAGGCAGTGTAATCTGGAACCATGTCAACAGTTAATGGGATTTTTTTACCTAATGTTTTGATGGTGGTGCCATTCCTGCCTCATTTTGCTGAGGGTAGTGCTTTAAGCTCCCACACAGGAGTCTGGGCATTTGAAATAACCAAATTCTAGAATAAGAAGAATCTGAACTCACTTGTCCGATGATTAAGTCGCTCACATGAGGGGAAGTGATGTGTTGAGTGTCCAAGGACATAAATGCTCTAGCTACTGTGTTAAAGCATCAGCCTCTTTCTTTTTGATCCAGGGAATACTTAAATATCTTTAAAACAGCTGTGACAGAAGAGATTGAGATAATGATTTGCCTCGGTAATCTTAGAGGCCTTTTCCAAACTTAATGATTCTACAACTATATGATTCTAGGATTCTTGCAAAGTTAATTATTGCATGATATTTATAACTTCCTAAGGAGGAGATCCCCTGATAGCCACAAGGTCAGAAGAGGAAAAAACTAAATAAGCATCAAGTGCTCTGGCTGGGCATCCTTTCCTCTGATGTGCAGAGGCACCTAACCCCTCTGAATTCTCTACTGGTTCTGTGCAACTTCTATTTCAATGTTCCTGTTTTGACATGACTAAGCATCCCATTTAAGCAGATATAAAAGCTCAAGCCTAATCAAACCCTAGAATGAGGTGATTGCCAGGATTCTCAGTGCTGTTAAGATAGGAGACATTCAGTCATTAACATTCTCCAGAACTGACCTAATGAAAAAAATGACACCTGGAAACTTCAGGGGACTGTACCTATAAGAATAACCAAAATTGCTCTAAAACACTTAAATCTTGTATAAAATCTTTTGTGGATTTAGACTCTACTGTTTGAAGATAATGTGGTGGGCTTCTCCCACAGAGTCCCTTCATTATTTCTTGTAATCTCTGGACGTCTGAACTTTCAGTTCTGCTCTTCTAAAAAGTATAGGGTTCTTGATGCAGCAGTAAGGATGCAAGGTTTATTCAAGTGTTCAAAACCAGAGAAGAACCTGATAATGGTTGTGCAGGAGAAGGAGCTTCTTCAACCAAAAAGGCAGCAGGATTGGTAACCTAAGTGAAGCACATCTACACGAATTCACAGAGGACAGCACACAAACACAAGGAGCTAGAAGCGATTGCGTAGCAGGAAAACCATTACACAGTTGCCATCACTGTGATAGAGTAGAAGAGTTGCACAACTGGAGTGCCGAAATGGATGACGGTAAACTGTTCAGAAGGGACAGGCAAGGAACAAGAGGTTGTGGAGTAGTCCTGTGCGTTAAAGAGTGTTATGACTGTTTAGAGCTAGATGATGGTGATGACAGGATTGAGTGTTTGTGGGTAAGAATCAAAGGAAAGGCAAACACAACAGAGATCCTGGAAGGAAGTCTATTATAGACTGCCCAAGAAGACTGAAAACACAGAAAAAGTATTCTATAAGAAGGTCTCTCACAACTGCTAATTCTTCTCATGAGGGACTTCAATTTCCCCGATATTTTCTGGAAATATAACACAGTAGAGAGGAAGAATTCTATGAGGTTCCTGGAGTGTGTGGTAGGGAACTACATGACACAGATGGTAAGGGAAGGTTCCCCATGGGATGAGATGGCAGCTGGTCACTAGTGGTGTACCTTAGGGCTCAGTTTTGAGGCCAGTCCTGTTTAATAAACTTAGCAATGATCTGGGTGAGATGATTGAGTGCACCCTCAGTCAGTTGCAGATGACTTCCAAGCTGGGTAGGACTGTTGATCTGCAAGAGGGTGGGAAGGCTCTGCAGAGGGATCTGGACAAGCTGGATCGATGGGCTACCACAAGTTGTATGAGGTTCAAGAAGGCCAGGTGTTGGACCCTTAACTTGGGTCACAACAACCCCAGGCCATGCTACAGGCCTGGGACAGAATGACTGGAAAGATGCCTGTTGGAAAAGGATCTGAGAGTTTTCAGCCACTGAACATGAGCCAGCCCAGATGGACAAAAGCCACTGGAATCCTGGCCGGTGTTGAAAATAGTGTGGCCATTAGGATGAGGGTATGATTGTTCCTCTGTACTCGGCAATGGTGGTGCCACACCTCCAATCCTGTGCTCAGTTTTGTGACACTCACTACACACTGAGGTACTGCAACATGTCCAAACAGCTGGAGGGTGCAGAGTCTGGAGCACAAGTCCTGTGAGGAGAGGTTGAGGGAGCTGAGGTTCTTTATCCTGGAGAAAAGGAGTCTGAGATGGGAAGTTGCTGCTCTCTACAACTGCCTGAAAGGAAGTTACAGACAGGTAGGGTTTGATTTCTTATCCTAAGTGATAAGCACCAAGATGAAAGGAAATGGACTCATTCTGTGCTTGAGGAGATATAGACTGAGAATTAGGAATAATTTCTTCATGAAAAGGGTTGCCAGGCTTTGGAACAGCATGCCAAGGGAAGTGTTTGAGTCACCATGCCTGGAAAGTGTTCAAGAAAAGTGAATGTGACACTGTGGCACATGGTTTAGTGGTGGACTTGGTTGTTCTGGGTTTACTAAGTTGGATTGAATGATCCTAGAGGTCCTTTTCAACATCAGCAATTCCATTAAGCAGTGTAGCTGTCATATGCAGTTATGGACCTGCTAAGGTTGGATCTCCAGAGACTGTTTGGTCTCGCGTTCTGGGAAGTTTGCTGGTATGGTGACATCAGCTGACAAGTATTCAGACTCTACCATCTTTTTTTGCAGATCCAATTCTAATCCATTAAAAGTTTGGATCCTGCTTGTTAACAATTTAGGTCATCCTATGAAAGATAAAATGGATACATATGACAGAAGTTTAACTAAAAGTAATTAGTATTATGTGAGATAAAAAACACTCCATCTTGGCTAGCATGTGTGCAAGTAAGATTTGTGCACCTCTTTCATCTGTAACAGAAATACATCCTCTTTTCTGGCACTGATCCCCAGGTGTATTCCCATGGCAGAATTCTTATCAAGAAGCTTAATCTGCACATATCTAATACAAGATCTTTCACCCTTCTTGCCAAAGCAAATGGCTTAAACATTTGTTCAGAAGCAGGAAAAAATTCTGTACTCACTGATGACTACATATTGAGTTCTATCAAAAATTTTGGGAGCATTTTTCAGAAACGATTTCACATTAAAGAGGCAGAAATGTCAGGAGAAGGAGGGGGAGAACATTCAAGCCCCTCATGGACCTTTCTCAATGAGTTTTCTACGCAGTAGTCTCAAATGCTTTATGTAACCTGAATTAATTACTAAATCTATCCCCTTCATTATCTAATTAACTCATTCCACTGATTTTTTTTCCCTTGTCTTTTAAAAAGCTGTTCAATTACTAACATTTCAGCATCTGCTTCTGTATTCTGACGCAAGGCAGAAGGATCTGATAGTTCTTTTAACTCATTCCGACATGTGAAATTTCAGAACCTTCACATTCTCCCCCAGTATATAGTTAGCTACCCATCTGGTTGGCTTTTTGATCGAAGGGTTTGCTAGTGTCAGGAAAGCCATATGAGAAAAAGGAGTGGAGTAGGTAGAGCACAACGGGACCATAAGCCATATTTCAAGGCACAAGGAAAACAAGGCCACCCTTTATGATTTCAGACAGAGGAATAAGAAGAGAAGACAACACTTGTATAGTGTACAAGGTGGCAGCTGGAAAGGTTAGGGTATAAGACCTGAGCTTCTGTGACAGAGAAAAGAATGAAAAGAAATGTTCATTCTTTCATTTATTCATAGAAGAAGAGAGTACAAGAAAAAGAAAAGTCTTTATGGTACCTGGGGGCTTCCCTAGTCTCATGGGTTCTTTAAACTGCATCCAAATTTTTACTTTGGATCCCTTTTTAAAGGTCTTTTATGCATACAGAATGGTTTCATAGCTGTGAAAAGATTACCTATCTTTGAACTATGGAGTTCAATAATAAAGAATACTAGATTATTCCTTGTAATGTATTCATTTCTTTCCTGCTATTCTCTGTGTTACTTAACATTTTGATTTCTGCAATTAAAACTACTTTAAAATAATTTAAAGGGCCCTCGCTAGAAATTCAGCTCTGAACTAAAGTTTGTCCTTCATGAGCTGTCAGTTTTAACTGAGCTACAGCTGGTGTTTACTGTTTTTGGAGATATTTGATGGGCAGTGGTACTGATTAGTTATCTGCCTTCACACTGGATTATTTTTGGTTTTTAAAAGGAATAGAGAGAATGTGCACGGGACTTTTTTTTTCTCTCAGATTATACACTCTTTCTGCTCTAGAACTGACCAAAGTAACCTAGTTATCAGTCTCCTTGCCTCACTTTTCTAAGTGACTTGTTTCTTTCCTGGGTGACTATTGTTCAAATTATACTGTTGATGATTTAAAAAACCCCTACATCCTCAAAAATTCTGTGCTCCCCTGTCCATCAGCCTCATTCATTTCCTCATGCTCCAACACCAAAGCATTCAAAGTGGTGGTCCTCAAAGAAACCAGGTTTCCCCCATCCTCTTTATTTTAGGGAACTGATATTATTCTCAAAGGAGGGAAGCAACAAATTAAGACCAGAAAAAGAATTAAATTAATATAGCATCTCAGAATTCAGTTCTCTATTCCCTTCAATGAGCAAGAAAGGAGTTATGATCATCTTTCCTGCTTCCTGAAAGATAGATGCATGAAGGGTCCCTAGAAAGTGACAAGGAATTCCTGCAGCAGTTTATGGTGCACCTGCTACAGAGATATGGATGGGAAAAAATCCCCAGGAATCTTGGGATTTTTGTGGAGGTAAAGCTGTACTAGTACAAATAATTAATGAGAAGGAAACCTCCTAAGTGGGGAAGACAGAGACTAGGTTCATCATGAGTTACATATCAGGTTTCTAAACTACAGAATATATGAGGAAAGCTAATTTTTGAATGCACTGGAGAAAGTGGAATTGAATCTTAAGACCTTTTAACCTTTCGTGTTTGCTAGGAGTTTTGAGAGTACTGCAAGCCATCCTGTGGTTTCTCTGTCATTTATTGTGTGCTGATACCAGGCTCATCACCTGTTCTGTGACATTTGGGGCTCCTGCAAATGACCCCAAATGGCACCTGATTCATCACCTTTACTAATGCAAGCATGTTATTTCTCATGCTTCCTTACAATCACAACATGGCTGCCGTATCAAAATATTACTAATGGCAACCATTTGTGCTTAGATTCTATCTGTGCCTGACGTGCTTTTCTTAGACAAAAAGTGTCTCTGCTATGTTTCTTTCATGCACTGTTTGGGCAGATAAGCTGGCCTCTAGAACTGTGTAGAAAGAGACTGAGAGGCCTGACAGCCACAATTACAGCAGTATGTGGTGAGTCACAGAATGGCTGAGCTCTGGAAAATTGGGAAGTGTCTACTTGTGGGTCCCACCAACAGAAAAGCATGACAGGAGTTCAGTTCTCCCTTTCAAGCACTGTACAGCCAGCATGAGGCTAGTTGTAACACCCTGATACTGTGCCATTAGCACCCAGGGCAGGCAAAATAAGTTTTTGGCTTCTTCATCTTGGCATAATATCCCTTTGGATTCTGTTACTGAGTTGAAAGCTGATCTGAGTTTCTCGATCTGTTTGCACTTCTCAGCAAAATTTCATCTTTAAGCCCAGTGCCTTTCCACACAGTACATGGAAAGGGAGTCTTGTAATTCAGGAGCAGACATAAACTTTCTTTGAGCAGTTTAAAGGTAACCTAAGATAACAGGCATGTGGCAGTAAAAGTCTAGTCTAATCAGGGTAGCTCTGATCTCTTTGTAATATCAAGCCTTTTTCCTATCCTTGCACTGGGACAGAAGAATAGCTGTTACTGCAGCTGTTTCTTCCATCCCTACACCCTTTATGAATCAAGGAAATACCAATGGCAGACTATGACCAAGGTCCCAAGGCATCATTTCCAGGATAAGGAAAAGTTAAAAGTGATGGAAGAGAACCTGACATAGAAACAAAACTAGACTATCTCTTTCTTTTTTCATTTTGAGACAATTAATAGCATCTAATTCCTTCAAACTCTGAAAATGTTTGCACAGGGAAGTATTCAGAAGAGAAGTAACATTGAAATGTGGTCCAAATAGTCTGAGTGGTTCACAGAGAAAGCAGTGAGAATGAAGAAAGGGTTGAATCATTTTAGTTACACTCACAGCAGTGGTCCTCCACCACAGATCAGGTTGTCACAGGGCAGCAAATCATAGATGATGTGGAACAGAGCTCTTCAGAGCATTGTGAAATGAGCAGAGATTTCTTTCTGGTGTGTGATATTTTTACCCCAAGCAATGAGGTATGGGCTCCTTGTTCCCCATACGGGGTCTTCCTTTGCTTATCAACAGAGGTTTTAGGAACAAGATGAAGGAGAAAACGCTTCTCATGTGAGTATGAGAACTCTAACAGCTATATTTTGCAGCAGCCAGACACTTTTCCAGGAGTTGTTAGAGAGCTATAAAACCTTTCAGTTATAACAACCTGGATAATAGTGGCCATGGTCTAAAAGGCCGGGGAACGATACCTCAATCATAGAAGTACCTATTGTTTGAAGAAAAGAATGGTGTTGGAGTGTTCCTTTCAAATCCCAGGCAGCATTTGAACACATCATTCATGCTCAAGCACTGTAACTAGCAGAGAAAGAAAAAGGACTGTGCCACAATTATAACCACATGCTCTGAGTCATGCAGTTGCTGAGTTCTGGGAAATTATAAGGCCTCCAGTTCTGGGCATTGACCAGACAAGATGACAGTGTCAAGAAAGCCCCCATTGATCACAGGGGCAGAACAAGAGAAAACAGCTGTAACAACTCAGAAAAAAAGAATTGACAGTTCAATGAAGATCTCTACACTGTGCTCAGCAGCAGCCAAGAAAATAAGCAAAATATTGGGATTTAGACACAGCTAAGAATTGTAGAAGGGGTAGAATATCCCAGAATATAAGGTGTTGGGATGAACTTCCCTTGCAGGCATATTATATCTGCCTTTTTCAGAGACCTGCATCTTTCCGTAAAGCTGAAACAAGGAGACAAGGAGAGGTGATAAAAGACTAGATGGACCACTGATCTGATCCAGTAGTGCAATTTCTCAGTTTCTGAAAGTTGGCTGGAATCATAAAGTTAGCCTGTGGCACAAACTGGTAT
Organism: Agelaius tricolor; assembly: GCF_023055355.1. Taxonomy (NCBI): domain Eukaryota; kingdom Metazoa; phylum Chordata; class Aves; order Passeriformes; family Icteridae; genus Agelaius; species Agelaius tricolor. The sequence continues at coordinate 29,468,662 of NW_027269267.1, read as the reverse complement.
TAAACCTTTATCTCAAGAGCCCTTGTTCAGTTTCTTTAACCATAAGACCATCCTTCATCTCCAATTTCCTCTTTCCATTTCTTCTGAAAATATCAAAGGAGCATAATTTCTCCTAATATTGTAGCATTCCAGTCCTGACCAAAACCAGGAAGTGAGCAGCAGGTGAATAAAAATTAAGCTGACATTTTCAAACTTCAAACAAAGATCTGTGTGAGGCAAGGAATGGTTCTGTTAATTTAATCCAAATTGGTTCACTCAGCTCTGGTGATAATCTGATCCATACCACAGCAAGTTTGCAGTCAGAAGAATAGAATAGTGTGTGAATTAGGCTGAACCCAAAAAAACACAGTCTGTTCATGACCATACACTCAGTAGTTAAGGATGGGAGTAGGGGAAGTGGGAGGGAGGAATCGCGTAGTGAATAAAACTCAAAAGTAGTTGGCCTGGTGCTTAACAGCAGTTGAGCATGGAAAAAAGAAAAAAAAGAATAAAGCAAGAAAAGCAAACAAAAATGAGGCATGTATAAATGGAGGTATTGAACCTAAGTCAGAGGAAATATTCTAGTGCTATGTAAGAAGCCAGTGAAACCATATTTTGAAAACAATGTGGTTCCCTAGCCCTCTTGTATTAAAGGCATAAATACAAAAGGATTTACTGTATTGAAGGCTAAGAAAGTAGCCTAAATAGGCTAGAAAGACAGGGGTTAAAAGTAGCATATATGTTGTTGAGAAAAGAGCAGCATACATGTTGTTGAGAAAAGAGCCTGGTGAAAGACATGCAGAACATCTGAAAACAAAAATGTGGGTGTTCTAGTAGTGAGTGGGCTATTCATACATCCATAAACAGAAAATACAACTTAGAGAATTGTGTGTTCCAGGGTCAAATTTTGAAATTCTTATTATTTTTTTATTCTTTGTTTATTTGGTTATGCAGTGACTTTGTCACTATTCATTTGAATACAGGGAACCACAGGAGATCTCTGAGCCAAGACAGGAGTTACTGTACACAGATCTTTTCCCTTGCTCTATGAATATTAAGCTACATTCACCACTCCATTTCCCCTGGTTATGAGACACTGCAGTTGACTGCTTTATGTCAAAAATATCTGTCCTTCCCTTTACAGACCCAGCACGCAATGGGTCTGCATTTCACACACCACTCCCTGGTGATCTGCACTCCTTTTGGTTCTCATCAACTCTTTGGAAACTGCTTACATTTGGTTCTTGCATGGGGTGTGGGTGGTGAACGGAAAAACCTTCTTTCAACCTTCCCTACACACATCTGTGTAGGGCCTGTAAATTCAGTCTTTGGTAGCCTCTTTAAAGGATAACACAAAAAGCCCTAAAGATGTCTCCCACCAAACACTATCAAGCTGCTGAATCAGTATTAATATGCATCCTTTTTTTCTGCAATCATTCATACCAGAGAACAAAAATTGTTGAAATAAAAGGTAATTATTCTCTTATCCATGTACTAAATAATGCTTTCTAAAATGCAAAATATCTGTGACATTTAGTCCATCTGCAAGGAAACACCTTTTAACTCTTTACACTTACTGAAACATATTTTAATGTCTATAAATTGATATAATGATAGCCACAGGAAGGGAACTGCAGTGTTGCTATTTTTAACACAAGAAGTTACTTCAAGGCTCTAGTCAAAACTATATTGATCCCTTTTTCCTATGAACCAAATGCCTTATTCATCTGTTCCAAGTTTTTTTCCCTAACCATTTGTCATTTACATAACACTGAGTAACCAGTCTTGGGAATGTCCTAAACTACAGAAAGCCTCTATAATAATTTCTGACACAGGGGATTTCATGGAGAAATCCTTATATTCATCAGCTGCAGATTCATTGCACTTTCTGTTTGACTAACCATTTCCTAGTGGAACACTGATATTTTATTTGGCTGGCAATAGCTTCTAGCACAGGAGAACAGTTGTATTTTTTAAACTGCCTATCGGAAAGAATTTCCTTGCTTATTTTTCCTCTGTGAGTGTGTGTGCATGCATGTGTGTAAATGTGTGCATGCACATAGATGCAAGTATTTTAATTGAGTATATTGGGTGTAAGTTCTACTTGACACATTTTTGCTCATTAAACAAGAAAACAAAGTCAGTGTAGTATGACCCTGGATCATCTACATATTTAAACCATTTCATTCAGAATGCCTTTATTTTCTTCTCTCTCTTCATGCCTCACTTTCAGTCAGATATGATTCTTAATTCATATATAGGCTGTTCCCATAGTATTTGTTGCTTCCTATAGTCTACAGAAAGATTTCTCTAAATAGATTTTATTTTGTATTGAAAAAAATTCATGTAAGTTGCCCTGAATTACTTTTTCCACCTTCCTAAAATATGAGCTCCAGTAAAGCAAGAAAAAGTACTTCTAAGATAAGAGAGAAATAAAATGTCACCTAGCACTTTGTTTTTGTTTCTCTGCCCCTTTGTGTTTCTAATTATCTTCCATCCATAGTGTGCTTCTCAGCAGGAAGAAGAAAGAAAAAAAAACCTAACTCCTGAAATGAGCCTTTCCAAAAATGAAAATAACATTTTATCATCCTGGGATTTTCAAGAATCATGAAAAGAAATAGTATTACAAAATGCATCTGAACTTGGAGTTTACTATCTTAATGGATTTCTCTGTGGAGTCAGGCTATCTTTGTTCTTTCAGCAAATCTGGGAATCCTCGGGTTTATCCTTTTGTACAGGGCGGGAGAATAACAATGTTAAAACCAGTAATTTACTTTGAAATTTTACTGGATTTTGTTTGTATCTTTAATTTTCTCAACAATTTTAACTTGCTCCATTCAGTTAATACATTTTGGGTCTCAACACCCTTCTTTTCTCCCTGCTCTTTTCTTTCTATTACTTAAAGATTTTGTTGGTAAAACTACTTAGAAAGAGAGCACATAGTTTTGAGAAAATATTTTTCTACCTCATTCAGACATATGTATTAAAGTGATTTTAGCTCTTTATACAGCTTATTAAATATTTAATGAGACATGATAGTGGGAGTTTTCAAAGTCATTATATGTGGCAGTATGTATGTGGACCTACGTTCACTTTTTTTTGTTTCTTTGTCTCTGTTTCTTTTTTTTTTTTTTTTGTATTTGTCTGCAAGTTGAATCTAGTTCTATTGTACAAGTCTCTCACACAGGAGTAAAATTCACTCAGTGACTATCTTTTTACATCCAGTTAAAACATTCTACTTCTGTAGTTATCAATTTTTTTTTAATACAAACACCAGAAAAGTTTTGTTAGGCAGCATAAAAGGGTATAACCACAGAAAAAGTGAATTCAATGCTTTTGATGAGAACAAGTCTTTGACAGAATTTAACCTGTTATGAGGAAATTTCTTAATTTCAGTGTTTAAAAACTTTACAAGAGAACGGGCACAATGCTGTCGATATTTCCCAGAAACACTAGGAAAATATGCCTGTCAAAGTGTAGTATAGAAATGGATCAGACAGATCATCAGATGTGTGCCAGGACTTAACCACACAATTCACCTTTTCCCTCTGGTAAGGAAACCAGATAAATTGATAAAAAACCCAAAATGCATGAAAGAGGAAGTCTGCTTCCTGGAATCCTGAGGTAATTTTTTGAGAGTATATGTTTGTTTGTATGTGGACTCTCCTCTGGAGAGTCTCTGCTCCCGTTCAGATTTAAAGAAAATATCAGTTATTATCCAAACTGGAAAATGTCCCTGCCATACCGTAATCCTAATCTCAGTCTACCTGACAGAACAGTTCGCTAGAAGAGTTTAATTTTTCAGTACCAATTTTCCTCAGTGAGAGCTGCCTTCTATTCAAACATTATAAATGAGCCTTCTTTTGAGTCCCTAGGAAATGTACTGTATCATTCACCTCCTGTCAGATTAGCTCTCGTTACTCGATATCTCCTGTGGAAAGTACAGAAGGGATTTCACCAGTTATAAACTCCCCTTATCTTCAGGTTCTTTGGGCAGACTTCAGATTTCCCCTGGATCTTCATCTTTAACTTTTCCAAATTGTTTTGCAGTTCAACTTTTCAGCTTCATACCTGATTTTCTCTCCTACTTTAGGTACTTTTTATTTATAGGTAGAGAAAATTAGCTGAGTAGGGCTACTGGACTTCCTTTTTCATTGTGAGTTACACTTCATATATCTCTCAAAATCGTTTTTGTCATCTGAAAATATATACATTGAAGCTCCTGGACAATTGAAACCAGATTATATCAGATTACACTCACTTTCCATGTTTTCTTTTAATAGATAGGCACCTGTCAGATATAAAAAGGGCAAATAACATCTCATTGCTTCTTAAATGTGGTCTTAACTCAACCTTCATCAATGGTGCCTCACCTCACTATTTACAGCTTGAATTTTTTATTTCCAAGTTTCCCAAGACATTTTTCATTCCTACACACATCTTTCAGCTGCATAAAATTAATGGTGTGACAGAAGGAAGATTTAAAGAGGAAAGGAAAATTTTGTTTCTTGATTCTTCAAATCTGGATGTACTTAGAAAGCTTGTTATATCTCAATTTTTACATCAAAATGAAAGAAGGAGGAAGTCTGGGAAAAATAAATGTGTTGTTGAGCAATGTTTTACTTCTGTGAAAGAGTAGAAATTCTCAGGACTTAATAATATATAGAGACTGAAAATGCATCTCTGTATTCACTACAGCCTGGGAATTTCTTATTTCTCACTCCAGGACTTCTGTCTCACCTCAACACATAATTTGCTCTAAAAAATTTAGAGGTTATAGAGATGCATTTCTTTTCACCTAATCTTGTATGTCCAACAAAGCAGACATTATTATAGGAACCTTTCCTGAAACAGAGGAACAGAAGAGAAAAGGCAAACTGCCTAATACTACATAGTGCCTGTCCATTACTTTCCAGCCACTTAGATTGTCCTGCTAATATTTTTTGTATATCCTCTCATATAGGTCCAAAACCATTCTTTACATACATGAAAAACTGTAGCATGTAACCCAAGGTACTTGAGTGTTAGGATTATGATAAGATAATGATAGTATGCCAAATAAGCCCCCATATACATGGTCACAGAAACACAGAATTATACAAATGCTGATGTTGAAAAGGACCTCTAGGATCATTCAATCCAACTTAGTAAACCCAGAACAACCAAGTCCACCACTAAACCATGTGCCACAGTGTCACATTCACTTTTCTTGAACACTTTCCAGGCATGGTGACTCAAACACTTCCCTTGGCATGCTGTTCCAAAGCCTGGCAACCCTTTTCATGAAGAAATTATTCCTAATTCTCAGTCTATATCTCCTCAAGCACAGAATGAGTCCATTTCCTTTCATCTTGGTGCTTATCACTTAGGATAAGAAATCAAACCCTACCTGTCTGTAACTTCCTTTCAGGCAGTTGTAGAGAGCAGCAACTTCCCATCTCAGACTCCTTTTCTCCAGGATAAAGAACCTCAGCTCCCTCAACCTCTCCTCACAGGACTTGTGCTCCAGACCTACACCTGCTCTGCTGCCCTTGTCTGGACAGGCTGCAGTACCTCAGTGTGTTTGGGGCAGTGAGTGTCACAAAACTGAGCACAGGATTGGAGATGTGGCACCACCATTGCTGAGTACAGAGGAACAATCATACCCTCATCCTAATGGCCACACTATTTTCAACACAGGCCAGGATTCCAGTGGCTTTTGTCCATCTGGGCTGGCTCATGTTCAGTGGCTGAAAACCAGCACTCTCAGATCCTTTTCCAACAGGCATCTTTCCAGTCATTCTGTCCAGGCCTGTAGCACGGCCTGGGGTTGTTGTGACCCAAGTTAAGGGTCCAACACCTGGCCTTCTTGAACCTCATACAACTTGTCGATCGATCGAGCTTGTCCAGATCCCTCTGCACAGCCTTTCCTCATCCATTAAACATGTCACCTTGTCATAGGAGGAGATCAGATTGGTCCAGCAGGCTCTGTGTTTCATAAAGCCACATTTCTGCTGGCTGGGCCTGATCCCCTGGCTGTTCTGTATACACCATGTATGTATGGCATTCAAGATGATCTTCCCCTGCAGTGAGGTCAGATGCACAGGCCCCAGATCCTCCTTTCAAACCTTCTTGAAGGTGGGCATCACATCTGCCATCTTCCACTCAACTGGAACCTCCCTGCTCAGCCAGGATCACTGGTAAATGATGGAAAGTGCCTCAGTGGCATTTCCACCAGCTCCCTCTGTATCCTTGGGTGGATCCTACCTGGCCCCACAGATTTGTGTGAATGTAAGTGCTGTAACAGGTCACTGACCATTTCACCTTGAATTATAGGGTCTTCACTCTGCTCCTTGTCCGTATTCCATCTTGTTTCCTGAGTTCCAGCCAAAGTTCTCTGTTCAGCCAGGCTGGCCTGCCTCCCTGCCGAGTCACCTGTTGGCACATGCAGTCAATCTGCTCCTGCATCTTTAAGACTTCCTTGCTGAAGGATGTCCAGCCTTCTTAGACTCCTTGGCTCCTCAGGACTCTCAACCAGTGTCCTAAAGAGGTTAAAGTCTGCCCCTCTGAAAGTCCAAAATTGCAGTTCTGCTGGCCCCCCTCCTTGCTTCTCAAAAAATTGAAAATTCTGTCATTTTGTGATCTCTGTACCCAAGAGGCCCTCTGACCATAACATCATCTATAAATGTTCACAAAGAGCAGATCCAATGGGGAGCCTTCCCTGGCTGCTTCCCTCCCCATCTCTATCACGTTGTTCTCTTCTACACACTTCAGGAACCTCCTGGTCTGTTTCCTCTCTACTGTGGTGCATTTCCAGCAGATATCTGGGAAGTTGAAGACCCTCATGAGAACAAGTAGTAGCAATTGTTAGACTTTTCCCACCTGCCTATAGAATACTTTTTATGCATCTTCATCCTATTTTTTCCTCTTGATATTATAAAATTATACTGCTTGAAGACATAAGGCCTTGTTCTAGCATCCTAGATCTGATATTTCTAAGCATTTGCTGAGCACAGCTTAGCAGCAAAGACCACCACAGGTAGAAGTCTCTGTACGTGAGACCAGTAACAGCTCAGAGCAGCTGTGTGGGATCTGTCCTGTGTGTCAGGTCCCTTGGGAACTAGTCCACAAGCAGAGAACAAAGAGGTTGTGGTAGGAATCCTTCAGCCAGATACTCCCTTGGTGTCCTGTCCTCCTCTCTGTCTTTCACTATCCAGACTGTTTTTTCTGGGGTGTCAGCAACAGTAGCATGAAAGTTACCTAGGTAGTCCTTCAGCCTTATCAATGGTCTTCTACAGACTACATCAATCCTGAGATGAAAACTGCATATACTGTGTCTCAGAAATTTAAGATTGTCTGTAAATATTTTAATTCTGGCCATAGAATAGTTTTTATCACCATGTCCCTTTGTCCTTTCTCCTTTTTTACTTCTTTCCTCTCCTTTCTGCATCTTACTCTTCTAAAATCTATTTAATTATACCCATAGAAAAGAAAATGCTGATATCAAAAGAGCAATTCCCTCTTTTGATTTCCAATTCATTTTCCCCTCTCATTCAAGAGAATAGAAATATACAAAGTAATTTGGTATATAAAATGATTCCCCATAATTTTAATCCTTTTAAAGTGCTTATGGAGATTATCACAGTTTGATTTATTTTGACAAGGGGTGGTAAAAAATGTAAGAACAATAGTCTACTAAAAATGCTTTAAGAGCCTGTTGCTGTGTTACAGGAATGAACATTTCAGGTGTTTCATGGATTTGGGGGAAGATTTCCTAATACAGCTAAGTGAATTAAAGTAACACAAGGAACAAGCATTCACAATAAGTAGAAATGGACACCATTTTGCTAATGCTTGAAGACTTTTTTCTAGTAGTTAAGACATCACATTTTTCTGTTCTGTGTCTTTATTGCATCTTCTTTTGCTTTTCACAGATCAGGCAGCTAGATGTCAGAGCTACGAGGGAAATCAGAGGGCCACCTAAATTTCTCAGTCGTAAGGCTTGCCCTATCAAGGATTTGGGTTTGACCATAATATCGAATATCTCCGAGGCAGAATCACAGAGGGAGGAGCAGAGCCCAGCTCCATGCTCTTATAGGTCTTAACTCACCTCTCTTTTACCCAAGATTTCTTTGTTTTTTGTGATGAACTTTTTTCTGCATTCTGTTTTGAACGGACTGTAGTAGCTCCGCTCCCCGAGGATGAAATGAGTGACTGAGAATGTAGTAACAGTGACAAAGAACATTCTCAAAGTCAGACTGTACACTCAGCTGCTCAGTAACCTCATGATCCCACAGAGAGAGAATGGGTCTCACCATGTGATGTACACCAGGCTTACTCAGCCTTATGCAGCAAGGTTCATTCAGCAGCAGCAGAGGACAGGCTGCTCCCTAACCCTACCATGAAGGTGCAGTCATTTGGGATGATCTGTGTCAGGATTAGAGGGCCATCATGGTGCAATACCACAATAGTAAGTGGTGAGTGCAGTCTTACAACCTCCCCCAGGCCTCTTATCACCCAGGTGTTTTGTGATACCAGTGTCTTACACTGGAAGAGAAGAAACACAAAAGTGAAAATACTGGTTTTCCAAGACCATTAATTACATCATACATACTAAAATCATGTTATCTAAGGTGTCAGGTCATCCCATTGCAAGAGAACATTAGAAAATACATATCAAGTTTTCATGACATTCATTTCCCTTTGTTATGTTCTTATGCTTTTAACTTTGGATTTGTTAAATTTTGCTCATTGGAGATACTTGTTATTTGTGATGGATAATATATGTTGTTCAGGATAAACCTGCGATTTTGCAAAATGGTACTTCTAGAAAATTGAACCTCAAAAAACCCCCAAAATCATAAAAAAGATACCACTGGAATAGCTTAGCATTATGAAGTGCGTAACAAAATTCAGAAAGTAATCAGCTGTTATCATGAGATTATTTTTTAACTAACAAACCTAAATTTAAACCTATTTCAAAGAAATAGTGATCTTTACAAATACATTAAAACAGCAGAAAAAAAATGAAAAGAGGAAGAGGGTGAATAACAGGGCAGGCAAATGACTGATCTTTCTGTGTGGTTTTCACTCGAGCACAAGAAGAATGATTACATCCCTACAGCAGTCTTCAAAGTGTTGGAGTCAGAGAGTGGAATAGGAAATGAACTGCAGTTCAGTGACCCTCTGTGGCCTGAACAGTGGGAGCTGGTAAGCACAGCATTTCCACTTTATTCACTTCTCTTTTTTTCAGCCACTGTCAGGAGAAGGCCTTCCCACACACATGCTTTTGCATCTTTATTGTAACCTGAAAAGTACTAAATGTAGCATATGTATCTATGTATAGGCAGATATAATCTGTATGGGTAGATTTTTCAATGCTCTACATATACACAGGCTTATTACACATGTGTATGATATAGCAATGAATAAGTAGAGTTTTCCTGAAGAAGTCTGCTTTCCAATTTGAAATAGAATACATACTGAGCCATGAAAAGTTCTTTGTGTTTCATTAGGAATAAAACCACAAATTGTTCACCTAGGTCTGCTTGGAGAATAGATATAAAGTACCACTTTCAGCCTGGTCTGTAATTTTCTGCTTCCTTTGTCATGAAACATCAACCAAATGTCCTCAGCAAAATTTCTCTCCAGGAAAGGAAAGCAACCTATATAAGTAGAGCCACAGTAGAATGTCACTTAAGGGATGCTCAATCTTCTCATCTTGATCTATTCTCATTAGATATGTGAAAAGCATAATCTAATGCTTAATAAAATGTCTAATGCACATCAGAGTTTTCCATAAAGCTGCACCTCTGCTATGGCATGATAAATGTGCATGTAAATATACCCAGGAGGTAAACCTGGAAGATGTTACAGTATATGTATCCTTGTGGACAAGTTGAGAGGCTACTTGATGATCCAAGTAAGATCCCTTTCCACATTTTGTTTTGTAACTGGACATTCCGTGATCTTCAGAAGGGAGTTCCAGACTTTTTAATGTGTTTATTCTAAGAAATAAGTGAATTATTAATCACATCCAGATTTACTAAACTTTTTTACTAAGGTTCAGAAACAGCTCAGATAAAATTATCAGTTAGATGCTTAGGGACATAGAGGATTGATGCAACTGCTGGGGTGGGGGGGGGGGTTTGTTGTTTTTTGGGGGTTTTTTGGTTGTTTTGTTTTGTTTTTTATCAGTAGCTTATGACGGCCAATTATCCTTTTGTTCACTATAACTGAAATAATCACTGAAGACTGTCAAGGAAAAAAAAAATCAAAGTCAAGCTCATAGTCTGATTTGCATTTGTGTTTAAAATAAATCCCTGTATTTCTGTTTAAACAAATACAGATTTTCTTAGTATTTCATTTCACTGCAACTTTAGTTCTGTGTAATACCATTTGGACTCTTGGAGTTGAGAAGAGAGTGAAGAGTGGTTTTTGCCATCACTGTAGAATGACAGAATCACTAAGTGGTTTTGACTTCAAAGGTTCCTAAAGATTATCTAGTTCTAACCCCTCTGTAATGGGCAGAGACAACTCCCACTAGAACAGATTGCTCAAAACCCCATTCAACCTGGCCTCGAACACTTCCAGGGATGGGACACCCAGAGATTTTCTGGGCACCTGCTCCAATACTCTCACAGCAAAGAATTTCTTCATAATATCTGGTCTAAACCTGCTCTCTTCCGATTTAAAATTGCCCCACTATATCAACATAGGCCCTGATAAAAAAACTCCCTTTCTATCCATCTTAGAAGGCTTTTGTAAGTTCCTGAAGGCTACAATAACATCTTCCCAGAGTCTGAACAACCCCACCTCTCTCAGGATATGAAGCCTGTCTTCATATGTAAGATGCTCCATTCTTCCAATCATTTTCATGGCCCTGCTCTGGATGCACTCCAACAGGCCCATGTATTTCTTGTACTGGGGAATCCATTGAATGTAATAAAACTCAAAAGAGTGAGGGTGTCATTAAATAAAGAGCTATAAAGTATGCTTCCAGACAAATCTAAACCATCGTTAACAGTGTAGTATAAAAGGGTGCAGGGTTCTTAGTGCCTATTACACTGTCCTTAATGTCATTTTTCTTTATTATGAGTAAGGACTACAAGGCAATAAGATCTATTTAGGCACTTTCTTTTCAACAAAATTTATCCTCAAAAAGCTTTACAGAATCTCTTGATCATATTGTGAAATGTGAAAAAAGTAGCTCCAAGGCCAGTAAATCTCTTTGTTTTCTACAAAATCTTTCTGATATGAAAGAATTTTCTTAAAATCTTGCGTATTTTTTACAGTATTCTAAAGTTACACTTTTCTCTTTCCTATTCCATTTTTATCTGAAAAGACAAGATACATATTTGAAAAGAGATATGCAGAGAACATGAGTCTAGCAGTCTGTGTTTTTGGAAACTCTTTTTTTTTTAATTGAAGGTTTGTCTGTTTTCATATGGTTTTCACTAAAATTCTCTGTAGTTTTACAAAAGAGACCAAGTCTTCATTCCTCTTACATTAAAAATCTGCATTTTACAAAAGAAATGCCTAATATAGTACTCCTGAGAGCCCAACAAAGAAGCTCCTAAATGAATAATTAAGAGGTGAATTAATGTTTTTATGATTCAAAATCTGGGAATATAAATGGAGGGATGTTGCGTCATCATGTGGGCTGCAAACAGAATAAAGGGTTATGTTAAACGAACACTGAAAATAGAAACTTTGCCTTTTCCTCTACAGTTCCTTGTTGAAGCCAACCGCTTGATAATTACTCTTGACTATTTCCAAATCCCATCACAAGAACTGTCTTTTCCTCAGCCAAGGAATTCTAATTCACTTCTGCTCTAATTACAGTATCAGACCTTTCTCCTAGGACTCAGCCTTTCCTGGACCCACTGGTAATATCAAAACTTGCCCACTTGTCCACTTCACCCTCAATATCTGGGCTGTATGAAAATTCTTATGTCCTACACAGCTTACTTATATTTATATGTAAGAAGAGTAATTCAATCCCTCCCTATGTGTTGTGATCAAGGCCCTAGATCATTCCTTACACGACTCACACTGCATCCGAAATGATCTTCAAGGACTCCTGCTGGCTTCAAAGAAACAGATTTTGTTTAGCATTTTAGCAGAGCAGCTTTACTAAAGAACAGCTCTGCAGCTTTGGAGCATGGCACTCCTTAAAATAAGTGGAAAATGTAGAAACTGTGTCCTTCCTTCATAAATTTGATTCTGTCTGATCTCCTGATGTGTGTTCACACCAGCGGGCTCTCTCTGTTATCCTTGAGTATCCAAAGGCTCCAGCTGGTAGGGTCTTTTTTATGCTGTTTTCTCCAATGGACATACCACCCATTGAAAACGCCAGTTTGGTGTATCACTGAGCTCACATTTTGTGAAAAGGTGGCCACATTATTGCACATGATGTTTATGACAAGAAATAAGTTCTTGCATCTGTGATATTGACAGGACTTCATCTGATCAGCAGGGAGTGTACCTTAACCTAAAGAGAAGGAAAAATAACATTTTACTCCCTTTGTGTTTCCCATAAATAATTCTAAACAAGTGCTTCCAACTTGTAGTGATGGAGGGTGTTGTAGTCTGCTCCGTAGGCACTCCACTGCAGCAGTCTTCAGAGTGCTTTGACAATAGGACCAAAGGCTGTGAGCAGTATTCTCTGCCCTCTGTAGTGCAAAGCTTTGGTCCTCAGTAGGTGTAGGGTGTCAGGTTTACATGTGCCATGATATCAGGAGATGGATTTACTGGATTTTTTACCTGATGTCTTACAGCATAGGAACATCAGGTCTTTCTCTTTAATACAGCAGATTCTTTGATCTAATAACTGCACTCATCTTCAGTAATTCTTTGCATAACCCAAATGTACTTTTTTTAATCCTGCTTATCTTTACAGCATTGAGGGTGTCTTTCCCTAATTTCACCTCTGCTTTGTTGTAAGTTCTTTTCACCCTTTTTCCTAACCTAGCAAAGGACTTTGGGTCACTGCCTTATCAAGTACATCTTTCTTGCTTCCCAACAGGGCAGAGGGCTACATCAAACATCTCTGCTTTTGGCTGGCTGGTGTCTGAATTTGGCCTACCGTGGCCTCCGCCAGCATGTCTGACCTGCAATTCAAACTCCTCTGCTTCAGGAGCATAGCATGTGTCCTTTACAGATTTCTCTACTGAGCCTATCCTGCATGGATAGGCTGTCTCTGGACTTCTGCTGCACTAGAGCTTTCTGGTGGTTTCAGTTCCCTTGACTTGTGAGGGCAAACACTATTTTTCACAGGCAGGGACACACATAGGGCATTATGGCTGTGGTAGATAGGTTGTTATGACCTGTCCTCAGAGGAGGAATTCCCACAAGCAAGGTGCATGGCATGTTGCATGTGTGTGTCGTGTAAAAGCAGCTGTGAAGCACTTTATGACACCTCCTTGAGAAGGGCTGCCTTATGTGTAAAACTGGCCATAAATGACACCTGCAGTCCTGCACAGGGCCCCAGGCCTCTGCGTTGCTCTGTGTCTGAAACGTCACCCCTTGCAACAATAGCATCGCACCCAAGACTTTATTACCAGTGAAGTTCAGAGGCTTTCTGCTGATGCCCAGCCCTGCCTGGTGGGGTTTTATTTCTCTGATGCACATTCTGTGTGTTCATATTCCTCAAGGCACTGCATTGGCTAAGGTCAGCCCTGTGTCTGTCTTTGAAACAATCTTCAAGTTTCTTTTTCCCCTTCTCAAAGTCTCCTCGTGCTGAAATAGCCTGTCACATTTGAAGCACATGCTTTCAAGTGAAACTGCTGCTGTTTCACACTCCAGGCTGGTAGTCAGCATCACTCTGCAAGTGCAAGCCTGACTGGTGGTTGGTAAGCAGAGAGTGGACACAAAACAAGGCTGGCCAAAAATCATAGAATCACAGAATGTTAAGAAGGGATCTTAAAGATCACCTAGACCCACCCCCCCCACACCGTTGTGGTGAGAAACACCTCCCACCAGACCAGGTTGCTCAAGGCCTTATACAGCCTTGCCTTGAACACTGCCAGAGCTGGGGCAACCTCCCTGGGCAACCTGTTCAGTGTCTCACCACACTCAGTAAAGACTTTCTTCCTAAAAAAAACTCTTCTCTCCTGCTCATTGCTTTAAGAAAGGACCAAGATTAACTTGGATGGAGCATTTCCCACTGTTTCTGCTGGCACAAGCAAAGAGTGTCTCCATGATACAGCCCTGCCAGCTGCCCTAGGAGAAGCTGGAGACCCAAAGGAAAAGAAAAAAAGTCTGAGCTGGTGAATTTTGAAATGGTGCTTAGGAGCACTAGGATGGTTTAATGTCTGATTGTGGCTTTGGTAGGGTTTTTTTTTAATATGCAAAATAACCTAATGATTTGTTTGTACTCATAAAGGTGTTGAAAGTACTGCCTGGTAAATAGCTGCTACCCCACAGTTAAGAGATAGGAGTTCAGAAGACATTAGCAGGCCCACATAAAAGCCAGTTACAGAGGAGATTTTGTGGGTAAAAGTGTGGCTACTGAGATAAAAACTTTAAAATAGTCTAAGATATTTTTCTTTCTGTGTTTATTTGGGGGTTTTGGATTTTTTGTTTGGTTGGTTATTATGATTTTGTTCCCTAATGGTGGAATTTGCACTGCTGTAAATACAATTTATTAACACAGGTTGCTGCTCAGTCTGAAGTAAGCCCCTCCATTTCTGCCTGAAGAAAGTTGCTGTGCCTAACTCTGCTGCTGGAAGAAAGTTAAGACAGGTTCTCAATCTAGTTCTCCCATTTTGCTCCTAAAGTAATGGAGTAAGCCTCTTTTCTATTGCACAGTGCCTCCTCTATAAGACAATGCCAGTGAGTGGATCAGTGTCCTGAAGAGTGGTACAGAACCAAAGACCTGTACTTGAGGCAAGTAAAGTTTACAGTTTGCCAGAGGAAGAGGGATACACAGACTGCACTCTTATACAAGCAAAGGAACCTTTCCAGGGTAATGGGACTGTGATGAAAAAATTAGTCAGAAATATTTGTATCTACAACAAAGTGCACGTTCTGCAAAAAGTGGGATCCAATATCCCCAATGGTCATGTGAGAGCAGAAAAAAAAAGAATGATTACTCTACATTTATGTGTGTGTGCTTTCACAAACTTAAAAAAGTATATGCACATTCAGGAACGTATATCTTCATGACCAGATTAAGTTGCATGGCAGCTGAGCCCTGCAGAGCTCTAGTCCTAAGTAAAGGCAACCACTGAAAATGAGGAATGAGCAATAAAAATGGTTGACTGTGATATCTATTTCTTTTATGTGAGTTTATGCCAACAAATGGTTTATCTAGTGGCTCAGGACACTCCTTCCACACTTTTCTCTAGGTTGTTACACCATGAACTTATTTCAATTAACGGTTTTATTTGATAAGACCATTTTAGGCCTTTCCATGTTAGCCTGCTAAGGCAAAAAAAGAGAGTCATTTTCATGGAAATATACATGTTAAAAGTGAGCTCAAGTAATTTAAGGACAATATGTTGGAGCTAGTTGCCATCATCATAGCTTGAATTAGCTGTTGGCTAGATGTTTCATGTAATATTATGGGAAAGGGATAATGGAAAGCCTGAATAAGTGAAAAAATTTGAAAAATCAGGAAAAATATGTAAATTCAAGGTAAAGGTGTGCTCATAGGGAATACTTTTAAACAAAATAAATACTTGGTGTTTTAAATAAGTGAAAAGAAACCATTTCTACACATCTTAAATTGTTCTTCATCATTTTTTCACCATTTAAGTTAAGTTACATTATATGTGTGACACAACAACATATGGGGATATCCAGCACAGGGGTTTCTTGTAACATTTTTAAATATTGTCAAATAAACAACTCAAAAACATTGACATCAGTGAGTTATCTACGTCACAACCAGATTTACTTGATACTTCCTTACATGTGGAAAAGGCAATGGGTAACAGATACAGATAGATGTACAGTTGTTCATCTGTACATGAACTGTACCTGTTTAGGCCTGTTTTTCTTAGGAGACTTAAACAACACTTACTGAGAATGGTAAAATGGATTAACCATGAGGACACTTTATCAAATTACTAAAACAGGAAGAAAATATTATGGGAGAACCAGTAAAACAGAGGACAACCTTGAAAGTGTCTCTATTTTGCATCTTTTAAATCATCAAAGACCATGAATTCCCTAAAGTACCTGGAGAATAAAAGTCAGGAATCTGGAAAACTGTACTAAATACATTCTTCAGATACTGTAAGAGGAAATAAATAAATTTGTGCTAAACAGTATTATGAGTTCTTTTAAATAAGGAAATTGTCCTTTGGGAGCTGCCAATAACTTAGGATATATTGTATCTTACCACAATCCACTCATACCCTATTACAATACTGAGCATTCTCAAAGGTCCCTCCTACATCAAAAAGAGTTTCCAGATCTAAAACTTTACAACACCTCATCTGTAATTCATCTGTAGTTCATATCTTCTAAATCCATCTTCTAGATTTTCCTTCTGTCTTTAGGCTTCAGGCTGTGAGACTGTGCTGTGGAGAGCAATGTGCAGAAAGCATCTGTCTCAGCTCTGTCTGTCATGGGACACTTAGTGCTGAAAATGTGATGCTTATCCTCTTGCCCTGTGAGGCTAAACTTGGCAGCCTGTGAGGGTCTCAATCTTTTATATCTGGAATACAGAACCATTAATGTAAGGTGAGGAAAGCTAAGCCTTATCACCAAAATGTGGAAAATTGGTTGCTGGTAGCATAAAAATGTAATGTCAAAGCAGGGCTGCCATCCTGGTTTATGTACTGTTTTTGTGGGACGCTGAAATGAAAATCATTGAATGGAAGTAAACCTTCACTGACTTAAAACTCTGCTGAACTATAGAAAATGAAGCAGGAAAAGCCTGTGTTTTCTTCTGAAACTTCCTTTATTTTTGAATTTCATTGAATTTAGTGGTAAAATCTCAACTGAGATTCCTGATCCTTAGTTTCAATGGTTCATGTCTATCTGAGCTGTGAATTTCTTGGAGCAGAAGAGATTAGATTAGTGTGGAATCTGCTCCAGAGACTATGGCACAGCAACTTGTGCTGACTGGAACTTTCTCAAAAAAGCTGTCAAAAAAGTAACCACATTGTCCCTCTGAATGGACAAATTGACAACAAAAGGGTCATGGAAGGATAGACTTGCTTTTTCAAGCTCCTTTTCAATTCACATTTTTTATCAATGTGTTGTGATTACCCTACAGTACTATTTGTCCTTTCTAGTCAATGCTGTAGAGTGAGTGTTGCAAGTGGTAGCAAGTATGGTAGGAAGTGTTGGATAGTACAGGAGCTTTCCTTATTTAGATTACTTCATCCCATACAGTAATAATAGTTTGAAACAGGAATTCCATTAGATATAAAAACTCTTGCTATTTTGGTGTTGAATTCATAATCTTGGTATCTAATTGTTCCTCTTCCATTTCTTTTCAAAAATTACCCACAAAAAAGTTTTTCTTGCAGAATCAGGCAGACTGCTCCAATCTTCTAATGAGTGTTGCTCATTACATGATTCTATCACAGATATTGTGCAAGGGAAATTTTAATGATAACACTGTAAAATGTACTTTCTTGGCTTATGAACATGACAATTAAAAAAAAAACCCCAAAAAACCCCAACCTATTAAAAACCTGATTGTCCAGTGTGTAATCTGCTTGAATATCTATTATATACAAAGGTAATCTTAAATATAAGATTGCAAATATATACAAAGGTAAAAAAGAGCTTTTTCTTTATCTCTTGGAATGTTGACTTCCTCTTAGCAGGAAGACAGGATCCTGTGGGGGTACCAGTTTGAGGAGATTAGAGCAGCAGTTGTCTGTTTAGGCTGCTCTCACTCTTTTTCTGTGTAAAGCTTGTGGAGCTAGGAATTGGGGGCTGCATCCACTACAGCATTGATAATGTGATCATACAGAGAAATCCTTGGACTTAGGCCAAGGCTTCCAAGTTTCCCAAATACCATTGCCAAGCCTTAACAGTTCTCATTAATCACCATGAATCATCACAACCTGCTGCCCTTACCAATGAGGTACACCTCCCTTACAGGTTTTTTAACTATTTTCATGCTACAGACTTTAAATAACTATTGGTTTTACTTAACCAGAAATTTCTGTTTCAAAGCTTGGAGCAAATTTTACCCCCAAAGCTGGTAAGTTTCTGAGAAGTTTTATAGAGTACTTTTACAGTCACAAATAAAGAAAATAATGGTAATTTATGACCCTTCTTGTATCACAAGATTTTATGCTGATAAAGACAGTGTTATGGTATCATGCAGAATGGAAGCATGCCCTCAAAATGCACTAGGATATTTGGGACAGTAAGTCCAACAAGGTACATTTTGCTTGATTTTGGGTTCTTCAGATTGATATGAAAGCCCCCTTTACTGTGTCAGTTCCTACTGTATAATCTTTCCTGGTTCTTTTTTATATGTGTGTGCAAACTTCATAATGTACGCACCATCTTTTCACCATAAAATCAGCCTATTTCATGACAGCATCTGCTTTCAGTGTACTGTCTACATGCTTTTTGTCTCCTAAAAGCAAATGAGCTCTGTACAGTTACTGTATTAGAACTTTCCTGTTGCAAACTAATAAAATAATACTATTTGTGGCATTTTAGAAATGGCTTTAACTCTTCTTACATACAAGGAATATTTCTTCAACTATAAAGAAGAAAATAGCTATTTGATAATATTGAAAGTTTTGCTGGTTTCAAAATAACTAATTACACTGTGTCTGCAAACATTGATTTGCAAACAAGAAGCCACAGGTAAGTAAATTATGAGTATGATCAAGACTTTGTTTGCTCCTTTAATTGCTACCCTTTAAAATTCTGTTAAGTAATTACTGTTGCTATCTGGTTTATACTACTGCATGGGATTAATTCAGTGATATTTTAATGATAGCGCATTTTATTTCTACCATGTGAGGATTAAGCCAGTGTTCGGTTGCTGAATTCACTAGCTGTAGTTTTGCATTAAGTACTTAGTTAAAAATAGTGGAAGGTAATTATGTTTAAAGTTAACCCGTATAAGGAAGTGAAATCCAATGATTTAGTACTATTTGAAACACTTATAAAAATATATTGAAAGTTTTGCATTCAAAGATTCGTGGCTTACATAATTTACAGGATTAAATCTCCATGGTAAAAAAAAGGAGAAATGGTGTTGATGGATGTCTATAATTATATACTATTCCATCAATACTTTCAATATGTATGGCATTTTCAAAATAAGATCTAGAAAGCAGTAGCTAATAAAACACTTTCCCTTTTTCATGCTGCCAGAATATTATCCAGAATTTTGTAGATAAAAATAACCAAATAAAACTAATTTTTGATATGTTTGACATTGGAAGAAGGGTGGAGGGGGAGGAAAAGAAACGTGTTGCTCTTTTCCAATTGTCAAAGCATAAAAAGTAATATTAAAAATAGTGAGCTCTATAATCAAGCTCCAAATAGAGATTTGTTCCCTAAAATAGCCCCATCTCAAAAAGCAGTTATGCAGTAAAACAATGCTTATTGAAATGTTAGTGGAATTTTTTTCCGAAGCTATTATTAAATTATCTTTCTAGGATTTTAAGAATGGTAATTATTAATTCATACATGTAGTTTTTTAGGATTGTTCTATTAATATAAAAGAGAAGGGCTTACCACATCTATAATGATGAAATCCAGTACTCACATTAAGGACATAAGCTCAGTAATATTAGCCAGCAAGAAAATTAATATTAAAAAGATGGTCTTGCCCCAGGAAGAGTTCTGTCTGTAAATTCACCACTAAGCATTTGTAGCACTGCAAAGCAAAGCCTTTATTATGTTGCAGTATTGCAATACTACTTCATGTTCTTGGAAGATGCATATTTATTTAGTTGGGTTTTCACACTGACACTGTTATTTATGGGCACACCCATGGGTTTGCAGTCCAACTCTACAGTGGATGAGCAAGCACTCAGATGAAGCATAGCAGAAGTGAGGAAGGTTATAGACAAAAGTGTAATTCTGCTTAACATAAATTGTTTGGTTCAGTATCCTGTATGGGAATCACAAGAAATTAAGAATCTCTCCCTGCCATTCATTCAGTGAACTGAAATGGCCAGTGTTCAACAGGAACCAACAGCAGTAAGGTGAGATGTACCCTCATAGGTATATACATACCTCACTGAAATGCTAATTGTAGAACCATTATACAAATTAGGAATATATTTCCTTCATCATCTGTGAACACAGCAGTAGTCATACACTACTACCTAATGTTAAAGCATCCAAAAATAGTGTGAAATAAAGTTCACCTTCTCATAAAGACAGTGTTCATCAGTCCCAGCACTCAGCCCCAGATTCTCTTAGGAGTCATATGGGACACAGTTGAAGCTATAGGAAGAGTGAGACTCTTCTTCACCAGTCCTGCAAACATTTTCAAGAACATGCCTTTCTTCAGGATTGCAGCTGGGCCCTCTAGATAACCACTAAAATTAGTTCTTTCCTTCAGGTGGTCAAAATTACAGTGGAGCTGAACACTCAGGGCCTAAGCTGTATCATTCTGTATAATGACACAATCATTACATACAGACTCTGATTTTTTCCCGTTTTCTTTTTCAAAGAAAAAATACATTCATAAAATTTAATTAGAAACCTGTCTTTTTAAAAGTTGTTAATATGCAGAGTTAAAGATCCAAAAGTCATGAGGTATCAGAATTCCTGCTGCCCATAAAAAACTAATTCTGCTTGTCATAGACTAGATTTACAGTACAAATTTTACTTTCAGCAATCAAAAGGCAGCTGCAGATGGAATACCCTGTTCTGGTTTTTTACTTGTAGGCACACAAATAGTTTTATTTTAAACTCATTTATTATGTACCTGTACAAATAACTTATGTTTTGTCTAATACACCAAGCAAAATCTTTGCCTGTTAAAAAGAGATGTCAGAGCAGAAAAAATTATAGTGGGTTAGAGAGAGGATAGAAAAATAAATTCCAACAAATAAAGTTTAAATAAAAAGAGAGAAATCAAGATTATCTTTCCAGCTTTCTCTTTCTTAGATTAAAATTAATTGGACCTGCTTGAGGAAAAACTAAGTTTTTATTGTGGTGTCATGGACACCAAGGATTTTTGGTTATCACAATTGTTATTTAAAGTGTGCTTCATGTTGTAAAGCAAACTTTATTCTAGTATAATAATTAGAGTTGTTTTTAGCAGATTAGAGCAAGAAACAGCATGAAGGAATCAGCAGCATTTTTCCACAAAGTCTGAGAAACTAACTTAGTCACTGCTATACTTTTTTGAAGTATTAGTGGCTCAGCTGAGGGCAAACACTATTTTCCTGGATTTGGAGAAGGAATCAGAATCTGATTTCCCAAGCTGCCAGTTGGAGCCTTCCAGACACTGGCCAAAGGATCTCCCAGTTGTGTCTTGCAGTTATTCTGCCTTGTACAGGTTACCATGATCACTACCTCTTGTTCAAAAAGAGTCAGGCCCTTCTCCAGTAGCCAGAGTACAGACCCCACAATATTCCTAGGGTCAAGATCTTTCTGCACTTATGACTTAGTATTGTAGAGTCAACTTCAGCATGACCCACATAGTCTTTGGCCTGAGCTGTTAACATGAGACAAGAAAAAGAACAAAGTTGGATCCTGCGTCTTCAGTATTCTAAATGAGTGCTCTATAATCCAAAAAGCAGTTTTCTCTCACTGGGAATTCCATTATGGAACCTGAAAAAATTGATCCAAGTGGTAATATTTCTGGTCTAGTTTGGCTTGTTGTGGTTTTTTAACAAGTTCATTCCCATGATGACTTCATATTTTAATGACTTGAACATTTATGATGAAAAAGTACTTCACGAAAAAGATTTTTGACCAGTTATAATTAATACTGTGCTTTCTATTATATTGTTTAGTGAAATTTCGAAAGCATGGCCTTAGGGATAATCTTTTAAATAGTTTCTGTTAATTGACAGTGTTATTCAGACATCTTCCTTCCACCCCGACCCTGGTAATAGGCGTAAGCTATATTAATGCAGTAATTATTTAGATCACTTTTTAAATTTTCCCCTTTTTTTTCAAAGGGCTTTTTACTTAAAATGTTTTGTAATGCTTTTATGTCTCTGAGTCTTTCTCAAGTAACAGGTTTTTCATGTATTATTTGGAAAGAGACATTTCAGAATCCCTCTAGAATTATTCAGTTTGGAAAACATTCTATAGACATAATTTGCTGGAGGCAAGCTAGCAGTGCAGATTAAAAGTTTACAAGAAGACAACAGACAAACCAGAATTACTCTAAAGCAGACTTAAAGAGAAAAAGTACATTTCTGCTAGGCCCCAAAGACCTTTATTTAGTGTCTTCTCAAAAACTAAAGTATGCTATTACATACCCAGTAAACTATTGATCTTCACTCATTTCTGTATTCCATTAGTATTCTTTCCTCAATGGTAGTACAGGGTCTCACAAATTTTTGGGAATTCTTTTCAGCTTCACCAGAATTAGCAAATGATTCATAGGTGGTATCTAATGAAATCCAAAGAAAAAAAAATTCTAATTCTTTCTAGGTGCAAAGCATCTATGCTCAGAAAATTGCATGTTTCTCTGAGGTAATAAACATACTGACACTGTTAAAAAAATAGTAAGTAAATAAATGAAGAGCTTTGAAATCTTCCTTCATGCCATGGTGATAGAATTCATTCATTCTTCCATGAGTTTCAGTACATCATGATTTATTTCAGATTACAGGGGTACAGAAAAGCAGATTACTGCTTCTTATCTCCCCCTGACTTGTAATTGTTATGCACTGTGATATATATATATATATATATACTCAGATATATATATATATATATATACATATAGGTACATGTATACTTATTTTCTGGCATTTTTTCAAGTGGAATGTCTTAATTTTTGTTTTCTTGCTAAAATGAAATGTTATTTGTTGTGGTTGCTTTGCAAAACTTTTCAGTTGAGTGCATGGTTTTATGAGGTACAACAAATTAGTAAGAATATCTCAATCATAAAATGAAAATATGAAGCTAATATTGTGTTATCATCCCTAAATCATAATTTTACATGTATCATATTCAATGAGGTCAAAATAAGGCAGTATTTCCAGTGACAGTTTTGGAACTAGATGCCTTACTTTTTAGCTGCTCCACACCACGCTCTCTCAGGGTGCTATGTCATGATCTGCTGTCTGGTTTTGTCTGGGACAGAGTTGACTTTCTTCACAGTGGGTTGTATGAGGTGATGTGGACCATATAATTTGTGACCACAACAATGTTGTTAACACAGAGATGTCTTAGCTATTCTTGAGCAGCATTTACCCAGACCTGAGGTTTTTTCTGCCTCTCACCCTATCCCACCCATGACTAGGCTGGGGGTGACAAGGAGATGGGAGGGGATACAGCAGGACAGCTGACACAACTGACCAAAGGGTTATCCAACACCATATGGTGCCATGCTCAGCATATAAAGTGAGGGAAAAAGGAGGAAGGAGGCACTCTCAGAGTGAGGGCATGTGTCTTCTCAAGTCATTGTTACATGGGATGGAGCTCAGCTTTCCTGGTGGTAGCTGAACAACATTGGTGCCTGCCAGTGGGAAGTGGGATGAAATCCTTAATTCTGCCTTTTTTGCAATATGTAGCTTCTGGTTTCCCTGTTACACTAGCTTTATCTCAACTCAGAAATTTTCTCACTTTTACTCTTTGAATTCTCTCCTATCCTAGTGTAGGTGAGGCAGTCAGTGGCTGCTTGGAGTTGATCTGCCAACCAGGGCTAACCCACAACAGGTTTCCTACCAGAAGAGCACTTCTTCAAATGCTTAAACTTCATGAAAGTGTCAGTTGAAAATTACAGAAGTCATTCTCTGTTGACAGCCTTTTCCTTGCAAAGGGCGAATTCATGAAGTGACTTGAGCCAATGTGAGACTTGAAATTAGACCTCTGTTGTTTATCAAAAGCTAAAAATGTCTTATTTGTATCATTCTTACTTCAATGCCTCTATTCTCATGACCCTCCTTGCATTTCCTAAAAAAGCCACAAAAGTTAAATGAACCACATCAAAACTTGGGATATGACCAACAGACTCTCATTTCTAACCAAATCACCTAACCCTACCAATATTTGATTCATATTTTGCTTCATATCCAACTGAATTTCTGAAAGGCACCTACTTAAATATATTCCTACATCTCAGCAAACAACCTTCCTTCTTTTCTTCACCTATTTGTATTTCCCAGCTACACTGAGCATAGGGATTTAATATACTTGGCCTAGTTGTATCATCCATTGTTATGAGAATGGTTGTATTCACTAACTGGGCAGAAATGCTTTCTCAACTTGCCCTGAAAGTACAAAACACACAAGCCTCTGTTAAAATTTTCTGCATTAGCTGTAGGGAGTAGGTGGTCATCCACTCAGACCTGCCACCCTACTATTAATGCTAAGAGAAACACTGACCAGGTAAAAAGCTACCAAGGAGCTATTTCTCTAGTCAAGAAGGAAAAGGAATAGGAAAACAGATAATGGGAGCAAAATATTAACAGTATGTTTCCTTAACAGTACCTCACACTGCCAGATGGGAGAAGTGGCCCCATGTGGCCCCATTCCCTTCTCCCGAAGCCATAGAGCAAAGACTTGTGCCATTCTTCTACACCCTTACTGTTGTTTTGGTGGTCGTTCCTGATTTCAAGAATTCAATGGAATTTTCCTCCCCCTTCACCTCCCTGCTCTGCATGGAACTTACCTCCCCAGTGTGCAGCTGCTATCATTTCAGGAGGTGCTGCCACCAAGCACGTTTGCCTTCATGTGATAAGATTGCAGGCAATTGTTTCATTAATGCTACACAGCTAATGGGAAGAAAAGGCAGGAAAGCTCCTAAGATTTCCATTTCCATAAATCTTGCCTAAGGCTCCAGCTGGAGCTGTCCTAGAGGGGCCACGTACAGTATAGTACAGTATATTCCCTGACTGCTTTTTTAGCCAAATAAATTTTGTTGATGAGTCATGTGGGCACTGCAGAGCATTTCAAAGTCCCATCTGGCAGAATAAAGTCACTTGCCTTCAAAGCATAGTGCATCTCAAAAGGTTCAGCATTTGGATTTGGTTTGAATTCTTGGATCTTTATTTGAATTCCCTGAGACTGTACAACAGGCTTTCTTGCAGAATTTCCATCATTCCAGCTTCTAGTTAAAGCCACATAATAGCACAAGAAAACTTGTTCTCCTGCTATTACTGTCAAAAGCAGAAATGTACATCAGGTGAGGAAAGAGGATGAACCTGAATATATTATAACTTTGAGTAAGATTTGGTTCAGGATTTGTTCTAGGAATAAGTTGAGGATTCTATTACATGACTTGGCTCTTGTTTAATTGTTTATATTAATTTGGGGGCTGACTGATTTCATTTAACAGCTCCTTCATATATCTTATATTTCTACTAAATTATCAAGTCAACTTCTGTTTATGTTCCAGCCTGGCAGCTGCGTCTTCTAGTGCAGTGATCTTTAATTTCAATGGAGCCTTGTATTTGCAAAATGCTGTGTATATTCCATAATTTCTCATTTGCTTCAGTTCTTCTAAACTATTTCTATGAAGAATGCAATGATTTTTTTTCAAATATATAATCTTTGAAAAGATTATATTTAGTATCTCAAGCCTCAGCTGAAATCTCACTATGCCAACTTTTTCTAAAAAGGTTTCAATCAACTTATAAATACTTAAATATATTCCTTCTTCTATTGGAATGCTGATATTTTCTTATCTGCATGACTGGTTTAGCTAGGAAATGATTATATTTTGCTTCAGTTCCTGTCTGGAAAAAACACCTCCAGAACACTTATAAATCTGTGGATGAAATGTACACCTCTGTTTTAAATTCATTCCATTGGCCCTGTGAATGCTGGATCTTTTTCAGGTTTTATCACTTAGAAGATTAGACTGAAGATAGATCATGGAATATCTGGAAATATCTTGCAGGCTGCCTTTCATTACTTCAAAGTCATCCCGATGGCTCATTTTTTCACAGTTGCTGATAGATTCTGTAAAACCTAATTTTCAGAGATACCCTCTATTTTCTAGCTCTCACAAAGTGGAAATGTAGATGATTGGTGTCAGTTCCACAGTTTTCTCTACTTTCCCCCCACCCCACAGGGGTAATATTAGTTATAGTATATAAATGTAACAAAATACCTATTTGCTAAGAATGATAACACCTTAAAATGTTGAGAGCATTCTTAGGGCTACATCATGTCCAGTGTGTCTGAGGGCATATTTACACCATTTCCATTTGTAAAAGACTAATTCTAGGCATAGTTTCTCTTCCGAAAGAAAAATGAACTGTTGCTTGCTAATGCAGCAAGCATCAAGAGCTGATGAAAAAAGAAGGTATTTCCAAACACCTAATTGCCTATTAGGTACAGTTAAAGCTTCTGAAATACTTTAACATGCCCTGCCCTAAAACAACTTCTGTGCATTTTGGTCTTTTTTCAAAAATGTGTAAGCAAAAGCAGTGTGGAGAAGCATATTAGAGGCAAAGTGGAACCATCTGACATCTAGACTCTTCATCAAAAACGTATTAATGGGAGAGTGTTTAAGCTGCTGGCTTGCTACGCAACATTTTACTTAGCCAGTTCCAGAATAATGCCCGGATCATAATGAGTAAAGGTAGTGACAACATTGTCAACGTGGTTATTTGTCTATACGGAAAAAGAATTGTTAGCATTGCACAACCATATCACAAACTGGTCAGTTCTCAACTTATCATGATAGAAGGTAAGAAAAACTAGAGGACAAACTGCTATAACTGTTATGTAGTCATCCCAAGAAGGTCCTTAAATTACCTGTTAACTTAATGCTGTTTGGCAAGAGGCAGGCCAGTGAATACCACAAGTACCAAGAAAACCTTGGGAAGTAAAAAAAAGGAAAGGAAAAAAAACTAAAGAAAAAATTGGTTTTCCAAACA
The DNA here is from genome assembly GCF_023055355.1 of Agelaius tricolor. Taxonomy (NCBI): domain Eukaryota; kingdom Metazoa; phylum Chordata; class Aves; order Passeriformes; family Icteridae; genus Agelaius; species Agelaius tricolor. The sequence goes on along the minus strand of NW_027269267.1, from coordinate 29,441,738 downwards.
CCATTTGTTATGATATTAAGTGGTCTCATGCTTTAGTTTCTTCACGTTATACTCTCACTTCTGAGTGCAAACTTTGCCGATGGCAAAGGGAAATACAAAGTGTTGACAGTTAACTATAGCTGGCCACCTGGCCATCCATTACACCCCAGATGTGAATTGTGAATTTTTATATTCTTTCTATTTGAGGAAAATGCTTCCTCTGATGTTCTTGAACAACTCTTTCCAAGTGGAGAAACCCACAGATTCTTATTTTGATGGACTCGTGATTACAGTGTGGATCTATGGAAAAATGGTGGGGACACAGAAGAACGAAGGATTGTGTGGAATATTTTTGCCATCTGTCTGCATGTAAATTGTGGACCCATTGCAGTAACTGTCTGGTCTGTGGAGGTCCATTTAAACCTGCAAAATAATTATTTCATTGGTAGATATTTGTATACTGCTTAGTGAGTAGTTCAGCTGGGCTGACAAAAATTCTTCCTCAACCTGAAATATCTAAAAAGTGCGCAAAACTGTGTATTTCTTATAAATCTGTTTGAAACAAAGAACATCTGAAGTTAAAAATTTAATCTCTTTTCCTGCATTCCATGCAAACACAGGCACAGCACTAATGTAACAAATACAATGCAAAAGTACAACTTTGCACTCTGGATGTCTGAGACCAGAGATTTAAGCTTTGGCTCTCACATTGTACTTTACCAGGGTCTGGGTCTTCCTTTGCAGTTGATGCTGCTGCACTTTGTGATCCTTCCTTAGGGGATCAAGGTGATCATCAGTTTTACACTGCTAGACTGGGCAATCAGTCCAACTATGGCATGCTCTTGCGTTCTTTAATTATTTATAGGAAATGAAACAGCTCAAATAGGATTGTCTATATAACCTGCTGGTGATGGCTAAAACATGGGGTGCAGTTTAGTTTCTCGGTCAGCTTGAGATACCATGGAAATATGAATCTTGGTATTTTACATACTGTGTGAACAATCTTGTAACTAGGGCAAAATTATTGTCTCTTAATAAAATAAAACTTCTGACTATATCACAATCCTAGGAAAATGGATGAGAAGGAAGCTGTACTATCTGATTTATGGGGTTGAAATAAAGGATGTGGCTACTACACCAGAATGATGCTGCTTTAATCTGCTCTCTCTCTCTCTCCATTCAGAAACATGTGAGTAAAAGCAGTGCCCCTGTCATCTTCTCAGGGCATAGGGAGGGGTGTGACTTAAATGAGGAGAGAGTGGAAAGATAAACTGGTTTCCAGTAGTTTTACTTAAGTCAGATCATTCATACATCTCTTTAAAATTCAAAGTTTTATTTAAAACCATATTTTCTATTACCCATTTATTACCTGTAAGATGTGACTCCTGCTTGTTACTAAGACTCCTTTATATATTTTGACCTCAAAGCAGAAAAAATTGACCAGCTCATTGGCACTGTCAGAGTGACAGAAAGTATCCATAAAGTAAACGAGAATGTTGTGGGTCTTTCATTTCTAAAAATCCACAGTCACACATCTCTTCATCTGCTTCATGCCTCTTCAGTGGAGTTTTCTTCAGAAACTCCACTTAGCAGCAGTGGCACCTACAGGATGGAAGGCAGTGGAAGCTGCTATATCTCAGGCAATCATTTCACATGATCAGAGAGATGCTCTACTGCATGCTGACAGTAGACTTGGCATTAATTCCTAGTCATTGCACAAAATTAAAATGCATTTTGTAATTTCGATGCAATATCTGGCACACCAATAGCTTGCTTCTGCCTTAACTCTACACTTAAGTTATGCATAGCGTTTGCTGGAAGGAAAGGCTCTGTTTGTAGGCAAAGCTGAAAATTTACCACAAGACACAAGCATCATCCAACTGTCAAAAACAGTTTTTTTCTTGCTGGCAAAGAAGAATTTTTTCCCATTTTTTACCTTTCAAGCTTAACTATCAAGTATGGATTTAAAAAAAATAGTAAAAAAGTGCACTGTGGGATAACCTCATGAGATGTACATTTTGTCTGGCATGATTTTTTCAAGTCCTCAATTTTTTATCTTCACAATAAAGTAACATTTTCCCTACTGATCACACTAGTACTGAAGTTTTCAAAATAGGTGGGTATTTATTATGAGCATTTAATTTCCCCAGAACTGCAATACTTGTTAGAAAGTATTGAAAAAATAAGTTCTTGTTTCCTTTGACATGTCCTTTCTTTAAGCATTCTTCTTAACTTGCTGCCCCCGTGACCTCCTTAGTAGCAGATACAATTCATTTCTTATGCAGACTGACAAAAAAGATGCATGGTATATGGCACTGCATATCTTTACTTCATTATTTCCTCATAGCAAAGACTTGAAACTGTAATGTGTGAGAAAGAAAAGGTGCCAACATGACATTTACTACTGCTAATATGAATCTGATTAATTCTACAACAAGAAACATCATCTTAACTCTTTATCTTCTTGTGTGTGTTTTTTGTTTGAACCAAAATTGATAAATCAGAATATTTTGACAAATAACATATACTTGCAGCTCTTGTTGAAGCAAACAATATCACAACCTAGTCATTTGCAGTAAGTTTATTATAAGGGAAGCAAGAGGCTGTCTTTTAACAATATTTACATCCATCTACTAAGCTGAAATCTGTTTTATATGGTACATTTACAATATATTTAGCCATAGTTACACTTTATTTTTAGGACAGCACAGTGAAAGTTAGAAATAGTTTCAGTGTGCTTCACCATGCCTTATTCCACAGTGTTGTGATTCACCACATTCAGAGAAAAAGACTTTCTCATAAGGAGGTGTTACTAAAACCTAATTATTCTATTTGTGCCTTTTTTAGAGACACAGAATGCTTTCTTTCTGTTTGGAACTTGTGCATCCAAAAACTGACTTCCTTATATCCCAGTGATGAAGCATTTTCTTAGTTTATACAATCAAAATTATTTAAATAATTAGTTGTTATTTGTCTTGGTGTCTCGATTATGGCTTGCTTTGCTTTTGTGCTTTAAGATTGATTTTCTCTTCCCATTTACTGGTGGACAGTATGAGAAAAATTCCATGTTGTAGTTTCACATTCTTCAATCTCATTTCTTACTACTTGTAGGTTTAGTTGAAATGTCAAATATGTAGAAACTGTGAAAAGTACCATAGAATGTGCCGATGTATATACTTTTAGGGAAAATGTTTTTCATCAAGGAGAAAAGGGTAAAAAAAAAAGCATTACAAGGAAGAAAAAAAACCCCATGCATTTGATTTATATACATATAATGTTTCTTTATGTATAACACATATATTTAAACATTTATGAAAATTATAAAGAAATAACCCAGAACATTCAAACACTATGATATTTTTAAATGTAGGGTGACCAACACTGGATTCCAATGTTTGATGACCTTGTGAGTAAAATATTTTCATTGGATTCATTTTGTTGTCTTCCTTTATTGGATCACATTTAAAATGTCCATAGAACTATTGCTGTGGAGAAAAACAAGCTGGCTGCTAACTCAACTGTCTGGCCATAAAATTCTGAAAAGGGGGAAAAAAAGAAGGTGAGAGAAAAAGAATTTATGAACCAACACTAGAGGAGGATAAACAACATTTTGCCATAGTCCATAGGCTATTGGTGACTAAGCGAGGTTAGGACCGGCTGTTGCTTTGTCATACCAAAGCAATACAAATAACTTTGAATGCAAGCAAATGACACATAGGTCAGGATTTTAAATGTGAACACATGCTCCAGAGGAAACCATAGAGGAATAAAAGTTGTTCTTGTTTTGTTAGTTTAGATTCTGAAAGAAGCTTTTGTGTGTAAAGATGTAACATGATCCCATGCCTGGAGCCATGCCCCATGGTACACAGACTGCTGTGTTTGTCCCGGGGTACCAAAGACAGAGAAAGTTGCAGCCTGTCTATCTCCAGCCTGGCACTAGCTTTTGTGAAATTTGATTTACTTTTGCCAGAATGGTACCAAAAAGGACCTTTCTTATCATTCCTCCAGGGGATTTTGCAGGGAGAGTGTGAGCCCTGCTGAAGGTAAATCTTGATGATCATTGCTTTAAAAAAAAAAAAATTAAAGAGCAGTTCTGTTTCAGTATTATAAACTCTCCTCTTTGAATACCTTCCAGAAATCTGCTGGTTTAATTTCTTAGTCCCATCTGTTTCTCTCTCACTGGCTATATTTGTTAGTATTTCCTCAAGCAGCATGTTGTATTGCCCTTACTGTGCTGGAGGAAAAGGGCATAGATTGATCATTTTACAGGACAGGGAAACGTTTATTTTGGGCTGAAGTAGAGTGCATTTCCTCTCTTCCTGCCCAGAGTTATAGAAAAAAAAACACTGGTGGAAAAAAAAAAAGGAGGGAAAAAAAAAAAGAAGAAGAAAAAAGCACAGGCTGTTTTGGTATACCAGGGAAAAAAAAAAAAAAAGAGGCAGCAATGTCAGGAGGGCCATTAGGCTGCTTATCTGTCTTTCTAGTTTGGCACGTGAAAGCTCCCAGCTCAGCATGCCATGTGTCAAATCTATCATTTGATATGTCAGGAACCATTATTCCCTCTTTTGTCACCAGTTTTGACCAAAGGATGAAAAATTGCTGTCTTACACAGACAAAATTATTGCTGAAAAAAAGGGCAACTATGGCACATAGGAGTAGGCCAAGGTGAAACCTGGGGAAGCTCTCCTTAGATTAGGTCTGGGTTAAGAGAATATTGATCTGTGTGCTAAAAACTGTTGATCTCTCTCTGAGCAGAGGATGACAAATGGTAGCAAACAAAAAATTGAGTGTCTCCAAGGACATTTGAGCTGCTCTCTGTTTTCTATGAGTATTTGTTTGGTTTGTAGGTTCTGCTCCAGGGATTTAAACTAAAATAAGCAAATATTAAACAGAACAGAAACAGCCATAAAATGATACAGTGAGAAACTACAGGAAGACTACAGTCACATAGAAATTACACTGAGTATTAAAATTGATAAATGGCTTAATAGTAAGAAAAAGCATGTGTTCACTGCAGAAGTTAAGCATATTGCAATTTTTAGGTGTTTTATTATAGCAAATGGGATTCCAACATCATAGTGTTTTATATTAATTTCTGGAATATTAATTTCAAGCATTTTTAGAAGCACACGATGCTCTGTACGGGTGATTCACAAACAAATTTTGTAAAAGGCAGTAAAAAGTAGAGGCTTCACAGCAGCTTGAGCATCTCTTGTTATCAGCAGCAAGTTCTCCTTTTCTTCATTAAGCATACCAAGAGATGAGATGAGTGGGGGAAAGAATTCATCTCCTGTACTCAGATCAGAGAAATAGCCACATTGGTAGACACAGTAAGCACCCAAGAAAGACAAATACCATTTTCATCTAATTGGAGAGAAGAGGTAGGTAGGCAGGTAGAGACCTCCAAGGAGAAAATACTTCACTGAGGTAGAAAACTGTGGCCAGAGTTTTGTTTTACTTCAAGTTTTATCTTTAGAACTCTGAGCTTGAATGAAGTTGAAAAAAATCACCATGAAAGGCCCTTTCAGCCCCAGGGGAGTTGAGGCGTACTATAAACTAGTGCCATATATAACTAAAAGTTTAACAAGGATTTGTTTTCTCAACTTTGAGACCCAGAGCAACTGTGATTCTCTGAGTTTGTGTTGGCATGAACCTTGGGCCTCCTAAGGCCTTCTTGTCTGAACAATGCCAGTGATTGAGTCTGTTCAGTGCACACTCCTCCCCCCATTCCTGCACACAGCTACCAAGAGTCATGCATCTCCTGTGACCTTTCTGAACTTGGCAATGCTGGTTTACTACCCATACACTTTCCCATTTTCTGCTGCTTCCCACTGGAGGTCACTGCGGCAGAGGAGTTGTGGACAACTAATCTAAGCTTTCCACTACTATGATACTTAGCAGCAGGTGGGGATACGTGTGGCTAACTTGCATCATTTTCAACCCTTCAGTGAGCGTTAGCACTCAAAAGACATATGCAGTTTTTGAATGGGTGTTGCAGAATTGAAAAAGAATGCCATGGATATTTTCAAGGTCCCAACTCCAGCTGAAGTTGACTGGTTGTAGCAGAGTTCACCTGAATCCTCAGCTGAAGGGTTTAATCCAATTAAACATGCCAGTTTATCAAAACCGAGAATGAAATATTCCAGAGTTAGGACTATTTTAATATAGTTGCAATCAATTCTGAGCTGAGCTCTTGGCAGATCACCAGCCTCCCTCCTTGGCACTGTGATTCTGAGCTGATGAGAAGACACAACAGATCCCCAATTCCTAAACTCCCAAACTCTTTCACCACCCAGTAGCTCCCTTGATGAATTGCACAGACCAAAAGCTCCTCCCAAGGACACAAATATTTTCTAAGATTTTCTAAGAGGCCAGTTACATTCCCGATGAATGTTGTGCAATAAGCATGGCATCCCAGCATAGAAAAGTAATTTAGTCCCACAAATGTTTCACAACTAATATCTATCTTGACTAATTTGAGACTGAGCAGATAAATTCCAGCACTTTTTGCACTTGGCCAGAAAAGAGACATTCATAAATATTGAAAATGTTACATTATCATGAGGTCATGCTTAGGCATGTCTTGCTTAAAGTTGGTAGAAATTCTTTGAATATCTTAAAAATATTCATATTTTTAATGTAAAACAGTTTCTCATTTGAAACTTATAATTTGGCCACATAATTCAGTTGTGAGAGCTTCACTCCACTCCTCATAAGAGCATTAAAACATGGTGAAACAAAATGTTTTGCTGTTTAAAACTAAACTAAGCCAAATTTAAGCTCACAAATATTTACTTCATTTCGCTTTGTCCAGACCAGAAGAAAAGTACTAGTTATTTGGTTTTCTTACACAAAGAAGGAAGTGCAAATCGAATTTCTGAGTTTGGGGAATTGGGAGAGGATGAGAGGACCCATGAAGACTGTAACCGGTAAGATGAATTTTTCCCTTCTTTTTGTTTACAGTTTTGTTTAAAGTTAAGGTAGATTAGGTGGGCAGAAAGCAACTCTGAGAGCATTTCTATTGAAATACTTAGATTATAATATAGGCTATGTAGAATGTCCTTTTTTGGCAGTGGCTCTACGGATGTGTGAAGTGTGCTATTCAGCATTTTACTTCCCTGAGAGGGAAAAATACCAATTCACTACTCAACTTAGTCATATATTCTTGTGATCAGGCACTTGTGATTTGTTCCTAGCTCTCTGAAAGTTTTGGAAAGCTATAATTTTGGTTGAACACTGTCACAGAGATCTAGAACCTCTACCCTTTGAACTTATCATTGGCTCAAAATTTATTTACCAGGTTTACAGTGAAAAACAAGAGAGCTGAGCTGGTTAAGCAGCTTATTACCCACAAAAGAGGCAGCTCTGTCTCCTGTCCTTGCCTGCTTTCTTCTCTGGTACCCATTCTGGCTCTTGTCTGACCCTTCTGTGAGGCAGCTCAGCTTACTGCACTGGCAGAACCTCACTCACCATTTTTGGTGAGTTCACTTTCTGCCTAATCAGTACTCTGAATTGATTTACCATGGACTCATGTGAGTGTCAGAGCCATTAGAAGAAACATAGTAGGAAGGTACAGTTAGGGTTAAAACATGGTGATAGAAGAGAAGGAAAGAGAAAGATAATTGACCAGCTCAGAATACGTAATGGAGGAGATGAGGGTACTGTGGTATGCTTATGCTTATGTTGCTCTGACACAGTGGCATCACCATCCACAAATGAGTATTTTTCTCCTTGACTGCAAAAGATGATAATGATAAAAATGGTAATACCTTTCTCAGAATTATTGTCACAACTGTATCCCAGTGAATCCCATATATGGACCAGAAGCAAATAAGTGAGGACTGTTGGCTACTGTTTTGAGTAATCTTTTTTTCTGCTCTTGAGTTTCTCATATTTCTCTGGTTTCAGTTTCTCTCTAGGCTGACAGTGCAAAGCCCTGCAGAGCAGTCTCATTGCCAAGATCAAAACAGCTTCTTAGAATTGCACAAGGGCTTACTTAATCCTTCCCATACAATCTTGTCACAGTCTTCCCAAAATCCTCAAAGGGACCAGGGAGGATCACTGTTGTTCCTTTCAAATCCCTAAAAAGGTGAAAACATGCCACCTTATTAAAGTAGCAGAAGAAGTTTCCTTACCTTTAATGCTATTCCACCATCAACCTGTTTGTCACAAATGGAACACCCTGTCTCTACAGGATATATAGAAATGCCATACAAAGTGTTGATGCCACATGGTGAAAGAATATGGACTGAACTGGTGTGTCTGTGTTAAGAAAGTGTACAGCTTCACGCTTTCCAAAATGAGTGTCCCCAAATAAGACATTAATACACCATACAAATTGAATTTGAAGTCAAATTTTTATGTTCGGACCTCCTTAAATGTAGTTTGGAAATCACAGTTTTGCTATGTAGTGCAAGGAATACATGTGGTTAGGTGATTTTATGGTTTCTCCTGTTTTAATGAAATGAAAGAGATACTTACCCTTACATGTGTCAGCATGTGAGTGTATTCACTTTCCTCCCTACATTTCTACCATTAGTCACATTTTAACCTATCATGTCTTTCTTACTGTCAGTAGCCTATGAGTTCTGTGTGGTTCTTTGTGGTATAATTAATCTCTAGATCATAAATCCCCAAATATTAAAATTCAGAAAACATTTATTAGGCCATCACATCAGTTTTCCTGATAGCACAGGACTGTTCTCTTCAGTTTCTTGGAGTGCTTCCATCAATATGGTATCTGGGTGTCTTCTAGCAATGCTTAACTGACAGCTGTCATGTATGATTCATGATTTCTTCAGTCTTCTTATGAAAAAAATATTTCGTGTGCATTTAAAAGAAGCAACAAAATTGCAAGTAAAAAGGTATTAGCTATATAAAAGTAATTTAACCTTCTCTAGGCAAGCAGCATATCAGTAACCTCACTGCAGCTATAATGCTAATTCTGAATGACCATTGTGAATACAGCAGTTCAGTGGTAGTTTTGCATAGCTTTGAACATTGATAATTAAGATTTTAATGTTTTTTTCCCAATTTATGTACTCTTTTATCTAATTTCTGTTTACATTCTTCAGTCTTCATTTTTCAAAGAATCACCGAGGCTGGAAATTATTTCCAATATGTTCAAGTCCAGCCTTTGACCCAACACAACTACCTCATCTGAACCATAGCTCTAAATGCCACCATGACCACTCATTTCTTGAATAGTTCCAGGGATGGTGACTTCACTACCTTCCTGGGCAGATAATTCCAACACCTAAACACTCTTTTGGTGAAAAAAAATCTTTCTGATGTTCAGGGTGGAACTCTCCTCATACAGCTTCAGTCTATGTCCTCTTCTCCTGCTGCTGTTTTCCAGGGAGAAGAGACCAAACCCCACCTTGCCACAACCCTCGACCGATAAAGACATGCTTGAACCTTCTTTTCTCCAGGATAAGCATCCCCAGATCCCTTTAGCCACTCCTTACAAGACTTGCTCTCCAGACCCTTCACCAGCTCCGTTGCCCTTCTCTGGACACACTCCAGCCCCTCAGTGTCTTTTGTGTAGTGAGGGGCCCAAAACTGGACACAGGATTCAAAGCGTGGCCGGACCAGTGCTGAGTACAGGGGGACAATCACTGCCCTCATCCTGCTGGTCACACTATTTTTAATGTAGGCCAGAATGCTATTGTTCCTCTTGGCCATCTGAGCATGTGCTGGCTCATGGTCTGCCAACCACCATCCTCAGGCCCTTTTCCACTGGGTCACTTTTAATGTTTTTTATTAAGCAAAATTAAGCATTTCCAGTAGAAGTACATATACTCTTCAGAAACTTAAACTTTCATTAATTTGTACTCTCCCATATGTAATAGAAAGCTTAAAAAGTATTCCCAGCATGCCATCCTGTCTCATTTAGCAACATGAAACACAGGCACAACTGACATATAATCTTTGACACTAGTTCATTGTTTTTTAGACATTCCCTCAAGATCCTTTTATATATTGTCAGAATCTCCTTATTCTTAAGATAATTTAGATGTCCTAATTTCCAAGACAGCAAAAAAATTGCTTTAAGCAATTATTTATGTGATAATTATTATTATTCATTATAAAGCTATTTATCTCCTATTCAAACATTAACCAGATTAAGAAAAATGATACCATAAAAATGACTCTTGCAGCTCATGGCCCTTAAACTCCAAGGACACAAGTTATCTATTCAGGAATATATTCTTTCCTTCTGCTCTCGGCAAAAACTTATTTAAAAAATGCTACACTTCAGTCAATTGTGTCATTTTTTCATCTGTTGTCGCATTCTGTGGAGCTCTCCCTGTATGGAGAAGGCCACAAAATGGCTGATATACTACTTTTAGACCATACAAATGATTTCTCCTTTTATTGTCTCCCTCAAGTGTTATGCATGAGTATATGAATATATTCCTACTTTGTGCAGCTTTAATCTTACTACAGTAGTGTGTGTTTATTGACATATGAAAAGTAACTTGATACAACATATAACCAAATTATTATCAGCAACGATGTATAAAATTCTATTTAAAAACTGTAAGTAAAGCAAGGAACTCATTAGTATAAAAAATGTATAGGAATAAGTTGTTAAGTTTTATTTGTGCCTGCATATTTGTGAGATATAAAAAGTAATGTAATATGGCTTTGCAAATCATTTGGTCTAATTTGGCACTACAATCATGCTGTGTATTTCTGTGCAGTAGTTCAGAGAGCAGTTAAAGTTATTCATGTATCTTCACTGCATTTCTCTACCCAAATACTTTGAGATACCTCTTATGCTTAAGTTGAGCACTGAATTTCCAGTGACATTTGGCTTGGGGAAACCACAAGAGCTTTAGAAAAACACTTGTAGTTAAATTACACATACATCTTTGCCTTAAAATAGTATTTTGGACTGGATTCATATTGTTCTTGAGTTTCTAAGGGCTGGCTATCTAGTCCAAAGCTTCTTTTCCATTCTATGGAAAGAGAGAAGTGGAGACTGTGTTGTTGTGTGTTTTTCAGAAACACCTATTTAATGAGTAGTTGACCCAGAGATTGCTGTCCATCTCCATTGATCTCAGACTGAGCAAGCATTGGGGATTGACCAGTCACCTGGCTTTTCTGGGGTGTTGAAGTAAGATTCCTACGCTTTCAGTGTTAACATTTGTATTGAACCAAGTTCTGCTCTCAAGTCCATACATAACAGCGCAAGCGTATAAAGAAGTGGTGCATCGTCTCCACTCTGAGTCAACAACATGTGGGCCAGACCTGTTCTGGGTGTTGTGTGAGGGCAGCAGCCCCACACTGTGCCTGCCTCTCCCAATGAGGCATCCCTTCTCCCACACACTCTCTTCTTCCACAGTGTGCAGAGCAAGTGCTCCAGTGTCTGCACTCAGTGACCATAGAAAACCCTGTCATGTTTGGTCACTTAAGGGCACCATGTTTGTTAGGTATTTTTGCTTACAGCTCTGTAAACAAAAGGAGACTCAGACCTTGTTCCATTTAGAGCTCTTTGACAACTACACTTCACAACGCAATGTTTTCCCACATAAATGCAAAATTGTGCCTTTGACACCATCAGCTGAGTAATGTATTTCACCATACTCCACTACTCTTATCACCAATCTCCCAAGGACATGGGTTTGTCTTCCTACTTCTAAACTCATCTCCTCAGGCAAGTAATTTTTTTACAGAGCATATGAGCTTTGAATTATTTTTCAAGAATCTTGTCATCCTTTTTGTGGCAGAGCTGTGGGCAGCATATTATTCAGGCCCAGAAGCCATACTGTGGTTTCATACCACATACTTTCCCCTCTTGCCAGCTCATACCCAGCCCAAGATATGTGGACTCTTCTACACATCGTAGTCCTCTTGTCTCATTAGCTCTATTGCTCTAAATGTAGAGGCTTTGAAGGCTGGATCAGGACAAAGTCTTTTGACAAAATCTTCCTCCATGTTGAAGACCTGACATGGTTTGCCGGTGGAGTTAGACTGAATACAAACTATAGTTTAATGTAAAATATGGGGGGTTTTTTTAAGCACTAGTTCTGCTTTTCTGAAAAGCTTTCACTGGCTTATTCACTATGGATCTCTCTGTCAGCACTAGTGTTTTATTGCTCATAAGAATCTTGCAGCATGAGGACTCCTGCCCAGATGTTTCTACCAGCCCAGGCACGTTTGCTAAGCATGACTTTCTTCTGCTTTCACAGAAGACTTTGGACTGTTATGTTTTTTCTTCAACAGATGTTTGTGTTCTCACTGTGCAAGTCTTGATGCTTTCACTGGCCTTGCTATTCTTTGCTAATTCTTGGTTTGAGGTTCATTTTACCTGATTTGGGTACCAGAATTAAGCAGTTTAAGCTGGCTAATTTAGCTAGGAATAAACTGCTATCGAAGATAGCTATTTTAGGCTAGGATGATTGCCTTCTGGAAGTGCTTATGGGTACCCATTAAGTATAGAGGCAGCCTAGATGACTAGTTTAAAACAAACATTTAACATTAAGATGGTTCAAGGTAAGTGAAGTGAGTCCTGCTCTTGTGCAGGAATGAATGAATTTGGACAATGGAAAAACAGAGCTCTTCCACTTAAAGCAGAACATTTTCCCTCCCACACTCTGCATCTGACCAGGAAATGCAGCCTCTCACAGAGAGAGCTGCACTCCAGCAATAACCACTGCCACACACCTCATTTTGGTACAAGCACAGTTCTGATTATTTCTTAAACAGCAGAAGAACTTTCCATTTAAGAAAAATTCACGCATCTGTAAATTATTTTAACTTGTTTAGTGAAATCACAAATCCTTGCATATCTGAAGTGTAATTTAAGGAAAGCTAAAAAATTGCTTTTTTATTCTTCTGACACTATCTCACAGTTTACCCACAAATCAATCTAAGTTCCTTCTTTGAGCTCCAGACTGAACAGCATCATGATTCCATTCATGAAATTAGAAAGGTTACTCGCCTCCTTCTATCAATTACTCTATCAGCAGCTTGGGTAAAAAAAGTGCCATCAAACAGAGAGGAAGTACATTATAACATCTTGTCTCATGTTTGCCAAGTGTCTTACAGTTTAAAAAGACCATTGGAGTGTAAAGTATGACAATCTATTATAAATCAGGGTGTTTTCCTGGGTTCAGTCTGATTTCCTGTTTGTAAGGCGTGCTAGACAGTGACTTTCAATGTTTTCTCAGGCTGTAATATTATTTCAAAATGATCATTTTTCATATGGTATGCTTTTCCTAATTCAGTTCCTCTGTGAAGCATGCTCCAAATAACGATATCAGATAGGACAAAACCAGGTAACATTGTGAAGGTTATTTGAATAAAAGTATAATAAAACCAATGTAAATCTATTCACTAGTTAGATTTACATTTTTTTGTTGCAAGAGACAAAAATTTAGTCTTTAATGACAGCATTTAGGAGAGGGATGTTTCAAAAACTAAAGAGTGCTTGCATTTTGACAGAAACATGTCCTTATGTGTGTCACATTTTCTATCCAGAAATTCAATTATTTTATTCCAATTATTGTGTTCCATCACTGAGAAGTGAAAATCCTCATAAGAAACTATCCAGAAGACCATTCCCAGGGCCAGAAATCTTGACAATAATATTCTGTCTTGTTTTGGGAGTGGGGTGCATTTGTTTATTTTTGTTATTTTAGATTTGATATGTTTGGTTTTCTTTTTCCTATTGTACAACAGGACCATAATTAGAAAAATACTTTCATCTTTCATTTTTCAGGATCCATTTATAACTTTGTGTGGTTCATGAAATGTGAGGTAATCTTGAGATGATTTACATGAAACATTAAAGGAGACTGATTTTGAGGAGGTAAGTACTCATAAATTGGTATATTTTAAAAGGCACAGTCATGTATGTATCATGTGCAGTATTATAAAAGTAATATTAAGTACTGCAATCATGAAGAGATACGGACCCTTTTCCTTCTTGAAAGTCAAACAGAAGTTTCACCTACCTTCACCTAGAGTTACATATAATATCCTCCAAGATTATTAAGAAACTCCTAATCTTAACTGCACTTAATTCCTAATCCCTCTTTGATCTCATGACAACAGCAGTAGGCTGGTGAGTTGAGTCTGGGGCAAGAGCTGCACTGTGATCTGATCTGAGGACAAATATGGACTAGGTTTTCCCCTGAAAGGTAGCGCAATACCTGAATTTATCTGCTGCTCTTCACACTCACTCCCTATCATAGTTTGTGTGGACAGAAGAAAATGTCTACCCTTGCAAATAGAAGATCTTCACTGAGAAATCTTTGCCCATTCAGATGCAGAGCACTTCCTTGGCTTTAAGATGTTACTGAGTGGGAGGGCGGGGCGCCATGACATGTGAAAAGACAATTTCCTGGAGTTCATTAAACCATAAGTCCAGGAGCTTGTTCCTTAGGGAAATAAACTCAGTGCCCTTGAAGGAACACTTAGAGTCAGGGCAGGAGAAACTTCTACTGAAAAAACAGATGTTTTCAGCCTGCCCTTCTCAGCATTTTGTTAGATGGTCTAGAAAGCTGGTATTGGTGACTGAAGGATTATTATACAAAGGCCAAACTAAAACAGTGAGCTTTACCAGTGGCATGGACTCAGTCTCATGTCCAGAAAGTTCTTTTTCAGCAGCAATGGGGCTGCTCTTGACCTTCAGAACAAGACCCAGCTCAAGAAAAACACAAGAATACTTGTAAATAATCTCTATTGTTTTGCCAGCTGCTTTCAGTACTTAATCTGTCTCTTAAAACTGAAAAATTACAATTGCACCTGATGTTCTATCCTTTTAGGTCAGCTCTCAGTCAGGATGTCAATGTGCCTTTCTTGGCTTAGATTGGCTTCAGTGTTCATTTCTTCATTGCAAAAGCTTATTTCATTTAAACTGCTATGAACTGTCCATTCCTGCATGACTCCCGTTCAAAGCAATGTGAAGTCTGCAGATGAATTAATGGCAGTGTAGATTTCTGGTTCTAGCAGGTTAGAAACCAATAATTGCTAAAAATAAGGCCTTCTACTCAGTTCTTCCTGAAATTAAAAAGGGGAACTTTATGGGTGGCACTGTGTGCAAGTGTGTGTGTAGTTTTAAAGGAGTGACTGCTGTGAAAGCCATCCAACTGCACAGCATTGCTACCTACCTACACACTACTTTTCATCCACCACATTTCCTACACTGCAAATGTTATAAATGGAATACAGATGAAGACAATGTTGTAGCCAAGATTCTGAAATGTCTAGTACTAACAGAACTTGTAAGGACATTTCTCCCTCCTACGTTATGGTCACATACACAGTGTTGGTAAATAATTGCTTCTACATCTCTTAGCTGAAATTCAGTTTTTCGCTAATTAAAATCCTTCTTGCCTTCTTACCTAAAGTATTATGTGAGGCTGTACAGAAATCATTGGTTTAAAACACGAAATGAAATCCTGTCCTGGCAAGCTGACAATCTGGAAGATGGTCCACTGCTCATTAGGAAAGTCTTCTCAATCCCATGTCTCCCTGTCTGTTAGCAGAACCTTTCCCAGGATTAAGGTTATAGCAAGAGGTAGGCTGCAAGTTCTGTCTTCTTCCAACCTGATGCTTATTAGTTCTGCTTCCTGACTTATGCTAAAGGAGGCACTTTAAATAATCTGTTAACACAAAAAAAGCAGTCAGGGTTCTCTGTCCTGGCCTACCTTCAGCTACCACAGGATTCATTGGTAAAGTCTGCACAAGGCCTGATGGCACACCTTGTGACCCACAGGTGGTTCAGACCTATCCAAAGCATGAGATTTTTTGTTCCAGGCTGTGTGGGATCAAACCTAACACATCTTCATGTTTGTTTCAGAGACAGTGAATGAAAATCATCAACTGGACACAAAGTCATACTTTCCCCAGTATACTGTCTACAGACTGGAGTGAAAAAAAAAAAAGGAATTAAGCTAATATGCAATAGAAACTGGGGAATTACTGAGGTTGGCTGGGAAGGATGGGGAAAATAGAATTTCTACTTTTCTTCCTGCTTTGTACTGAAGATGATCCCAAACTTCAGAAAAATCAGTTCAGAAGTTTAAAAAAAAAAGAGAGAGAGAAAAATGTTCAGTGTTGGTTTTAATGCTCTTTTTCTTTACTCTTTTAATTTTTAAACTCTCCTCCACAATCTACAGAGGTATGTTAAGCTCTCTGAAATAATTCAGATGCAGATAGCTATCTCTAAGTCCCACAATATGTGAAGCCTCTGAGAAGCCTTACTTAAAGTGCTTGCAGAAGGTTTATTTTTACTATGACTACATGTTTTTTCATTATCACCTTTTTACTTAGATGGCATTGATTGAACAGGACGGGTTCTTTGCTAAGGAAGACTAAAGCCCATAGTATCTTCATCCTTTAAAGTTTGTGCATGTTTAATTATACAGATGCATTAATCCAATCAGATAGTTACCATTTCTTTTTAAGACAACTTACATGCATTTTCTGCTTAAAATATTTGAAGCCAGTTATAGGCCATTTTTTTTTATTTAACCTTCTGATCAGTCCTTGTATATATGAGTAGAGGGTTTTCTTGTAAAGCCTATTTGAACTTACTTTTCATTCATTATATACATTATTCAAGTAATGTAAAAGACCACCTGAACAGAACTAGCTTCCTTGAGATGGAAGTGATGAAATGCAGATGCTTACAGTGTGTTCTATGTAAAAAATGAGAGCAGACAATAGGCCTGAATATTATGCAAAGAACACCGCACCACATTTTTAAAACACTCATATCAGAACCTTACCTCTAAAACATATGCAAGCTCAAGCAAAGAAGGTCTGTGACATTCCTACAGATTTTATTGTACTTTAGATTAATTTCTGGAAGAATGTCATCTCTCTGCTGGTGATGCAATCTTCCTTCCTTTGAGATCAATGTAAACGCTCCCATTGACATCAACATAAATGCTCCTATTGACTTTGCTAAGAGCAGCATCTGACTTGCTGTTCCTTTCTCATTGCAGATTGGAGTGTTACATGGGGATGTTCATGCAGTGACACGGAGCTACTTGCTGATGCATAAGAGGGATCAACTTAGCTCAGTATTTTTTGGACACATTTAAGAGTTTTTCAAGTCTCTTTCTATAGATAGACGAACTTCAAGGCATAACAGACAGTTTACCAGATTACTGTGGGAAAATAATTTGTTTAGACAAGAGTGGCTTCAAGGACAGACTTTCTCATATAGACTGCATTTTCACAAACTGTTCTTTCTCTGGACTTGCACATTGCTATTTTCTACTTCAACATGCCAGTATGTTTCTTCACCTCAGGACCTGATCCAATAACCATGGAAGCCCTGACATTAGGCTCCATATGTCTTGTTTTGGGTGATAAAGAGCCAATTGTCCATGTGGACATGAACCCTGTGAACTTTTTCATGTGATCATTTAAATCATGTGTGGATTAAGGTTGGAGTGCAGCAAGTTTCCACACAGGTTCTCTGAGAGTAGGAGCACTGTGATAGAAGAGAGACATACCCTGGTCATTGTTCATGGCAGCCACTTTTAAATGTGACACAAGGACCAGGGCCAAAACTAAGAACACAGTGCATGATGTTGCTCTGCTTGCCTTGGGGACCACGGTGATCACATCAAGTATTCAGTATTCCCTTCAAGAGGGGCTTAGTCTCATGGAAGATCAGACACAGGTTTTAGTGGTACTCTCTTAAAAGCATTTTTCCCTCATCAACTTGTCTTTTATTCTATTTGGCATATATAGCTTTTATCACCCACGTTTTAAAACTAATTAGTATCATTATTTTTAACCAGGACTTCAATTTACTGTACATAGTTCCATATGTCAAAATAGTTTTGTCAGTGCATGAATATCAGCAGATACCATGCAGGACAGCTCCGGAAGAGCGTTCTCTAGTCATCTGCTTTCAGAAAGCTGGGATAAAAGTGTTTAATTTAGTTTGGTAAGACCTACAAAAACCTGCTGTTTGTCTCCATAAAATGTGTTATTTTTTGCAAACTATGTTTGCTGCTATGGCTGGCAATCACTGAAAAATCATCTGCATTTTGACTATTTTAACCCTAGTAGAGGAAGTTAGAGAGATTAAGGATTGCAAAAATTCTATGGAGTACTTATACTATTTTTTCAACCAGGTTTTTATGTTGAAGTTTGGACAGAGTATGACATTTTGGTGGCTTATTTCTGTTTAGCATTAGTTTTGAATTCAAATTTTTTGCCTTAAAAAACATTAAGATATCTATTATTAATCTAAGTCTGTGGAAGTGTGGATACCTCTGAAAATCAGAAAAGCTGAAAAAAGGTTACAAAGGAAGTAGAGGACCTCTTGATATTTATTTCCAGCACTGAATATAACCAGAAAATCTGGATTAGCTCAATTTCTCATACTCCTTTTCTTAGATATACTTTATTTAAAAAGGTAGACTACAAGCAACATCTTGCTTTGATCCCAGATGGCCTTCTTGCACTCTTGTAAGACAACCAAGATCATGTCTGCTGTTATTTGAAATTCAGAAACTTGTAAGTTTCGCAGATTTGTTTGATTCTCTTTCTCCTTAAAGCCTGGGAGAATCCCTTGCCCTGGCTCTGTAGAACGCAGGACCTTTCTTACTCCAGGCACTGAATGGAGACCCAGAAGGGCTCCTGCAGCTTTCCTGGTCTGTTGTAGTATGGATTAGTGTACCTGGTGATCCCAACCAGTGTTGGGGTTTGAGCCAACAAAAAATGGGCTTCAGTCAGATTTAAAATCTCTACCATTGTAATACTACCCCAAGGACAGGACCTGAGGGGCTGGCCTGAAGTTGTCACAGGAGGCTTAGGCTGGGTATTAGAAAAAGGTTCCTCAACTAGAGGGTGGTTGGACACAGGAACAGGCTCCCTGGGGAAGTGGCCACAACACCAAGCCTGACAGAGTTCAAGAAGCCTTTGGACAATGCTCTCAGGCACATGGTGTGACTCTTGGAGATGGTCCTGTGAGGGCGCCTTGCAACTCAGCTTATTCTGTGATTCTGTGATATTGTGATTCTGTGTGACAGGGATAGTCACTTTTAAAACATGATTCTTTTGACCACTTTAAGTTATCTAAAATGGGCTGAGATAGCTGTTTCAAGCCTCTTCATTCTTACTGAATTTGGTCAGCAGAAGGGGCATCTGTAAAAAACGGGCACCGCTTGCTAGCTTTAATGCACTTTTCCACACAGTCAGAAGTGTCCGGGGATCACACCAGTTGCTTACTGGTAACCCATCAGTTTGAGCTATGGAACAAGTAGGGCTATATGGTGGAAAGTCCTGTAGGTGAGTGAGCTGTTCTTTAAATTATCAGACACTATACTTCAGCAAGTAGAAAAACAGAATAATCAAAATGATAATAGACAACTTCAAAAAGCAGTAGTCTAGTGGATAAAAAAGCAGGAAAGTGGTTTTATGCTAAGTTCGGGATGTATGCAGAGAAGCCGCCGGACTGAGACCAAGCCACAGGTCTGGAGGGACAATGCAGCAATTCAGCATCTGCTACTGTAGCCAGAAAAAAACTGAAAAATAAAATTTTTAGCAATAGAGAAATGTTATATTCCTGGGGTATAGAAATAGTAGAAGGAAAATACGACAAATACTATTGAACC
Source organism: Agelaius tricolor (assembly GCF_023055355.1). NCBI lineage: Eukaryota > Metazoa > Chordata > Aves > Passeriformes > Icteridae > Agelaius > Agelaius tricolor. The sequence continues at coordinate 29,422,164 of NW_027269267.1, read as the reverse complement.
AATCTTTTTTTGGTGAAGACAGCAGTTGCCACACACACGTACTGCATGCATTTGGCAACAGATAAGCCAGATTCATCTAGCAGCTGCCAAATATCACTCTAACTGGAGCTACAAAAAGTACTGAGAGATTAGCTTCAGGCATTGCTGCACATGTGAGGTAAGTTGTGTATGAAAACCCAGAGGGGCAATTATTTACCTTTCTTTCACAGCACTTTCCCCTTTTTCAGACTTGCATTACTTTGTTTTCAACTGAAGAAAGAAAGGAAGCACCTTCCATGAGGCATGCTTTTTGCTCTGTATGCTGTCACATTCCCATGTGTGAAGACATATTATCTATCTAGTAGTCCCAACTGTAACACCTGCTGCCACCCAGACAGTATCAAGGGGACTAACAGCATTAAATTGCTCTCTCTTCGTTTCTGCAGTTGTGAGGTATATTCATATGCCTAATTATTGAGCTATAAGCACAAAGCATTCCTCTGCAGAAGGATACTTTTTCCATGAAAATATTAGGAACTTAGCTATTCTGACTCTAAAAGTGTGTAGCATTAAGGCTAGACATGAGAACATATCTTCCTTTGTCTCCTGTAAATCTTATTTTTTGCTACAAAGACACAATTTGGTATCAGAGCTCATTGTGCAAGTGCCTTTTTTTTTTTTTTTTACTTCTCAATTTTAAAATGCATCATAAGGAATCACTTAAAAGGGCTGATATAACAGGTAGATATGTCACAGGTGGACCAGCATAACTGCAGGGAAACTCAGAAATGCCAAGGGAAAAGCAGTAGGATGCATCAAAGTAAATAAACTCAACTGATATACCAATAAGTGGCAGAGGTAGCTGCTTCTGCTAACCCTGAATTTAACAATAGCACATCCCTACCAAATTAAGGAGTGGAAAAGCATGGCTGCAAACCATCTTCAGGAGCATACCATTTTGGGACTGAGAACTATCACGTTGCTGAGCTGAAAGAGCTCTGAGCCACTATAACACCAAGAGTCCAGACAGACAGGCTTACACCCTATCTGTCAGTGCTGAGTGCTGTACATGTAGAAACATATGTGGTCATTCCAGAATTACTTGGAGTGATTCAGTCAGCAAGTGAAATATCCAGGTGTCAAATAAAGACTGTCAAATCATAAGCACGCAGGTGGGATCTCAGTCAGGTGGAGACCCCTGTAACCAAGTCATAAGGCTGCTGAAAGAGTCTGTGAAGTCAATAACAAGGGTAAATTAGCAGTCTCAGATCCTATTCTAGTTAAAAGCAGCCAGTTCTAGCCTGATTAGATATGCAATGTCACAACAGCCAGTGTGATGACACAGAATGCAAATCAGAGTAAAAAAAATCTGTAAAAGTCCAATCCTTATTTCAGTTTTCTGATTCTTATATGCTGCTTATTGTAGCACTTAACATGTAAAAACTCATCATTTTGTATCCTTATTTTTTTAATAGCATATACAATAACGATGACATTGCTAGCAATAATATTTATTACATTTCAGATCATGGGAATCTTATTTGGCTATTGTCAGCATTATATCCAAGAAATTCAAACCTCCTGATTGCCCTGGGGACATTTTTTACCTTCATCCTTACAACTGAGTGCTACATTTTTACAGCGCTTGAGAAATCTCAGGCTTTTTAAGTGGAGTTTCCTCTGTGCTTTGCATTTTATTTTTTCCATCTCTTCTTTTGAATATGGTAATGGTCAGATAGATGATAATGAAGATTTGGCTAGAACATGATGTTGCTCAGAAAAAGATCATTAATGGGACATGCTGGGCAAGTTACAGACAACTAAGCAAAGTTTTTCACATAAGGTCGTACATCAACATGCAGAGTTCATTAATGAAATTTTGAAATTCATTTTAATTTTGTTTAACTTCTCTTAGTGTCACCCCAGATGAGATCCATGTGATCAACACATCCTCCTTTCTTCCACTCTCCTTATTCATTGTCATGACAATTGCAACACCATTTTCTCATTCTTACTGGATTAGAGGGAAAACAGTTTGATTCAGATTTGTCTGGGTGAAGGGAACAACAAGACAGAGATGTGTTTTGCACAGGGCCATGACTTCTCAGGTAGATCTGCAGTTTCTAATAGCTTTTGTCACCAGGATATGAAACCCAAAGTTTTGGTGTGGTTTCTGTAAAGATTCTGAGTATTCCACTTCATATTTCCTCCTTCTCCCCCACAGTTTCACGGTTTCAGAGTGATAAGAACATCATAACCATGTAGGTGATCCTACAGGTAGAGGCACAGAGATTTCATATCACATTGAGAGGTTTAAATATCAAGATGGAAGCCTTGAAGTGGATAAATGTGGCAATTTGCTTCGTTAAGCAGATATTCTGTCATGTTTTCCCTCATGTGGAGCTTTTTCAGGTCGTACAGCTTAATTTCTAGGTCTGAGTTGCAGTAATGCAGTCTGGAGGTCACTAATGCAGGGATAACTGTACGGTGTGATTACTGTGCCAATTGCCACATAGCTGTGACTCCAAAAGAAAGGACTGGCTATTTGGACACAGGGTAGCATCTAGGAATCAAAAGGGATCTGAGAGCTATAGGCCCTTTTCCCATCATATTTGTGTACCAGCTTGAAGAATCGGTTGATTTAAAGACAAATAGTTCCGTTAAACTTGTTTATTTACTATATTTATATGGAACAACTACAATTATTATGATAGAATATAAAAAAGTATTTGTCCTTTTTCTAATTTCATTGTTTGTACATTTCTTAAATTTTGTCTGCAATTTATTTTTACTTTTCTATTTTAGCAGATATATGTTCTCATTTTTATTATGTATGCCTTACATGGAAACCCATTTCAGGATGAAAAAGTTGTCTTTCTTTGTTTTCCTGTTTGAAAATATGATGCCTGAAACCATAAACTTTACTGAGAAGTTTCAATCAGTTATATTATTAATATATTTTAAAGATCCTGATGCCATTACAATGATTGGATTGCATTTCAAAGTCAACAACATCCTTTCTCACTTCATTTTCAAGAAGTTAAGCACGTTAAGATTTGTAAAACCTGTTCTGGACATTTACAGTTGTAAGACACCAAATGACTGAAGGAGACAATAATCTTTCATATGATCTAAGATCCTGTAGCTCTTTATTTCTGATTGGTGCAGAGAAGAGGGAAATTTATTAATTAATTGTCAGAATGCAGTGAGGGTTAGTCTAACTTGTAGAGTCCCATTCAGTGCAGCTGGGAGTCTTGATCAGGATGTTTTTACTCATTACTCTGGGCCTTCATCAGCTGATGAAACTAATTTTTTTTCATCAGCTGATTAAGATTCAAGATAATGATTCAAAACATGCCAGAAGTAATTCCCTCCAGGACTGGAGAGAGGATGTTAAGTTGCTTGCACGTGTATTTAGAAGAAACCACAAGAAGCATAGACTCCCCAGTTTCATTTTAACTGGAGAAAAAAGTGAGAGCTTTACACTCACCTAAGAAATAAAAAACAGTCCCCAAACTAGAGGACAGAGAAGACTATCATATTTCAAGCAGAGTAGGAGAGGAAACAAGACAGGTAAAGAAACAATAGCAAAATGCAGTCAAGGGAAGAATTATTGTATGCGGATCAACAAAGTTAGGGAAATATAAATTCCAAATATTTTGGGCTTATTACTAAAGCAGGAAATACTCTTCAGAATGCTCTTGATCTTTTCTTTCTCTGCCTTGCAGTAAATGTATGTAACCTACAATCATAGAGTTTTTTACTACAACTTTTTTTACTTCCTCTGAATGTTGCTAAGCATTGACTTTGACAGAGGAGGTTTTCCATTCAGTTTGAAAACCTTTGCTGTCAGTATACACAAATTCCACTATATGTTTTCTTTTGGGAAACATTAGAAAGATTTAGTTTCGATATTTTTTTTAACAGGCAATTTGAAAGGGGGGTTTTATTTGTTTGTTTTCTGACAGAGTTGTTTTTAAGCTGAACAGCAGGCGGGAAGGGAGATAGGAAAGGACAAGCAGGACTTGTACTGGGGTTGTAGTCTGGCCAACAGTTCAGTGCTCAGTTACAGTTAATGGGGTGAAAAGCTGTGATAAGGCATGTGATCAGAATAGTTAATGTACTGTTCCTTCAGATAGCTGAATTCAGGGCTTCCTAAATGTGGTTTATTATTACAGAAGTTGAAAAAGGAGTAGTCTCAGAATAGGAGCCAAGTTTTTCTAACGTATCCACAGAAATGCCAGCATTACTTTAGCAAGTGATTCATAATATCTATAATACAAAATCTTGTATTTTGTATGTTGCATTTTATATAGTAACTGGCAAATTATAGTATAGCATAAGCTGAAAGTTAATGATTTGTACTGCGTATTGCGGCTGTGATCCCAGTGTCTTTAAACCACAAGGACTGGAAGTATGTAGCAATTTTAAATGCAAGCCTCTGTTACCAGAAAAGAGGCTGAACTCTTACACGTATGATTCTCTGTTACCAGAAAAGAGGCTGAACTCTTGCATGTATCACTTCTCCCTGCAGAATGCAGCTGATCTTCATGTTTCTAAAATAATCTTGCTGGAACACTTTTTTACAATTGCATGCAAGGTTTTGGAAAAAGGCAAAGTGCTGCAGAGCTGAAAACATTTATTTTTTACTTGTCTCCCTATGGATATATCTTTCCTGTAAGAATTTCTAAACTGTCAGCTTCTCCAGGCACTATCAGTAGGCATATTAGAAAGCAGGAACTACTACTACTGTGCAATTTACAATGTGCAATTGAAGCAGAGCAATTGTCATACAATCTATAAAGACTAATAAACATTTTCAAAGAGGGTCTTAATTGCTGCATGATTTACTATAGGAGAATACCTTCTCTTTTGTGTTTGGAAGTATTTTGCTGCAGGAGAAACCTTTTTAGCCAGGATTTTATAGGCCAGTCTTGCTTTGGTAGCATGCATTTACTAGCTGTATAATTGGTGGCACAGTTCTTCTATCATAAACATTGTTATCAGTTAATTAAACTTGAAATGGAGCTTTGTTCCACAACATGTTTTGTCAGATTGTTTTCCTTATTTATTTATCATCATAAAATTTTATTTTATGACTGGCAGCTTCTCAGCCCTCCAATAATAATATAAATCAAAACAAGATTTTAGTCTTCATGCAATTTCCTTTCGGTCTCAAAATATGAAACCAGATGTTTTGGGCATGCTAAAGATGCTTTTCATCTTTTTTTAGATTCTTTCAATGCAGTCAAAGTAAATGCATTTTTAAAACCAACTTATGAAAGTTAAATTTCCTTTGTTCGCCTGGGTGTAGTCTGGTTTGCATTGATGCAGCAGCAATGAGAGACCTTCCAGATAACACACAGAATGCCATTGAAGAATTACACATGTGTGTTTCAAACCTCAGACAGTGCAGGAACTGTATTAATAGCAGATCAGTAGATTTATATTATAGTTTAAAACATTATGAACTCATTTTCTTTTTCCTTTCCTTTCTTTCCTTTTCTTTTTTTCTTTTTTTTTTTCTTCTTTTTTTTCTTTTTTATTTTCAAGGGCTTAGGAAACTTTTAAAGGAAGGTTGGACTACAGGACATCTCTATGTGCATCCTGCAGTCTGTATACAGTAAGTGCTAACCTACAGTATTTGTTCACATATCTAGCAGCTTTATTTCTAAGTTGAAACAGATTTTTTCATGATGCCCTAACGAATTGTCATCAGTATTTCCTTTAAGCAGTGAATCCTTTTTCAGTAGACATTAGATCTGGGCCTAAGGCTATTACTAAAGGACCTAAACATTCCCAGGTGGGCTCCTCTTCAATAATAACAGAAGCCTTGAAGGGATTTACTGATACTGAAAAGAATAAGAAGTAATAAACAGGAACTGGAGCAAAGTGGGACAGTTGTTATGAACATTTGCATGCCAGTCGTCAGAACTCTCCATCCTATCAGAATAATTTTGGCTTCTTATGCCTGAAAGCAAACAGAAAGGCTTTGGCAGGCTTGTGCACAGTGGTGTGTCCTGGGGTGGTTTGGGGCTTTTTGTCTGCCTTACAGACAGAAGGACTTCTCTGAATCAGCCTGCACCTCTCAAATCAGTGCAAGGGAGCAGACATTTCCCATTAACCCTGCTCTGCTCTCAGACATTAGGCAAATCATAAGTTTTATAGGTGAGACCTATTCTTGACCCTACAAAATTGGAAGTGAAACTGGGTGCTGCACAAATTACAGAAGAGATGCACATTTGCTTTCTTGTGGCATCTGTTAATTCTCTGAGCCTGGTTTATTCAGAAAAAATAAGTTGAGCAGTAGATGTGTAACTGCAAAAGAGTAGGAATATGGAGTCTGAAAACTGAAATTAAGATGAATATTATCACTCCAGCTGGTCACTTTATTTACTTGTTCAGATTTTCTGTTTTCATTTTTGGTGGACTTTAATTCATTTTGCTTGCTTTTTGAAATCAAATGTGTACCTCAAAAAGACGTATGAAACTTACTGCAAATTAAATTTAGGGCAGAAATTTGCCACAAAAAATAGGTGTTTTTACTGTTGTGGAAGAGTATCTGACTCCTTACTTCAGTCTTATTCCTATCTGTACTTTTGAATGGTAAAAGTCTAGAGTAAAAGAGAATGAGTTTCCAAACAAGACACAACCAGAGGAGACAAAAAACAATAGGCAAGTGTTGGGGGTGGAGAAAATTTGGTTGGGGGGAGACTGTCTGGAAGAAATATTTTTCTTTGAGTTGGAAGAAATGGGAGGGGGGAATGGAAGGAACAGATAATTATCATAGTTTTAAGTGTTCTGTTCTTCAAGATAGGAGATAAAATGTCTCAGTGACTAAAGCAAAAGTGCAGAAATGTAACTTGCTGGTAGTGACTTAATTAACAGGAATAAAATAAAGTGGAAGAGAAGGTAAATGTGGATGGACAGGTAGTTTTCTAAGAGCTTTGATTTTCAGTGCCTTTATATAAAGAAGGACATGCAAATGAAACACTGCTTAGTGACTCTCACTTCTTTTGTGCAAAGCTATACTATCATCTTCTCCCCACTAAGAGTCAACTGAGTTGTTATTTATTTAGGGAAGTGCTTGTGAGGAAGAAAATGGGAAGAGGCATAACTGAGAGAGTTTAAGTAAAACATCTTTATGAATGCAGGCTTGGATGATTTCATAACAAGAATACTGTACAGGCAGTAGGTACTTACTGGCTTCTGGCATTTATCTTGAAGGAATGTGTCCGTAGAAATGGCTGGAAATAATAAAAACGCTTCATTACTGTGATCTGTATGAAGCTTCTGCTATTTAAGCATGAACTCCAGGACAGTACCAGTTCATCTACCTTTAGAACAGCTAGAAATACTTCCTTATTTACTTTGTTGTTTCCTTCAATAAAATAACTGCCTTAGGTATCATGATATTGTAAATGATGAGTAGGCAGCTTCACTGGCCATTAAACTTCAGATCTTTTATCCATATTTCCTCATTCCATTTCTTTGTCATCCCATACAGGTTCCACTATTGCAAAGAAGCTACAAACATGCAGACAAATTGCAGATATGAGAAATTCCTCTTTACCCACGTTAATATGGAAGGATATTTATATGTATAGGATAACTTCTATGTGCTCTACTTATAACCTTTTTTAAAACTATTAAGCAAGAAGCAAAAAATGTTGCTTGCATCTTTTTGCATGAGTTTGCTTGCAACTTTTTGTATACATCACCAAGCTGTAAGGCTTTCCTTGTAGGAGTGGTTACCTCCTGATTCATTGGCAAGGTGGTTTCTACCACCCCTTATCCTGTCCCCCAAATTCACTGCAACACCCCATGCAACACTGCTTTATTTAGGCTAGTAAATGGCACCATATTCTGACCCTGTGTTGTGGTATGCAGACTAATCCAGTGCAACTTTGTTGTTGGTCACTGGTGTAAAGAAATAGGGAAGATGTGTATGGGTTAGACCCATTGAATGCCTGCAAAACCTCAGAAAGTGTATACTTAGTTTGTGAAATGTTCCAATAAAGTCTTGCTGAATACACACTGCTGAGATTTGACATTAACCACCTTCATTTATCATAATAAACACACAAATTTTCCACTTGAAGTATCAAATCTTATTTTTTAATAAGAAACAACTATGTTTATCAGAGCTTTCTGAATTCACTGCTCAGATATCAGACTAGATTCATAATGTTTTGATATTGTCCAGAAGATGTATGTTTTCTTTCTCTAGTCTGTTTCTTTCCCACTTTGCAAGAGTCAAATAAGCCTTAACAAATACCTCCTGTCATGTGGTGGTAGGTCAGATACCTGTGTTATATAAATCTTTATGCTGAGAGTTTATGACATTTTAAACTTAGAGCTTCATTCAACTTGATGGCTTTGGCAGCAGCCAATTATAACATTAAACAGTTCACAGAACTTAACCTAAGACCTAAAATTATATAATTTTTGTAATGACTGATTTGCACCTCTCCCAGTTCATTTCAAGCAATTCAGTTCAAAAGTCTTACCCTCCCTTTTAATTTGAAACTCCAATGTCTCTCTTTATTTTTCTACTGTATCTACTTATTAAAAATTACCAATTAAAAAAAATAAAAAACCATGGGACTTGCAGGAACTACATGATTGGCCATGTGCATGCTAGTGGAACAAAAAGAATGGAAAATTGTTGCTGTTGCTCAAGAGGCCAAAGAATGAAAAGCATTTTTGACTGTATTATATTATTAAAAACTATGATAAGAGAGTTATTGCAATTGTGCAGTCTCAGCATGATAACAGTGAAATTTCAGAAGATAAAAGATGGAGTTTGATGCTCTGTACAGCTCCATAGTGAAACCCTGAACACTAGATGTTGCCTAGGTTTATCCACAAGATAAAATATCCTTATTTTCTTCTGTCTTTCTGGAGACTCAGTGGCTCTACAAGGATGTGATAAGCAAGCAGTCAAGATATACAAAGCAAAGGTTTGCAAGTCATTCAGAGTTGACCATGCCCTGAAGTGCCCCTGACAAATGTAAATGGGAGAGGAAGTTCTGGGTGGGAATGTAAATAAAAGAAACACATTTTCTGAAACCACAGGAACACTAAAACAGAAAAGAAAGGATTTTTTTTTACAATTTTAAGGTAAAACAGGTTGGAAAGGCCAAGCCACAAAGGAAATGGGGACAGGTCAAGACATACAGTTGCTTGAAATTTGGAGCAGCAGCAAAAGATGAAGAGAGAAAAAAATATACACTACAAATTAGAAAACGAAGCTGCCAGAAAAGTCTTCTGTGTACCACTATAGGTAGACCTAACCCTCTCTTCTGAAACTTAAAATCACCTCTCCCTTTCCAAACAGTCATCAGATTCTGCCATAACAGACAGAGCTAATTCCAGTAACCAGATTTTAAAACCAGTTTTATCCTAAACAGTTTATATGGCAATATATAGCTTTGCTATAAAATAACTTGAATGGAAAAGAAGATAGAGAGGTAGCTTGTTAGCAGGATAGAAGGAGTTGTAATGCTTTGCATTGAAGGTATCAGCTTGATAGCACTTGTTTGTCAAATACGCTTCAATAGGATTTGAAACCTAGTTTGAACACCTGCAGCACACAGTTTGACAGTTCTTGGTTAAAATACATTGCATCTTGTTTAAAATAATGCAGTGTCTCAAGTATCTGGGAGTCATACTGAGGAGAAAGAAGCCCCCCTTGTTAAATATTTACCACTTGAGTCCTGAATATCTGCAATTAGCTAAGAATGGTGATGTCAGTGGACACTTCCCAAGGTTAGCTGCCTCAGTATTTGTACAGATCTAATCTGAGGTCTTTTCTTGAGAAGAGGAACACATCCAAACTCAACAAATTGTCATTGACAAATGACCGTAGCAGTCTAAGGATAAAAGAAGGGCAAGTATTCAATAAAGAAAGAGAACATGAACATGAGCATTAACAGAATAAACCTGACCTATTTAGTGTGCTTAACCCTCCGCAATTTTTCAAACTTGGATTATTTATTAGCAAGTGAAACTCAAGATTTTTGGGTAGTTCTCACAATTTAGACAACAAAAAGCTGAAATTGAACTGCATGAAGGTTTTTTAGTTATTTGTGGGTTAAGTTGGTGTTTTTTGCCTCTGAAATGGTGATGAAGGCTCTGTGCAGCATTAGGATCTGATGCTTTATGGGTGACATGCTGCTCTGTGTTAAAAGGCTCAATTAGTGAGTCAAATCAGTCATATCAGTTTTGACAAACCTACACTTTATTGTGGAAGGGACAATGCCAAACTGCCCCAGCCTTACAGGCCCTATTGCATCAAACAGATAGTCAGGACACATGACCTTGAGGAGAAAAAGCCTGGGGTTTTCATCACTGCCTGATAGCAAGAGGCTCAGAGTAGGTACAAGGGGCACCTTACGAGAAGCTGATCTCTGGAGGACTCACCTGCTCATCTGGACGGAAGGGGCTGCCAAACAGCCATGGCCGTGAGGTGTTAAACAAGGTGGGGCAGCACGGGGCAAAGTGACAATGGTGCTAGTCCTCACAAAAACTAACCTGGAAGCCTAACAATGAGATTCAGTTTTTCAATGACTTCTAGCCAGAGTCCTTCATTGCAGCAGAAAGCTAGATGAAGAAATCTAGCTGATTAAAATTAGCTGACATAACCGTGCAGCTCATCCGCTGAGGTCAGTGTATGAACTACCATGTTTGTTTTTCAGCAGAACAAAATTAGAGTGCTGCTTTTGATGCCCGTTCACTGGTAAACAAGATATAGGCAAACAAGACAAATGAGAAGTACAGGTATTGTATGGGGTGTAGGTGTGTTTTGGATAGTTCTAGAGTACAAATTTCCTGCAGTTACCAATCCTGCTAGGGAACATACACAGAGAGGTTTCTTCCGTTTGGAGGCAGACAAATGGAGGCTGTTGCCTGCTTCTGTAATTTACAGAACTGTTCAAAATACTCCTAATGGAACAGTTTTGTGATTTTGGCAATCATTCAATATTCAATATAGACTTTTTTTTCCTTTAATGCCAATCTTTTTTCTTTTCTTTTGTTTTTTTTTTTAAGGTTAAACATAGTTATAAAATGTTAATGTATTTACCCTATTAAGGTAATCTGTTTAAATCTGCTCTCTAGAATTGAACAAAAATAAGGTGAAAAAAAAAGGCAAAAAGTATAAAAAGGGGACAATTTGTTCACTTCATTTTTTTGTGAAAAACATTTTTTGCCAGACTCCTTTGAAACGGCACTGGACACTAGTCAAACAAATGCTCATACACTTCATATTATTCTTCTTATTAGTCTTCATATTATTAAATGCATATAAATCTATCAAAGAAAAGATTCTTGTAAATCATTAATTTTGATCAAATTTTCAACCATTTCATTAACAGTATTTTCCTATACCATGCATGAAAAGCCTGTATCTCAGAATGTCACACAGAATTTTTTATTTGTAATAAGTGTTTGTAATAGAAATGTACAAATTTTTAAATGTTAAAAGGGGTGATGAATTCATTAAGGACTGCACCAAACTGCCCATTGACTCTATTTACAGAACACTAAGTCTATAGAACCCTGTATCTGTGGGATGAAATGCTGCAAAGAAGGCAGATTTAATTGTCTTTTTTTTTTAGTGTTGACTGTTTACTTTCTGTTCACTGAAGCTCAGAGTAGTTAGCAGTCTATGTAAATATGCATTTATTCCAAAGCTCATATTTAATACAGTTAAAAAAAAACCCAATCTGCATCTGCAGTATATTCAGTAGAAAGTAGTGCTATTGAACAGTAGCATGGTAAATAATGATATTCAAGAATTTTTTTCCCCAGCTATCAATTTTTAAGAAAAGAGAAAGGAAATCCATATATTGTGCTAGTGACAAAACAATATGCAGTCATTTCAGGGGGGAGGGTCTCTTTATTAGAAAGAAACATACTTTAATTAGAAGAAATATGTTAATTTCAATAGCATATTCTTCATATCTCTGCCCCTAAAAATCTTTGCACACACCTACATTCTTTTTATGGACAGTACAAAGGAGGATAATAGATGCCTATAAAAGTAACTAGTGAAATTCTGCATTAGGATAATCTGTCACCCATTTCCATTTTTTCTGAAGAAAGCAAGCATAATCAAAAGCCTAAATGACAAAGAGTTGACAGTAAGATTCTGTAGTAAATGATTCCAGAGTCGCTGGCCTGCGGAGATGCTGAAGAAGTCCCCAGCAGACCTGATTAATTCCAGTTTCTCCAGCTGCCAGGGGAGCAGAGGCTAAGCAGTTTCACAGAGAGGAGCCTATTACCACTACTAGGCTGAAATAGATCTAATCAACTCACAGCCGCTCAAAAGAAAACTTTACAGGTTTAGCTCACTAAGGCAGCGCTTTAAAATGATGACTACAAAGGATCATGGGAGTCTGAAAGCATTTAGTCTTTATTGCAGCTCAAGGAAATTTTCTGCTGTGGTTAGGCCATGCTAATTTACTGAACATGACAATGCCTCCCAGATTGTATGACATCATTTCAATAATGGCTCTCGTCCTCTTAGTTAAATATTTCTACTACTACTTTTTAAATTCTGAATACTTCATTTATTGGAATACCATCTATCTTAGGATTAATTAGGTTTATCCTTCCAAATCTATGGGGTAACCTGCTTTATCATTCAGTTTGAATGATGATGCTGCATAACTTGTCATGGCACTGTCAGAAAAATTGTATTTATATTAATTTATTTTTATTATTTTCATAGAATGAACCTCTAGAAGTATTCTGTGCTTCAACTGTAAATTTTATATCAGTTGTGCACTGCTTCAAACAGTGCACAAGCATCACAGTTAATAATTTGAGTTATTTTAAGAAAAAAAATTTCAACAGCTGGAGTATTACTTATTTTGACTGACAACAATTACACATTCAAAACAAAAAGCCTTCAAAACTTTTATTTCTTTTTTTCATTTTTTTGTTTGTTGCTAAGGGTTTTTTTAAAGACCTCCAGTCCCCAGGGAGAATGTTAAACAATGAAATACAGATGTAAATTTTTAGATTAAGAAAATAATTCCATCAACTCTTTCTCAGTATTCAATTGAAAAACCTTCCTTAACAGAAAAGATCTGTTTTTTTAAAAACAATCAATGTTTAGAAACTCCAAGCATAAGTAGTTGTGTGATACAATGCTCCAAAGATATAATGCAATACGGGCACAGTTTGCAAGGCAGCTCTTTAATGACAGCTAGTACATAATTATTTGATCAGTCTACCAAGCAATTTAAGGAAGAAGCACACAGCAGAATGGCATTTGGAAAAAGTAAGTTACTTGTACCCTGATGGGGAAGAGGGAGCAGTGAAAAAGCAGCAGTGAATCATGCTGTGGAGCCTGGCTTCCAGGGCTGGGAGCCCAGAGGTGGCTGGAAGCTGCCACAGGCCTAAGTACAGCCCAGCTCACTCTGCCCCTCCCGGGTTTGCAGCTGCCCTGTGCTTGGCTGCTTTTGTGAAAGGAGCTGCACATTTGCAATTCGTGGCACAGTGGAAAAGTGCTGTGTGTTGAGAACAGCACCGTTTGCATGCATTTTAGTGTGAGGTTAAAAGGCAATGGAGACTGAGCTTGTGTGTCCCAGGAACACAATGGCTGAGGTTTAACATCCCACACTGGAAAAGGTCCCTGGGAAAAATGCTAGAGGCAGAACAAAAATTTTGGTCTGCAAAGATTTACAACACTTATTTCATACAAAAACATATCTGATGTATCTTTCAACCAGTATAAAAACCAACATTCTTCTATCTACTTCCAGGTCTTTTTTATTGCAAATGTAGAACTTCTGAAAGTTAACTAGAGAAATAAAAAAGCAGTTTTCAATAACCAGTCATCCACTGCTCAATAGATATATGAGGAATTGAAAAAAAGGGAGATGGAAGGATTCATTCCATACAATTTCTTGTGCATCTTTTGAAACTATTTTAATAAATTACTAGAAAATGAGGATAGGATACTGGTTTAAGGAAGCAGTTTAAGTAATTTCTGGAATAGAAGGAAAAAACCTAAAGTTTCCCTTATCACTCATTCTTTATCCCATGACTTTTCTGTAAATTGGTGAGAAAAGTATGTTTTACTGGACATTCTGGACACTGAGTTGCAGAGGAAATGTGGGACAAGACAAGAATACATTTTTTCAGAGTCCAGAAAAGTTGAAATGAGAAATGTTGGAGCACTGTGAATACCAAAGGGTGAGCTATCTATCTGTAATTTGGAGAAAGCAAAGTAATTTAGCCAGGAGTGAGAACTGCAAGGCTTTCAATGTCCTCAGCTGAGTCGGTTGACCTGGGTCAGTGCACTGTAAAAGCTGGAATGAACAAGAACAAACAATAGGAGACACAAGGCAGGAAGAGGCTTGGGATCTGCACTAAACAAGAATTTCCAGCATTCATGAATGAAAATAAACACAGTGAGATGAAAATATTACCCACCTGAACAGCCTGTCTGTTTTTGAAGTTGCTGAGACTGTGAGAGTGTTAAAACAGTGGGGATAAGAGTTAGTATGGATTATCCCTGTTCTACTTCAATCAAGAAACAGATAATAATTGGGAACATAACTATTGTTTTTGCACAGTACGAATCCTTGCTGATGGTTAATTTTTTTTCCTAATTTGTTAATTGATACAGGTCTTTGAGTTCTCTGAGAAGCAATTCCAGTTGAAGCTACACAGTCAAGAAAATGCTTTGAGAATTCATAGTTTTCTTTTGTTAGTGGCCTCTCAAAAGCACATATTGCTGAATTAGATTACTAACATAATATTTCTCCTGTCTGGGAAGGGCTGTTCCTTCTCTGCTCACTGGAGAGCTGTAACTGAAGGGGATCAATACTCCTCATGCTGCTCATACATGCACAATCTCAAGTAAAGATTTGTGTGTTTTGGACCACAACATTACAAAGTTTTCCATCTATTTCTAGCATTGCAGCTGTCATTCTCTTGCTCCCTGATTTTAAAGGTCTAAGTTGAAGTTCATTAATGTCAACAGAAAGTTTCCCATTCATTTTAATGGCCTTTGATCAGGCCTCAGAGAGAATAATCACCAAAGGACTTGGTGCTGGCTTAGAGAAAATATGGGCAGGGGATGTTGCCACAAGAGAGCTGCCTGTTTGAGAACACCTGATGTCATCTCCTTTTCCACTAAAGCACGTGAACTACAATGAGGAGAAGAAAATATTAAAAAACTTTCAATTTGCTACTGCTCAAGTTGATAACTGGTCAAAGTGCTGGAAAGGCAGCAGGTCCCCAGGATGGTTCCCTGCAGGGGAGGCTGCCAGGGTGGGACCTCTCAGCCAGGAACCATCCCACCTTAGTCATGCCAGCTCAGATCTGAAGCTGACCTTGGAGGACAAACTTCAAGAAGAAGGATGCCCACAGAGTGTGTGGTGGGCTAGGAAGCACTGTGCCCGTTCTTGATACTCTCTGCAGAGCGACACCTTGTTTATTATGCGTGTTGTGATGTTGCTAATGTGTATCCAGTGTCTCCAATCAATGTCATACATAGCACAATCGCTTGTGAAGCAATAGAGCTGTCAACAGAGGAAGTGGTAATGGACCACAATGGGAATTTCAATGCACAACAGGATCCATTACTGGAATGGTAATGGCCAGGATGAAGGTGGAACAACAAATGTCAAACACAAATAGATGTGTGCACGTGTGTGTGTGCGTACACATTTATATTTACATAACACTCATATAACACTTTTGTGTTCATAATATGTTTATACACATATACATACACACATATATAGATTCTCAAAATACTCTCTGCCTTGTTTATAAGGTGCATGTTAGTTTACCTTGGCCAGTGAATTTTATTCTATGGGTTTTGTTTTTTTTCCCTGAGAATGTAATGATATCATCTGTGAATATGTAAATGATCTGTTATAAGCTGTGAAGATTTTGATGGGCTTTTAAGGGATTGGTCTGGATGTATGAGAACAGGGGAAATGCTGAAGGAGGGAAATGTAGGACATGAGCATTATGAAAATAAAAAGTAAAACATGGCAAAGAAATTCTTACACAAAATATGTTCTAAATGGAATGTGGATGACCAATTCAAAAGTTCTGTTTCCTAGCATATGTAAGATATATTAGAAAATGTCTTGCTTCTCTTTTCTTTTAGTGCCCCTTATGGACACTTCCAACTGAGAATAATACAATAATGTATCTACCATCCATCTGTCAAGGTTCTTATACTGGCACCTAAGATTGTTGAATCAGAATACTAATACATAATAGAAAATTATTCTTTTCCCACAGAATCACTCAAAACACCACAAAATAAAGTTTTCTGTCACCCTTGCAAATCCTATTTGATTTTATCTTTGTTTGTATCTTCTCTGTAAGGTAGATTTTTGTATACTGATTTCACACTATTTAATACATACATTAAACATTTTTTCAAGCTGCTATTACGAACACATTCTTTTGGTACTAATTGCACATGATAAACACATTAGATGAGATAACACTATATAGCCTTGTTATCTTACATTTCATTTTGACACCACTCACAGCACAATAAGCAGGGAAGTGTTAAGTTTAAGACATTCAGAAAATCCAGGTGCTGCACAAAGTGTTACCAGACAATGCAAAGGTTGTCCTTTTCCATGTAAGGCTCCAGAGCTGAACCTGAGAACATTGGAAGGGATTTCTGTATGAACATTACATCTCCATACAGGTTCTGCAGTCTTTCAAGAGGCTGTAAAATAAAGCCAAAACAGATACCAGAAGCAAATCTTGGACCTGTTTTAAAAGGCACTCTCCGCTGGTTAATACTGTCTCACCAATGAAGCTCGAGCTAATATACCAATTTGTGTCATTACAGATCATAAGCAATTTTCACAAGACTGTGGGTGTTAATTCCTTTCTCCTGGTTAAGATCCTCCTTGAGCAATTATAGAATGCCTGCTTAACTTCCCCTGCAGCTTCAGCTCTCTAATGTGCTCTTCTCTCTTTCTTATCCTCCAGTCTGTGCTGCTGAAACCTGCCAGACACTGTGAGGCTTCACAATTTATCACAATGCTTCACCACCATGTACATGGTTTAAACACAAATATTGTGCATTACTGCAAAGAATATCACTTTTATGACTCATCCCCTAGTTACCAGGTGAAGGACTATAAAATTCTGTAAATCTTATAAGGACTTGAGTGGGAAAATTCAGTCCTTTTCAAGGAATAATAAACACACTTAGATGCTATGGACTTTAAATCCTGTCCTTAAGAACATAAAGCATGGGTTGGTCTCAAGTTAAGCTGAGGAATATTGTCAAGTTTGGAAAGAGAAGTAAAAGATAAAAAGTATCTGAGTACAATACACGTATTTAGAACTCATGGTGCTGTTGCATTTCTGGTTTACTCTCAGTTTGCAGTTTCTGTTCCCAGTTTTCAACATTTCCCTGGCTACAATGGAATATCATGACAAATGCTAGCTAGCAATTGCCACTTTTTTCTTCTTTTCTTTTTCATTTGTAAAAAATGAGAGCAAGAAAATCAAATTAAGAAAATATGGTGTCTTGGAAAAGCCACTTAATTTTGGAAAGCCCATCAGAAAAAGGTTGTCTAGATTAAATACAGTTCTGCCCTAGAAGAAAACATAGAATTCCATTTGTTTGCCAGCTGAACACGCATAAATAGAAAAGCCAGGAATTATAACAACCGGCAAAAAAACTCCCAATACCTAAAGCCAGCCAGCAGCAACAGAGGTCTCCAAGTAGCCTTTGTAGTCTTTGTTTCTTTTGTACCATAGAGAAAGAGCTGACATATGGCTCTGTCAAATGGCAGATCTGCTAATCAGAACCCTCACAACCTCTGAATGTTATGGTAGAGGAGGATGACAAGTTTGGTTGTTAGAGGGAATCATATAAACATGGTAGACATATTTATGTTAGGCTTTTCACTCAGTCTTACACATAAAGGATTTACTGAAGTAGAGCTATAGGAAGTACCTGTGACACACCTTGGATAGATTCAAAGTACTTAACTGATCTCACAAATATTGCTGTAAATGGTGTGCTTCTATCAAAGTCTCACAAAGATAAGCTGTGACCATTTACTATTTAACATCTTATCAACTACTGAGGAGAAAACATGGACTGGTGATTGACAAAGTTTGCAGATTACACGAAGATTGGAGGAGAGGTAAATGATGATAAGAGTACAGCATTATTCCTTAGAGAGATTAGAACCCCTTGGGAAACCAAACCCCAGTTCAAACGAAATACATTTTACTGCTGCATACCTCTGTGAAGAAAGAAGTTGGGGTGTGATTTTGGGATGGGGAATTCTGTTCTAAGAAGAAATGACATCAAAAAATCCTCTGTCCACAGTGGGAAATCACTAGACAGCAACTTTCCCACACAGCACTGTGGTTAGAAGTCTTAATAAATAAATAAGGAATCACCTCTACTAAGTATTAAACAAGATCACTGCAAGTAATCATTGACAAAGCTGTGAACAGCTCCATAGCCAAAATCTGGTCTGTTTTGAGTAGTCACAAGTGACGTGATACGTTTCTATCTGCAAAGTATCATCAGAAATTAAGTTTTCCTATGGAAATACTCAGGACCAAGAGTTTGGAGTGCACACTCTGTGAAAATTCACTGAAACAGGTGTTGTTCTGAAGACCTTGCCTGTTCCTCTTCTCCTCCAGAACTTGCTCTCCCAACACCTTATAAGATAATCAGTGCAAAAGGAGTGTAAAGGCAGAAGGGATTTAATTTTTCAAAAGCATATAGATAGTCGCATAATATTTGCACTATTTCCCCCTCTTGATTAAAAAGTTAGTGAACAATACTTCATCTTCTCAACTAGAGCAAGATACCTAAGTCGCTTTGCAAAGATACAGCAAGAATCATTCTATTTATTTCAGGTATTAAATGTCTATCACTTTGATAACTAAGCACCTACCTGAATATTACACTTCATAATATTGAAAGAACATAGAAATGTTGCGACACAGTCTGTCTGTATTTACTCTATGGCAGCTTAATCACTGATTAAATACTAGTAACAATATGAAGATTGACGCGTGAGCCACAGGAGAAAGAAAAGTTAACTGCACAAAGGTGAATTTCTCTAACTGAAAATGGTTTCTGTCCTATTTACGGCATGAGCTTCATCAAGGAAACCAGACTTCTTTTTTGAGTTGTCCCTTTAAACTCCAGAGAACTGATCAAGTGGGGAGGGTGAGCCATGATTTTGTTAGCAGTACCTCTGCTGACAGCCAGAAAATCAGATGTTATGCTTCAAAGTACTACCCAATATTAAAAATCAGAGTTCTGAGTGGAAAGAAGATGATACTTACCCACAAGTTGAAGGTTTAACTTTTACTGTCTCTGAGTTTACATAATTGGAGAGACATGGGGTTTTCATGAAGCCTTGCAAATTCTGTCAAAACAATGCACACTCAGGCATTTGGACTCCATATTCACACAGTGCAAGTCATAAAAAAAACCAAATTGTTTTCCCCAAAATGCCTGCTATTTAAATCTGACCAATGGATCTGATAAAGATCTAAAATACTAAAATGTGGAATTATGATTCACCATAGTAAAAAGAAAAAACACATTACTAACGTTAGGTTTACTCTGTCTTCTGTGAATGCTGACAAAAATACAGGTTGGTGTCATCATCGTAGAATTGATATTGCTAGGAATTTCTGGAAGGTTGAAGGGGCAGATAAGTATATAAATAAATGCAGAGTTTCAGGGCAGGAATAGAACCAAATTAAGTTGTTCTGAAAATTAACCAATAATTTTCAACAGATCAAGTTCTTCTGTGATATACATTTAAGAATTAAACTTAAATTAGCTCTTTAAAGTGGCCATGTGATTTAATTATTCAAAATGTACACAAATTTAATGAGTTTTTAAATATTAAAACTATTCTCTATTGTCACCACTGTGAGCTCTTAATTTACAGAGCAATTAAGTCAGGACCCTCATTTATCAGTACATGTGCGTTTGTTGAAAACATAGTCAGTTTTTATTAATTGATGCTATAGAAATACTGAGGTAAAATTAATGCGTGTGCTTCAGAGGTCATGCTGGCGATAGTAGGTAGCTAGCAAGGAGCAAGACGTGAGAGAAATAAGTAACTGCTGTTCCCTGGTTACACTAGAGATAGCTGAAATATTAAGTGGCACAATGGGCACTATGCTTAGCCAAAATGCTTGCAAACAAATGCCCCCTGAGTTTTCTCTGGCAAGCATCTGTCATGGCAGTAGCTGTGAAATAGGGAAACTTCAAAGCTTTAGTTTCTGATTATTAGCAGTGTGTGTAGTGTAATGTTCTTACATTTTTATGTAAACTCAGCGTTGATGAGCTGAGAGGGTAGAATTAAAAAATACTTCAGCTTCTCTTTGTTCTTTGGGACATGGCTGACAGGAATGTTATCAGGCAGGAGTCTCCCAGGTGTCTATCAACTGGTGAATTACGGGGAGTATGGGGCCAAATTTGCAAAAGAATCAGGTGAATAGTTACAGAATTGGAACACACTTTTTTCATGCATTTTCCCTGCCCCCACCAGTACATCTACAAAAGCTCTCTGATGGCACAAAAAGTGTCTGGAAAGTAGGTTAGGCATAAATATGAGCATAGGCTGGGAGCTCAGAGATTTTGGGAGAGCACTGGTGGGCCACAGTGTCACCCCCCTTGTCACTTGCACTGCTGGAATACCCTGAGATCATCCCTTACATCTCCTCTACTGCCCCAGTACTCTTTGACCAGTAAATAACTTGACCAGTAAATAACAAATAAGTTATGATAGAGAAACTTAAAATAAAAAAAGTAAGATTTAAAAAAACAGGTGAACCCATATACTTATAGAATCATTAAGGCTGTAAATCCAGCCAGGCCCTCCTGCTTTGGGTGGTTGTGTATGATACATAAACTTTAAAATTTAATATTTAAAATTGTAAACAATGCTGTTATTGAGAGCATCTTCCATGGGCCCTAAAGGAAATTCAGAGTGGAAGGCTTGTGTTTCCTCTGATACCTTTCTCATGGAAAAGCAAAGACTTCAGCTGGATAACCACTACTCAGATGCCATCCTGTCCTGTCCTGTGCTCCATGACTATATCACATCTTGTTCATTAGTCTGTGTGAAAAGGTGGGAGAGGTGGGAAACTTACACTTCCATAAGACCTCTGGTTAGGGCACATTTTTCTGCAAATCCTGACAGCTTATTGAAAAACTTGTGGTCTTCTTTTTGATTGCCAAAAAATTTCAATAGATCGGAGTGACACAATTTACCTTTTAAGAAACTATGCAATTTATCTTTTTTTATGCCATGCTTTGCTAGAATATTTCATTTTTAGTTATTTTTTCAAATTATTTGTCTTACATTGAGGTCAGTCAATTGATTTGTGATTCTTCAGGTTGCCTGTGTGCCTTTTTGAAGATATTGTGAGACATTATTGCCAATTTTATGGAAGAACACATTTTTCCAAATTGAACATTTTAATGTTTATTTGGAACTTCAACAATGGATGATCTTAGCTATTTTTTTTCTTTGTCATTTTCTTTAAGATTCTTTTCTTTGACAACTTGATCTCTGATACCGCCTTGTGTTTATTATCTGCAAATAATTGGCTTAGAGAAAGGCATCTCCATAGTGAATGCAGATGCAAAGAAATTGCTTCATTTTTATGCAATATTCTTAATTGTTCTCTTTATCTTTGGTGGTCCAGTGTCTGACCAAACCATTTGCAAGCTCTTTGAAATTGTCTACAGACCACTGCATGTGTGTGGGGGAGGGATAGAAAGGATGTACTTATAATTCAGAGCTGGGAGAGTAGTATGGATTCTCTTTCTGATTATTTACCAACCACCTTCTCCAACTATTTTGCCTCCTGTTTATTCACTCCCCAACCTCTTTACTTTTCATTTGAAATATGTGGTCAATGAGTTGCTGCTGATATAGGGAGGACATATGATCCTTTCAATCTTCCCACTTATTTGAGGAGCCAAATGTATGTTGCCCATAAATAATTACATATAAAGTGGTTTTAATTGCTCCTGCAGTTTTCCCTGACATGGTGTAGTCTATTGAGACCAATGCTAGATCATTTCTCATTTGGAAATGCATCAGTCTTAATGTTACTATGTACCTTGCTTCATTCTTGCATTTGTGCATGTCATAGCTCCTGTATCTTGATCTATCCTGTAGGTACAGTTTCAGACCAGAAAAAGGAACTCTTAGCTGCTCTGCTGCTAAGAGGGACAAGCAGTAGTTTGACACTTCCTACAATATGGTCTCACAGTCAGCTGGTAGAGATCCTAGTCTAATTAAGCATAAAAAATCTTTACTAATTCTTTAATTCTTTGCTTATTCTCAGTCACAGGTCACAACACAGTGTGCCAAGGGCTGTAGAGACCAAAATGTGGAGAGGTGGGGGAAAAAGAAGCAAAAAAACAAACAAAATTAAGCTAAATATCATGATCCCCTCCCAGACCCAAGAATTTTGTACTTATTTTAAAGTATCTTTATCCCCTTTTCCTCACTATTGACCTGACTGGTTTGAGTCTGGACAAAGCCAAAACAGAGGACCATGGACACTATATACCTAAAGCTGTCTGAAATACTCAACTTGGATTTAGAAATGAGACAGTACAGATCTTCTTCAAGGCTGTTATCACATCCAACAAATCACACCTTTCATTTAATACACATTACATGAAATCTTGACCTTACTTATATCTAAATTTCCCCCTTAAGCTTTGCATTTCAGGCTGTCTCATGGAATTTCAAGTCTTCATCATAAGCTCTGAGCAAAAGTGCTCTCTTATGCTTGAGTGTACTGGTATATGTATATGTCAGGCTACTTTCAAGCAGCAAGTGACATACCTCTCTCCAATAATTTAAGAAATAGTCCTCTGCACAGACGTCTTCATGCCTCAGTGCACATGATGTCTTAATAGAACTCATACCCCAAATGAGTGTCTGAACTGGGTGTGGAGCCAAATCATTCCCTGGTGATTCCTGCAGCCCACAGAGACTACAGGTGAAACAGGACCAATAGCAAATGTCGCAGAAGCAGAGCTTGCTATTTCAAGGAGCTTTCATGGGTTCAGAAGGACCAGTAAGGGAGAGAGGCAGAGTTGATGTGATTAGTTCCAGGCTGTGCAGTGGCCCTGTGGCAGATCCAGGCAGGCAGGAATGCTGTGAACCAGGTCACGGCAACCTGCACCTCACACACTGCCTTTCCAGGCAGAGAAATCTCTCTGCCATTAAAAATAAAGTTCAGTGCACATGTCATTAGCATGCTCCATTTACTAAGGATTTTCCTCAGTGAAAATAATGTTGGTGCAAATAGAAGGAAAGATTAAATGGCTTTGGATGGATTTGGCACCTACTTTTCACTGTTAGTCTCTATTTCTTTGGTCTGTGGTGCATTAACAAAGATGCACAAACATTCAGCCTCTAGGCCTAATGGAAAACAGGGGGCTGCAGCACAACAGTGATGTTGCTTATCTACGTGACCCCGAAAGAATATGACATCTCTCTGCAATACATACTTTCCCATCTGCTCCAAGATGGAAGGTATCCTCCTCCTCATGACATCTTTCACTGCAACCAAGTTCCTGACTAAAGAAATAAAGTGACTCAATCCATTCCCAGCAGTTAAGGTTAAAGAGATGCACTCGGTTCTAAATCTCAGCTGCTAACGCTCTCTTGACCTTTGACTCGCCTTAGCATGGCGAAGTTTGATGGGCCCATGCCAAGCCGTCTTCTGTAACCCATGAGTTGGTTAATATACTCCCATTTCTCATTCAGACAGCCAACAGAGGCAAAAAAGGCAGCAGGGCAACAAATGCTGTCTCCTGCAAATGCTCTGTAATAAATTGCTCTTTCAGTAGTGCAGAAGACAGATTTTTCTTTCCTTTGCCTCTTTCCTCCTTTTGCACAGAAGTCACCAAAGGAAAGCTCTCTTTCCCACCTGGCCCCAGCTGACTGTGCCCATAAATTTGCCTATGCAATGCCTGTTTACGGGTCGCTGCTGGAACACGGAGACGGGTGCATTTTCTAAGCACTGGGTAGATAATCACAGTAATTGATGTTTGGAGCTGCTCACTCCTAGGAGCATAGGGTCTCTTTCTCCCAGTGAGGCCCTGCTCCATGTTATCAGTCCAGCCCATAATTAAATATCACTCTTTTACAATATGTTTCAGGTTCCTTAATGAGTCTAAAGCAGAAATAGTCACCTCTTTCCCCTTTGAGCTTTATTTGCTTGTTATTAAACAATGTTATTGAGCTGCCTTCTTTCTCTGTGTTGCCAAACCTGCATCATTTCCGTTTTATAATTGCACAATTAGAGTCAGTGCTTTGCTTTCATACATCAGCAGGACCAGAGAGAGAGAGAGAAAGAGGAAAAAATCAGGTGTTCACAGACAACTCAAATGCATCTTATTTTCATTAACTACCAGATTTTGCAAAATGGGAAGCTATTTATCATGATCTGTTTTCTACCACCAGCCACCCCCACCACCCCACTCTGGTGACTTTCACTATGACCTTGTGCTGTATTGTTAAGGGTCCAATTTGCTCATTGTTACTTGCCTGCATAATTCTATGCACCTCCCCCACCATCTTTTTTTTTCCCAAGCAAAATCCAGTCATTTATATTCTGAAACTAAATGGTATTCCTCCTCCCCTACAGCCTCCCCCAAAAAGGAAAAAAAAAAATAAAGCCCTAGCAAGATGTATAACACTAGTAATTCCTTCTAACAAATTTCCACAGATCCCCCCCTCCTTACACACATGCACACACTCTCTCTCTCTCTCACACACATACTCTCTCTCACATGCACACCCTTAAGCTGCTCTAAGCAGTGTATTAAGTAGCTGAAGAAAATCCATTCACATTCTGCTGTGTCGCTTTCTTCTCAAGTCATGAACCCATCACAGACTTTTTCTAGCTGTAGGTTGCCACGGTGAAGATTTACAATGCCAGTTATTCATACATCTGCCTTCTCTTTTTTCCCCCCTTATTCTTAAATCCCTTGGGCGAGGGCAACCTTGATACTGAGACTCGTAAAATTCATGCAGGCTTATCATCCTTGGTGAAGGCTTCAGGCATGCATTACCGTATCCAACTGCCTGCTCACCGCCATGACAGAACTGGGCCTATAGCTTTTATTTCTAACAGGGGGGAAATGTGGTAATGTGCTAAATACAAGAGAAAAAAAAATAAAGCTGAAACGTTTTGAGGAAGAAAACAATAGCTAGCATGATCAATTCTCTTAATGATTTTAAATTTCTTTTATTTACTCTATCCCCTAGAGTAGCTAAATTTGAAACCTGTTTGGTTTTTTGCTGTTGTTTTTTTTTAAAGCTCCATTTCATTTGTGTGGAATAGTGTTCAGAAAGTCCAATCACACAGCAGTGGGGAAGTACAATACTAATACAGCCTCTGAACTCCACATCAAAGTAATGAATACAACAAATCTGGAATGAATTTTAAATGTTAATTTTAAAGCCTTTTCCTGATTTTTTTTTCTGATTTTTTTCTTTATTTTTAAAGACTTGACATAAAAAGTGATATTTTCTTGAAAGGAGGTAGAGGAGAGATGAATGCATTGATTTTACAAAATAAAAACAAAAAAAAATGAAAGCAGAAGAACTCAAACAAATTGAAAGTGTTCAGTTACAAAGTCAGAGGTCAAACATGAAGTCTGCCAAAATGCTAATCACTGTGATTATAATTTTGATATAACCGTTATTTGTTAGAACATTAATCACATTTGTATATGTATCTGTTCTTTTCTGAGGATTACTGCCACAGAGTATTGGGGAATTCTCTATAGGGAGTTCAGGTATGAAAATCAGAAAGGTTTTTTCAGAGGGTTTTTTTTTCTAGTATTTTCCAAAAGCCACAATCATGCTAAAACCACTCAAACTTTCAAGAAAACAGATTTCTGGATGCTGTGTTTAAAGAGTTGCACAACTCTTCTGCTTTTTTCCCATGAATATGTGCTGTTCTAAGTCTATTGTTTCATTTTACTATGCTTTGAAATCGGTCATGATTTTAGGAAGCCATAGTGCATCTGAACTATGAGCATCCTAAAAAAAATCTTTCAACACACTTATGCCTGTCCAAGTGAAGTCAGCATAGCTAGAATGGGTGAGAGTTACAGTGAAAAAATATGAAGATGGAGTGTTGCCTTCAGAAGATGCCTAGGTGTGTGGCAGACTTTTACTGGAAAATTGTGACTTGTAGTTTCAGAAGGAAGTCGTTTTGAAGACACAAGATTATTCAAAGCAAAATGAAACCTCATGTCCTTTGAGAAGTCGCACCCCATTATCCTCATCCTTCTTTCCCCTTTTGCGTTTTATTGTTGCTTTAAATGTTTCAAAACTGTTTCAGCCATTATGCTGTCAAAAGTGTCTTTTCAATCTCAGATCCATATCTTCTGACATCCTAAGACAGCTACAACAGAAAAGACTTGTGTTGATGTTACTCAGTCAGCATTAAGTTGTCACAAGTGCTGTCTCACTTCATCTTGGTAGTGAAGCTTAGAGCCCACTCATATCACCATCTGCCTGCACAGAGGTAACATCCCGTTTGCATGATGAAGCACTATGTACAGGGCTCCACTCTCAGGTCCATGGGGCTGTGACAGCAGCACATCCTACTCAGCGTGACACCTAGAATCATCTGGAAGAAACATTTCTCAGCAAAATAGCAGGACTTCTAATGCTTTGAGTCAGAGACACAAAAAATGTTGATAAGTCTTCACTAACGCAGCTCTTCTTCCACTTAAATTGCTCTTTGTAATTACTATAATTACCTCAGGTCACTCATCTTTCCTGGCCAGGGTAGTGCTTTTTGGCCATCTCTTTCCCACAGACGAGAGCTCTTCATGATGCACCCCAAGTGGGAGCTCACTTGCTTCATATAGAAACCACAAGGCAGGGAAGACAAGTTCTGTTCATCCAATAAACCTTTGCTGATTTACACTAGGAAATGTCTTGCCACAAGTGCAGGTCTTTGCAAGAGGACGTGTTCCCACAACAGACGTGCTGCTCTTGTGTGTACTCCAGGTGTGCAATATGAGCTCAAACTGTTTGGAGGCAAGGAGATGCACTTCCACTAGCTGCAGTAGCTAAGGCTGCTGCTTTTTCTTAGAGAGGTATCTGCTGATATCCTGATTCCACCAGGCTTCTTGCTGGTGCCCTTTTATAGGCCAAGGGTCATCAAGTCCAATTCCTTCATGCACAAGGTACTATGTCAACAATGCATCCAGCAAAACAACCCCTTCATTTTTCACAGGCCTCCCAGTAACCTGCACTGAGCTTTAGAGCATAAGTAAAGAGAAGGAAGGAAGGAAGGAAGGAAGGAAGGAAGGAAGGAAGGAAGGAAGGAAGGAAGGAAGGAAGGAAGGAAGGAAGGAAGGAAGGAAGGAAGGAAGGAAGGAAGGAAGGAAGGAAGGAGAAAGAAAAGAAAGAAAGAAAGAAAGAAAGAAAGAAAGAAAGAAAGAAAGAAAGAAAGAAAGAAAGAAAGAAAGAAAGAAAGAAAGAAAGAAAGAAAGAAAGAAAGAAAGAAAGAAAGAAAGAGAGAAAAGAAACAAAGAATTGGTAGGTTTCAAGGGCATCACAAAGTCCTTAAGTTCCTGCAGTAGCAGAACTGGCTGGAAGCCTGAGTTATTCAAGAGTGTAGGAGTTACCAACACTACTTGCTGCCAATTAGTCTTTGTATGTGTTGAGTATCCTCCCCCAAACTGACTTACAAAGGACTCACCTCCCAGATATTTCAACTAGAAATTCAGACTGTTTAGCTCAAGTGGCAAAGAAACTCATGTTATTTTCTCTTATAAGGCTGTAGTCCAGCTGATATGGCAAGCACTGAGAACCCCAAGTGTATCAGTGACACCTCCCACCAAGACACTTTTTTCCTGGTAGGATTTTCTTCAAACATCAGCAGAAGCTGATATGGATGCTCGGTGAATTTGGCCCCATAGTTTTGCTCCTGTAAGGACTCACATGAAGAATCGAGTCAGTGGGCTTGATGGTTTCCCAGCATTGTTTCCTCTTGCTGTTGTCCCTGTCCTCTGATTGATCCATTGGAGAAGACTCTCTAAGCCATTAGACAAGACTGTAAAACAAAGAAGACTTTTCAAAACTGCTTTCCAGTTAGGGACAATTAACTGAAGGTATTTCCCAGTATCATTCTGTTCCCATATTCTCTGTGGACACTTGATTCTAGATTGTGGTACCTGGGACAATTAGTCAAGAACCTTCAGTGAAGAAATTTTATGTATTCTTTAATATTAAATTAATATTTAATATTTAAATTTAATATTTAAAATTAATTTTAATTTAATATTTAAAATTTAATATTCTTTAATATTAAATTTAAAGCATTCAGAATATGGTGATTTCAGGTTACCAGAAGAAAGAAGCAGATAGATGCAAAAATAAAATATCTGAGTAATTTCTTCTGAATCAGTTTGCTTTCTCAGGCATACCCCTTATTATTATTTAACAGTATGAAATGGTACTGGCTTTAATTATTACTTTTCAAATTCTGTTTTTATCCTGCTGCATCCCTTATGCATTGTTTTTTGTAAGGTTTCTTAAGGTAAAGTAGTAGAGGAAATTACATGAAGCAAATTCTGTGGGTTTTTTACATACATGGTCTATTAAACTGTGAAGATACACTGAAGAGGGGAAAAAAAAAGAAAATATCCCAAGCTTGAATCACTATTATGTTGGCACAAGTTTAAGTTCCTAAAAAGCTAAGGAAGATATGATGCTGTTCAAGGTATCTGGTTGGGAAGTCTTGTATTTTATTATGTTAGGCAAAAATTGGGGTGATTTTTTAGAAGCCATCACTTCTCCACCTTGTTCAACAGCGTACAAATATGATAGATCTCTGGTTTCAGTGAGCTGAGGTGGAAGACACAATATATTTTCAACAGGTGATTTAGAAGATTGCTTTACATGATGTCCAGAGCAGTTTTGAAGGCACCTTTGCCCAAGTGGAACATACTGGGGAAGGAAGGGATTTCTGGCCATGGGAGCTCAGCAAAGCTGGCAATGATCATAGCACTCTGATGCTTCAGCTTCAGCTGCTTGCATGTTTATTTTATAATAGGGCTGACAGTCAGCACTGAAAACCAGATCTACTGACCAGCTAATAGAGTTTTAGAATGTCATGTATGAAAAAACAGATATAATTTCACTTGACAATTTCTTACAAATAATTTGTTTACCACAGAATTCCAACTTTTGGAGTGGAGGAATATTGTTCTCTAATACCAGAGTCCTTATTAATAGTTGCAGAATTATAAATCGTAAATATCCATCAGTTTAGTCCACAGAGTAAATAACTATGAATACATAAAGTAGTAGAGTTTTGACAAAGTGCCTTGCAAACTGCAGCATCCCTGGTTTGGCAGTATTGTGTTTATGTTATTACAGGAAAACCAGAGTAGCTCCATGGAAGCCTATCAGTCACAGAAGACTTTCAGTAGTGACTAGGTAATGAAAAGTTATTGTGAATCTCAAAAACACTCCATTGTCTTGAAGTAAAATGTGAGCAGTTGAGATTTGAAAGTTTTCACTTGTAAAAAGCAAGGGGATTGAGGATTAGGCTTGTTTGGCATGTGTTCAGATGTTATAGTTACAGCATTCCATAAGCTGATTGTGGTCACTCAGAATGAAAGCATAAAATTGACTATCAGTCCCTATCCCTAATAGATAAGACCGGTTTTAAAGGTAGTGTTCTCACAGATATGTTCCCTCACAATGGGTCTCCTACTTCATTGAGACCATTTGCATATTTAGAAACAATTGCAAGAATTTCTTTGGACTATAGTAAAAAGCCTTCCAACAGTTCATCAGGTATGGTTCAAGAATATATGTCCCTTTTAGATTTTCTGTGTATGGTAGATGAGATTGTTTTATTCTACATTTTCTGGTAAATAGCATGTTAGAAGTGCAGCATTCTGTTTCCTTCCTGAAATTTACTTGTGTAATTCACCTTCCTTTTCAGTGCTGCACTTCAAGACAGATTTTGTCAGAAAGCCCAGAGCCTTTACCCTTGCCATATATCAGTAACAATCAATTTTTTCTGGGTCTGTATCTGCTTTTTACCATTTGGTTTGGTGGGGGTTTTTTTTGGTTTTGTTTGTTTGTTTGTTTGTTTGTTTTGCTTTTCTTTGTTTCCTGTCCCACATTTTCTGTATATTTCATTCAACATCACAAATATAATTAATAGAACTTAAGGCACTGTTGTGATACTAGCAAATAAAAGAGAGAGAGAGAAGACAGTTGAACCTCATGAGGTTGGATTCTGTAAAGAAATTAAAGCAAGATTTTTCGCGGCTATGTTTTTGCAATGGAAGTTTAGAGCAGCACCAACCAGATATTGTAACTGCATGGGCCTACTTTGCACACTTGGTTTCTGAGGTGCAAGATCCTGAATAATCAGACCCTTGGAGAACAGTTGCCATCTTAGGAAGCTTTAAAAAGCAGCATAGCCACCCTCTGAATTACAGGCATGTCACAGGTGGGCTGGAAAGAATGATAGGAAGGACCTATCCCTGTTTTCTGCCATGATGGTTTACACCAGGGCTTTTAGAAAGCCAAGGGTGCAAGTATAAGGCTACTGCTCTAATTTACACTGGCTTTTAAATCTAGATTTCAGAGGGGACAAATATGGCTTCTACCCATCTTGGCTCTAACTTCCCTGCCCTAAACAGATAATGCTTCTTTTCTTCAAAGTGTTTACTCATAGGAGTAAATTTTGTTGAGCAGATAGCATTTGATGTATAAGGTTTTGAGATTAAAAGGTGCTTTTTAGGGCAGAGACTATGTTCTTGGCCCATCTTCCACATTTATAGCTCTGAGTAGAAACATATACAATGTATACCACATACTGTTAATGTGCTTTTTTTTGTATGTGTACACACCCCTGCAAATGTATACACATATGAGGAGGAGAGAAATACAGAGAAAATATATTACTATTACTATCCAGATATTTTCAGTTGGTGGGTGGGACAAACTTTTGCACTTGGTATTTCATTTATTAAACTTTCAGTGACACTGTCTTGGAAAGCGATCATTTTGGCTTCAATTTCTTTATTTGCATTACACAGCACACCTGGTAGAAAGGATATTTAAGTAGTGAAGGACTTGCAGAATTAGTAATTAATAGGTCCCATTATGCCAACTCTCATGCAAGTTTAGGACATCTTAGATGCTAGATAAGAGATGGATAATTTGAAGTAATTTTCCTGTAATCATGCCAATCACTTCAGCAAAGTAGTTATTAAATGAAACAGTATTATGATGAATTATAGGACATCTATTGAATATCTTTTCTTATCATGTACTTATAGTGCCTGATGCTGAAAAGAGGCAAACATATGAATGCTCTTTCCCAGTAAAATATGCACACTTCTCACTGTAAATAATAGTTTGTTTAGCAAACCTTGTTTTTTTAATGAGGCCTAGAGACACATTTGTACCTCATACTCTTTGCTGTTCCGGAAGATCATCTAGTTTTACTTTTTCTTTAAAGGTGGATATTAGCAAGGATTAGTCACCTCTGATGACAAGGAATTTTTCTAGTTCAAATTTGCTGAAGTGATTAAATATTATTTATCTAATTAAATGCTCAAAACAGATCATTATTGAAAGGAATAAATTTAGTGGATTTGTTGAGCAGAGTTAGCTGAAATGTAACTGCACATCATTTGACTTTTTAACATTTTATTATATCTAATAAGTCTTTCTGTGCTTAATTAAATCAACTTATTTTTTACAGCTAATTTAACATGATTTCATTTCAGTTACAGCTTTTGCATCAGATATGTAGAAAGCCAACTGTATAGCAAAACGAAGCTTCTGCTACTCAGGTGCTCTGCTGTACTTTTACCTCTCTAGCCACTACTGACATTCAGACTATTTTTTAGTGTTTTCTTATCTTTCACTGAGAAAGGTTACTCATTTGTTAATTATAATCTATTTCAAAAACTGCATTAAAAAATTATACCATATGGTCATAAAACATTTAATAATTCTGTCATATGTAACAAGCTCTGAAAATCAACTTTTTTCCTTGGCATGGGACTTTGCCTGGTGTCAGAAAATGCCATACAGGAAAGTAAGATTAATTCTGCTCATGACTGCACCAGCAACTTAATCTTCATGTGTTTGGACAAAGATAGCCATAGACCTGCTAGTGAGCATAAAGGTTTCATCTTTTTTTCCCAGGGTGCACTGCATCTACATAGTTTTTGCATATTGTTCAAAGACTTTTGAATCTAGTTTTGTTGTTCTATTAAAAACAATGCATTGGCTACATCCTTTAAAACTTCTGAGACATTTTGTCTTTTTTGCTGAACAGTAGCCCACCATGGGGTGGGAAGTGAGAAATTCAGTCAGCCTGCCAGTGATTGCAGTTGCCTTGGATCAATGTCACTCCTTTGACTTCAGCAGGATTATTCCTGGACCCCACTAACATCTATGAGATCAAAATCAGACTGAGGACATCTCTATATCGACTAAAAATGGGGGTTTTGGTTTTTGGTCAGCCTGCTCACTGTCCAGCTGTTCCCACTGAGTTGTTTTTAGAGCCACTCTCTCTCCAAAGTATAAATGTATAGAGAAAAACTCACAAAGTGTATGAGAGCTTTTGAAAGATGATTGTCTAATATGAATATCTATTTTCCCTCCCAAACACCTACATATTTTTCAGAAAAGCTTGGGAATGCTTTTAAAGCTAGCCCTAAAGCAGAATGAATTTCTGCATAGTGCATAGAACCAGGTTTTAGCAGCATTATCAGTTTTAACTTAAATAAAAATAAAACCACCAGCAGTTTTAAGTTCCTATGTGAAGGACTGCACAAAGATACATTTTTACCCGGGTACGTGTAACACATTATTATTCCTTTGGTGGTTACCAATAACAATTTCTGTATATACAGAAAACTGCCAAACGCTTGGTCTTAAATTCCCCAGAGTAACTGTTCATGATCACAAATTTGGCTAAAGGATTTTTTTCATTACCCTCAAACATTTCCTTTCACCTCCAACCTCTAGGCAGAGCCATGGCTTTCCCTTTAGACCGGGGAACATAAAGCCATGGGGCCATCGGGGCTGGCTGTGCCTGACCCCGAGGGCCCTTCTGTCAATCACTGCCTCCCCATCCCTTGCTCTCTTTCACACCAGGCAGCTGTACCCATCGCTGTCAACCAGGTAACAACCAGCAAACAATAGAGGCCTGAATGCCTGGTCTAGACACTCTTTTAGCCACTTATTTGCTGCTCTTGGCAGCTGTTGAAGCATAAATAAGCAGTTTGTAATCAGAAAGCTGACATCATTGCAGCTCAGCTGAGAGGGGGAATTGTTGCTGTGCACTGAGCTGCTTTCCTCCCTTCCCCCCCCATCCCAGCCCCCTCCCTCCTTCATTTTGTGACAACGGATTCTGGGGTGGGGATTCAGATTTCTGCTGGGCTAAGCTGGCTTTTCTTTTTATTTCTAGACTACAATGATGTAGGTTGCAGAAAATGGCATGTGCGAGGCAACTACCATAATTGAAAAGAAAAAAAATCCGTCTTCTAATAAGTGGTGGAGTCCTGTCTTACTCCTTCAGAAAGCACTTCAAGCCTCACAAATGTTTTGAATTTGAAGGATACTATTTCAATAGATTGACCACAAACTGAGAATATTGGCACAAAATGTTTGCCTGTCCTGACTGGTATTTTTACCCTCAGTTTTGTTTTTCACCCTGTGGAAGGAGAGAGGAGGTAAAAGCAGTCATACCAGTTTGTTACCACTTGCTAACAAACTCTGTTTTGTGCCAGTGTGCCTCTGTTCCTGCTTTCAAAATGCCCAGCTACGCATCTCCCATCGCTGCAAACATTTGTTGTTCAAGTACACTTCATACACTTTTAACACTTCTCTTTTTTTCTACTTTGGGGCTCAATCATAAACAAGTTCACTGGGCAAATTTGACACAATATTTGAAACTCAAGCTGGGTTCCTTGGGAAGGATTGGTGGGGTGAGACACGTGGCAGCGCTGCTGCTCCCTGACTGGGGGAAGACGACAGCATACCCAGTGCAAATATTTGCACATGCAAATTTAGAATTCGTTTTCCACAAACACTTGCACGTATGACTTTCAAATTAGCTTTCTGAAAGCATTCATGCTGCTAAGAAACTCTAGTTCAAATATTCATATAAAGTGAACATAAAAGGGCCACAGGTTTAGGTGATTTCTATTTTTTTAAGTTTTTTTTTTAAGAAAACAGACACCAAGTGAATATTCATGCCAGTTTTTGCAATGTTTCCCCAGTTCTGTTGTTTTCTGACTGTCCTCCTTTAATATTGAGAACTGATAGGTGTTCATGGGGTACCAAACAGCAATGGCAAGTTATGCTGCCTCAAACATATAGTTAAAATATAAACTTTATACTCTGCAGTGCATTTAGTGCTCCTTATTGATAGGAGAGTGAAGCAGAGTGTGTAACCTTTACAATCTGTAATCTATACCAAGTCCCGTAGGTTTTCCCTGAGTTTCATTCTCTCTGTCCTGGTGATGACTGTGGCAATAATGGGAAAGAGGCAAAGGGCTTTCTGAAGGGCTTTCTCCCCCCACTGTTGTTTGTTTATCTCTCTGTGTGCACTTTATGTGTGCCAGCAGTAAGGGAGATGAGCTCTCTTATTCTTGTGGAGCAGAACTCACATTCCACCAGTGATGTCTCAAAGTCTGATCTGAGTGCCTGTTGGCACACAGAGTCAGGATGAATGCTGGTGTCTGTGGGGTTGCTAACTATCTGAAATATCTTCAGGTAGCTCTGTCTGTCTCTGGTTTCAACAAGAAAGAAGGCCAGTTCAACAAAAATATTGACTTTGTATCTCCCAAAGGCTTTCTAGTATTAGTTTGCTCTAAGTAGCTCATGATTTAGAGTACAAAGGCATTTCCAGAATGCATGTTTAACAAAATGACATAGCAGATAATTGAAATTTATTTGCAATTTTCAAACTACAATAAACACAATTCTCCTTTTCTTTCATTAATAATCGCACGGCTAATGCATAACAATCCCTCTGCAGCTTTTACAAGCAAACTTGAGCTGCTGTGTTGTAATAGCTGGAAAAGTTAATGTAGCTTGAACAAGGTTCCTAATTGTCCCTGTCTCTGTCATATTTGTCTACTTGAATGGTCCTAAATACCACAGCGATTAATTACTACAGAGCAGGTATTACAAGATGTTATCATCCTTCCCCAACTGTCTGGGTGAATGGAGAGAGGCAGTAGATTGTTGCAGTGTTTCATCTTTGCACTTCCTGTAAGGCACTTTAACCAGAAGATTTAATGTGTCAAAGTTAACTGCGTTCTCGCACAGATATTCACATTCTAATTAAAGATTAAGAACGTAGTACATTACACTGTGATTTGTCATACATGGCTTGTTAAATAGGAAACCTACCGGGATTCCCTAACATTTTATAAACATTATTCAGGGCTTTTAATGTGGGCAAAGGAAAAGATTATTCAGCTGCTCTGCAGAGTAGGAGGCAGGTCATTTTTCCCTCACTCCTCCATCCTGCCCAAGCTTCCCCTTTTCCAAATAAATGAATAAGAAAGCTCAGGTGGTTTTCAAACTGGAATTCTGTTGAGATCTCTTTAAACTATTTATCTTCCCAGCGTGCATGTGTGCACATGGATACATATATATGTATATATTTATATATATATATGTAGAGAGAGACAGAGAGAGAGAAAGAGAGATAATATATATGTCTTCATTATTTTTTGGCATTTTTCAACTTTTGCTGTCAGCTATGTAAACTGAGGTAGGAAGTCTTTGTTTGAATTACAGTGGCAAAGGAAGGAAGAAAGATGAAACAGTTTTTCAATATGCAGAATGTGCTTTCAGATTATTCTAGTAATGCTGAGCAGCGTACCACTTCCAGTATTAGTAGCAGAGGACTGGTTCACATTCTTTGATTGCCTGAGGAATAAATTAATGAGGTTACTAGAGACATTGAACATTTGCATATTCACGGATGCTTATTAGGTATAAAGTGAATGCCAGGTGCATTGAATTTTGGGAATACTATGCTATGTATTTGGTCTTCTATTTTTAAAGCAACCACATCTTGCTTTTTCCCTAAAGTGGGAAGTTCTGTGAGTGGAAAAAAATAGCAGCATTTATAAAAATAATAACACTCAAAAAAAAATCAAATTAGTTCAATACAGATGAAGATTTGCTGTAAGATATGCATCAGAATAAATAAGATACAGCATGAGGCTAGGGACTATCTGAATATTTTGTTTGGTACAACAGTTAGTATGATTACAAATATAAAAACAGTTGTTGCAAGACATAAGGAGAACAAATGTTATATTTTTCACTGTGCTCCTTATGGATTTCTAGTTTTAAATAGCAGTAGAAAAACTCATTATGAAGTTACCTTCCATGACATCCAATGCTTAATTTTTAAAACATCAATATTTTCGCACATTTTGTTCCAGCAAGTCTCAAACTCAGGCTACAAAACACTGAAGATAGAATTACAAAATTTGCTCGACTCTTTCTCCAAGGAGTATCTGCACGTGGTTGCATTGTTTTCAGTGGCTTCCGTCATCGCAGTGTGAAAGCACATTGTGTGAATGATTTGCACTGTATCTCATTATTCCTGCAAGTTTTTATCTATATTGCTTATTTGGGATCTTGCATTTTTGCATTCTGTAAGATTCTATGGTATTTGGGTTTTTTGGGTTTTTTCCACCCCATTCTTTAGCTGTCCATAATCTACATATAGCGCAGCATTAGCACTGCTTGTCCCAGCAGAAAAATATCTGTCAATTGAAAACATGTATTGTTTGTGCTGCCTTTTGCTTCTCCTTTACAGTGTAAGCATCAAGCATGTACATGTACACAGACTACAGGCTTATATGCCCTGCACACAGATAAATACAGACACACATTCCCACACAGATGTGCACTTACAAAATTATTGGTATCACCTACTTCCAAGTAGCTGGTGTAGCAAAATCAAGCAGTGATAAGTGTTTTCTATGGATAATAATATGTATCTACAAACAGGCTCCCTTCTGCCCCCTTGTTTCACAGAATACTGTGCTCAACTTCCCTTTCCTGGATGTTGCACTGTGCTGATCACTGCCCTGCCTCTGCAAATCCTATTTGAAAATCTCATTTGCAGCATAACTGACAACAAAGGCATTACACGGTGTATGCCCTGCATTTTCTGCAGACTATTCCTTGCCTTTGTAAGTTATTTCTAACTTCTAATGAAAATACTGTGTGATCAGTTGATGATCTTTTTTATTTATTAATAGTCTGTAAAATTAAGTGTGTCTAATCAAAGAATGGGTCCTTTTTTAAAAGTGCAAGGTGGAATGCATTAGATCAGTGGTACAAAAAGCAGATGTTCTTTACTGCAGTAGGCCTTTCTTTAGGTACTCTAGGAAATCAGGGACTTAAAAATTAAATTGATGAGGATTTTGAGGTGCAATCACTCCCAGCCACTGCAAGACACAGAAATCCTCTTGAGATATACATTTTCTCTGCATTTATTTCCAAACTGTAATTCTGTTCCACGATTAAAACAAAAAAAAAACCAGAAAAATTATTTGATATTTCAGTCTCTCAGGGCAGCTTCTGAATAATTACATGCAAAGTGATCTATTAGGTATTTATTGAAAATAGTATTGCAAAGCACAAATCTGCATTTTTTTTTTTCTGGAAGGTCATTTTTTAAAACATCCTTTGTAGCTGCTTCTCTGACGTCCAGGGGTTTTTGCAATCCACACAGCACAGATTTTTTTGATTATGTAGATTTTTTTTTTTCCTCCTCTATTGCAGTTTCATATGCAAAGCATGCATCAGCCACATCCATGCTATCTCCTAAAGCAGTCATTCTGAAACCCAATCTGGGGACAGTGCAGACTAAATAAAATTTCATTTTGATTTGGCCTCCCGCTGAGAATGGGACTGCTTTGTTTCAGCCGACAGAACCAGCAAGCCAGAAAGGTATGTCCTGTTTTGCATGGCTGATGGTGTGACTTGAGGATCACAATCAGGCCGTTCATGCTCTCAGGGCTCGGCATCTCATCCACATCCTGTACCGTCTTTCTCTTTTCCTTGCCATTTGCTTTCCTTCTGTGCCGCCTGCCGTCTACCTGCAGGGCAAAGCTATGGCAGACCCTCACACTATTGTTTACTTTGGCATATGTTTAATAGCTGCATGGCTGTTTCAGGGTAGGGTTTGTCTATTCCCCCCCCACCCCTTCCCTCCCGCCCCCTTCCCCCTTCGCCTTTGTTTTTTCCCTTCCCTATCCACATTCACTTTCCTTATTTTCTAGGTGTTGAATACACAAATACTGACTTAACAGAAAATTATGTAAGTACCGCTTGCAATGCTTCAGAGATTTTACTAGGAGATCTGTAATGCAGAATTTTATTGTGAATCTGAGGAAACATTTAACAGCTTTGAAGGACTTCAGTTTTCATAGCCCTTTAGAGATGTTTAGGCAGAAAAGCAGCCACACGTTACAGTTAGTAGGAAAAAAATAAAAACACTCTAAGGAAGGGGTCTCGCTGCTTTGCCATCCTCACATGCCTTGCACTTACAGCTGCAGCGCTTGGCATGGGGAATATCTGTAAATATTTCTTTATCTAAATATTAGTATTTCTCTTACAGCCAGTTTGCATTACTGTAAGAGAGAATGTACAGCACTTTCCTTGCTGCTGCTACCCCATCATACAGAGGTGGTGCTGGCATTGGGGGATGACCTCTGTTTTAGCCTCTGGACCATCTTTTAGACAGGGCACCAGGACCTCTGAAAGACTCCTTATGATACAAACTTACTCCTCAAAAGTGTATTTCTCAGATAAAGCTGTGCTATCCCCTGTCTGTGGTTGTTTTGTTGGGTTTTTTTGCGGGGAGGAGGGGGAAGTTTTTAATGTGAAATAAAATTAGCATAAAATTTACCTCAAACTAAGGGCAGATTTTAGTTTTGCTTACAGTTTATTTTAATATGGATAATGTCTTGTTTTCTTAGTAAGGTAGACTAGAATTATAACTCCAAAGAAAAATTCAATTCTTAACAAAAAAAATTTAAAAACTAGCAGATTTTATAGAGTACTGACATTGTGCAAATTTATATATTCATGGTGATTTACAAACACAAAATTATGATTTTTGTGTGCAACATGACTTTGTGCTGGGTGATATTAGTAACAGCAAGTTTTTCAGTAAAGTCTTATGGAATGTAGATGGTCAATTACAACACTCTCTGCACAGCTTAGCAAGTTTTGTTCCCAGCTTTTATATGTTACTTCAACTCCACATCTTTCATCAGTTTCTGAATCTCCAAAATGACCAGGGATGCAGCCCCTTGGCAAAACCACACATATCCTTGCATGGCAGAGTTTTGTGACTTGAGAATTCTCTTTATTCCTAGCTTGGTTAATTAAAAAATTTAAAATAAATAAATAAATAAATACATATATGAGTTGGGGAATGAAAGCAGATCCAACCAAAGTTTGGGGAAAAAGAGGTAAAAATAAGATGACTCATTTGCCTCCATGTAAGGGAGGGTATGCCAAATTTGAGTTTCAGCTACAGACATTCACCTTGATATACCACAACAGGATTTCCTGTACCTGACAGGATCCAGCCCAGCATGTTTTGTTATTCAGAGATATTTACAAAGTCAAATGGAGTTTCGGAAAAACTTTAAGAAGCTATCTGTAGTGATGTCACATTTTCTTTTAAAAATTAGGGGCTGCTGAGAAACTAAAAAGCAGCTAAATTTACGAGAAACAGGAGCTACAGCTTTTTAAAAGGATACAGGGGGGAAAATGATCAGTTCTGTGGGGTTTCATTCAGTATCTCCAATCCTCCTTCTTCACCCCTCAGGTATGATTGGGAAGTTTTCCAAGTTGCCACTTCTGCATTTTAATCAGAATTTCCAACAAATAATTTCATTTTAACAAATAAATTCAAGTTTTAAGAGAAGCTAAAATCAGTATTTTATTACAGAATATCCCGGTTTATTTTTGTCAGAACTCACAGTCCTGGCAAGATTTTTGCTCCACAGAGTATAGCTGAACTGAAATTAAAAATAGATTAAATAAATGCTACACGTGCATGAGTTGCAAACATATGACATTTTGATGTTAAATACTCAAGGAAATTAACAGAAGTATTATGTATTTATTCGTGAGGATGTACTACTTTTTAAATGAGTGATATTCATTATGGTAAAGTAAAATAATTCCAGAATGTGCTTACTGTTCTGGATAGCTTTTTTATTAATTATCTAACTGTTGTATTTAACCAGGAATTAATGCAAACCTTATTCTGGTACTCTTTGGAAATCAGAATGTCTTTTTTAGATTGGTTTATTAGAGCTGTATCTTGCAGTCATATCCTGGATAAGTAAAAAAGGTGTGTGGGTTTTGGAAGCTAGTTTTGCATTTATCAATTCCACAGAAAGAAAACTGTAAAAATATCCACCCAAAGTCCAGAAACAAAGACTTCATTCTTTGACAGACATATAAGGTTGCTGTCAGTGGACTTCTTAGAGTTCTTTCTAACATAATCCAACTATAATTCACTATTAATTGAAAAAAAATAACAAAAAAAAAAAAAAGAAAAGAAAAAAAAAACCCAAAACGCCCAACAAACCAAAACTAACAAACCAAACCAATCCAAAAACCAAGTATTTGGGCATGTAATAGATTTACCTTTGTGTATCATTTTTTTTGATGCAAAGGACTTAGGAATTCTAAGTTCTTTCATTTTTCTCTGACTTTTTTTGCTTCACCTGAATGAGGTGACATGGCTGAGATAAGTCATATGCATGACCAGATGTCTTTGGAGAAAATGATCATCTCAAACAGAGAATATATAACAAATAGGAAATTTGACAATCACACTCAAGACACCAGTGTTTACTTGTTATAATACATATATATGTATGTAAATTGGCCCCATGATGCTACATATATATATGTAGATGTATATATATATATGTATACATGTGTAAACATCTTTGTACAAATCCAGAGGATGAGAGAGAGAGGGATGGAGGACACTGTCACCAAAGTTCCTGGGCCCCATCAATGCCACACGGGCAAGTATTGTTACTGTGACAAAATCCTGCATGATCTGTGCATTTGCTGATCTCCAGACTATCTGAATTTCCCAGAAACTTCACAGCTGATTGTCTCATGAAATTCTTCTGGGACAAATTCATGGCTGTCTGATGTTAGCATCTGCT
Source organism: Agelaius tricolor (assembly GCF_023055355.1). Classification (NCBI taxonomy): domain Eukaryota; kingdom Metazoa; phylum Chordata; class Aves; order Passeriformes; family Icteridae; genus Agelaius; species Agelaius tricolor. Next base: position 29,380,889 of record NW_027269267.1, on the reverse strand, counting down.
TAAAAACTTGCTGAGGTCAATGTGATCCCACACATGAAAATCTGGCTGCAAGACCAGGGCCTAAAGTTTTGGTAGTAGCCCTTTGGCCAAGCCAAAACTAACTAACAAACTTGGGGAAAAAGGTGGCAGAATTCTGTGATAGCATTGAACTTGGAACCTGCCAGCAGAATTAATAGGCAACTCATTCTCATTGAACTCAAACTCCTCGTACTGATGTTCTTGCTTTATACACCTGATTTGACCAACACCAATAAAAAAGGTCTAAAAAACCAGGAGAAGATACTATAAAATTGCATATCAAAGGGCAATTGACTAGCAGCAGATACTATAAAATTATATATCAAAGGAAAGCAGTAATATCCTGTCAGCAAGTATGAGCATAGGAATCCATTGTGTTCACAGTCCTATAGGGTTAAGGAGCAGAATTGCTTTACTCTGGGATATTTTTATTCAATCTCCTTAGATACAAGAAAAGCAAAACTCAAAGTTAGATTTATTTTTTTTAAAGAGAAAAGTTAATCATAGGCTTACTGATGAAGTTCACTGAAGTAACAGAATGTTAAAAAAATTAATGCCATTGCTTAGCCCTTCATTTGATAATGTTTCAGGCTTACAGAAAGTTGCATTTCTTGCTCACAAAAAAAGCAAAGCAGGGGCTTTCTTAGCTTTAAGGATGTATTCTCTACTATAAGAAGGTATTCTTCCTATAATTATTGTTTTAAATAAAAATTTAATAAAACAATCTAAGTAGCTGATCAAATGTCTGAGTGTAAACTGACAATAAGCTTTGGACCAAAGCTAAAAAAACAGAGACAACAAGCTGGCATTAACTTTGTCTAGGAGTAGAGGCAGAATGAAAGCTTAGCCCAGGAGCTACTGAGAAATTTAATATTTCCTGAGTGGGGAGAGAAGGAAGTTTGGAAACTGTAGGAAAAAATGGACCAGAAAATCATGTTATTTGTAACCTATACACACCACTGGGATTTCCACTACTGGGATGACCTTCTCAGAAAAAAGCTACACCTAGGTAAACTGCTTCTAAGAAGTACATTTTGACAGATATTCCAAGAACAGAAGTCCTGGAAATGCACATCTTGAAAGATTTTCTGAACAAAAATGCATAATGGCCTCCCATGTAACTGGGAATATAAATGCGTCAAAATGCTACTGATTATATTAAAAATAATATAGAAAATGTGTATTAGTCAACTGTTTATCAGCCTTTTCTTATTGAATGTTGAAAGAATATTTTTGTCTCCAAAATAAGGGTTAGATGGAAGAAATTACTGGTGAATGTCTAATGGATGTTATATAGACCAGAAATGGATTACAGATTAATAGAAGCATCTTCTCCTTCATTAAATGTTCTTTACCCGATGGGGGTGGAGAAGGTTAGGTTATAGCAGCATTATGTCCTCACAATAAAAATACATTTAATCTCCTAGTGTCTACTGCAATTGGTAATTCATTGTATATAATTTTCTTTATTTTTGAAACCCTTTCCATCTACCAGCTGTCTGACAAAAACAAGCATGAAACATTCTGAAAATAAACTTTTGAGATTATTTGCATTCAATGGGAAAATTCCACTACTAAAAGAGCATTCATTAAATTTTTCTAGTGATGGACAAATCTCAGAAGATTCAGACTATTGTTTCAAACTTGTATAACAATATCAATGTTTGTCTACAGTGTTTCAAAAGACTGTCTCTGTCCTCATTTTATCTAGGAACCTCCAAATAATCAGAATTTTAGTTCATTAATGATGTCTAGTTTTACTTCTGTCCCCTCCTGAGGTTCCTTTACTTTATCAAGCAGAGTAATATTTCCTTATGGGTGACAGACTGCATTTCAGAGGAAATTCATTCCTTTTCCAATATATGTTTCTTTCAGAAGTAACCCTCAAAATCTTGATGCAGAGGGCAGCTACAGGAGGTACTAAAAAACATTTTCTTCCATAGGTTTCATTGGTTGGTTGGTTGGTTGGTTGTTTTTTTTTTTCTTCTCTCTCCCCTGAATAAAAATTTGCCTAGGTATATGTAGTGTTCTTACTTCTGTGTAGGTGATAAAAGGTGATTTTTGTACCTTGAAATGGGAACAAGAAAGGAAAAGCCACAGGAATATTTACAGTATTCTTACAATCTCTCCTTTTTTCAAATGGGAAATCCAAAATAAACCAACCATCACAACAAAACAAAACAAAAAATGTAACCTAAGACCTCCTCTATAGGATATGGCTAAACAGGATCTAACATCATCTCAATTCTTTTGGCCATACTGTAAATTATAAACAGTTTATCATCTAATAGAACTGAAAACTTGAAGCTATTTCTAGTGGGCTTGTGGGGAGAGAAGGGATCTGAGTTTTTGAGTTTCTTCTCTCTCTCTCTCTCTCTCTCTTTTTATTAAGACATTCCGTTAAGGTCCAAATTTGCACTTTAGGGAGGTAAGACAAAAAGACTAAAAGCTGTTTTAGTAGGATCAGCTAAAATGACAAAATAGATCTGGGTGTTAGCAGGTTAACAATGATAACTCACCTTAACGTCCTTAAAAATAGAAGTGAAAGAAGCACATCAGTAGTGAAGAGCAAGGGGGCCAGAACAAAATTCTAAAGATCCCCATAATTAACTGGCAGAGGGTCATATGAACACTTATTAAAATGCAACAAAGCACAACGGGGTGTCTCAAAGATGGAGTTTCAATCTCAGCTGTGAATTTCTTGGTTTTCTCAGTTCTAGCCAGGCCTGCCATGTTATTTTAATAAGTACTTTTCTCTACATAATACCTTTGAGAATTTGGGGAGAATATTTATATTAAAGGGTTAGAGGGCAGTTTATAGACAATTCAGGGGACAAGCCTCCTTAGAAAGTATAGGAAGAATGATATTATGGTGATATTTTAAGATGCATCTGTATCTGATATTGGAATGCTGTGAGATTAGTGCATCAATTTACCTTCCAGTTTCAAAGGCAACAGTAAGTCTTCAGTAAGAAATAGTGTTTCCCAGGGCAATATCCCTACCTTACTCTAATGCTGCTAAATACTATACATCATCAAATCCTCCTTTTACAGCATGAATACAATACTCTTTAGCTGCCCCTGTCAAATAATTGCAATGAGGAAAAATATAAGCCCAGGCAGTAAATGTAGATCAACCATCTTGAAAAAAGGATTTTATGGTTTTCTTGGACATAAATATTGCTTTTTAGCACAAACCACACCTGTGTTTTAAACCATAAAGTCCATCTAATTTCACTGACTTTAACACCATTCTAATTTGGCTGATCTCTTTTGGTTTTGGATTCAAAAGTGTTCCTGGAATTGGTTGATTAAAGATAACTGAAGTCAGAGAGAATTGTGGGAACCTCTGAGACACAGGAGATCTGAAGGGGACGGGACAAAGGTAGGGCAGGAGGAGGATGAATACTCCCTCACTTTTAAGAGCAGAGGGAAAATTACACTTCATTTCCTAACACTCAGACATGTTGTATGCTATATATTTGATATATTGGCTATTGAAAGTTTTTGGAATAGAGTATATCTCAGGGTACCTTCTTACATCATGATTTACAGATGTTTTCTCATATCATAATATGTTGGCAAAACCAGAGAATATTATGAGTAGCTGATCTGGCTGAAGTCCTCAAATTCACTGTTTCATGGCAGTGTAAGTTTCTTAGACCAGCAGGCTTTTCTTTATCCCAGGAGTATTTTGAAGTGCAGTACTGTTTATCTGCTCATATGTAGGAGGAGTTTTTTGGTTTTGTTTTTTTTTCTTTTTTCTTTTTTTTTCCTCTTTTTTTTTTTTTTTTTAGTAAGTAAGATTATGGCATCTTGGATTTTGTAATTCCTTCATATATTATTTTAAGTTTTCTTTACATATGTGAATACCCCCACACACATATTTACCACTTGGAGGACAAGTTGGATGAAGCAGAAGTGTAATATCACTCCCCCGCTCTCCCGAATGAAGGACTGGCCGTCAGCGGATACCCAAAGTGCTATTTACTCCCTGGAACACAAAGAGAAAAATGCTCTAGAGGCAACTGTCAGTAATCTGGCCTCAGATCCTCATTGCTGGGTGACTCCTAGTTCTCTTGCAGTCACAACTCACAGTATTGTGGTACACTGACAAGAAGGATCGTAATCTTCCAAAAGCCTGCCTTCCCTACCCATTATGTTAAAAGGCATTCAAGTAAACTCTGCCCCCAAATGTACAACCACAGCCCATGATGAATGTGGTGTGCAGCTTTCTAGTGGGAAAAACAGGGGTTGTACGTTGTTTAAGATGGACTGGTTTTTGCTTCAGTGCAGGAAGTGAACTAGAATAGGAGGAAATGAGAGAAACAGTCATGAGAATGGCCCAAAACAAAGCAGAGACAAAAAGCCTTGGGAGATAGAATTGATTATGTGTGTTAAAATAAAAGAAATCTAGTGAAGGGAAACTTTTCACTCCAGCTTCTCATATGATTAAGGGGACACAATTTTGTGCAATCTTTCTACCAGGTTTGCATCAAAGGTTATATTGCACTTGTTTTGGCCAGTCCTCAAAAGCTGCCAGTTTACAGGAACATGAGTATTTGGGAATCCACTTGAACCGGAGATTCACAAACACCTCTCTGAAATTCACTACTCCTCACTTGGGCATTTTCTGACCAAAAGAGAGATTTTCTCCTCACCCTTCTTCTGTCTGTGAATCCTTCTCATCTTTGCTTCAGATTATCTAAGAAAGGTGCAATTAAAAAAGCAAGAGGACAGAGACAAGTCCTTGTGCAGTTCTGCTAAGAAGCACAAGAACCACAGATGTGGTTACAGCATAGGCCTCATGAAACCAATATTCATTACTTCATGTGGATGGAGTGGATCTCATCCAGTTTGCTGAGGAATCTGAGTCAGTTTGCTCTCAGAGTTTCCAGAAGCACATTAGAAACCAAGATGCCCTTATCATGGAGTGGTTCCTGAAATTAGTATTGTAATAAATGCACCTTCCTGACTCAAGATTCTGGAAAGTCTGTCAGTTTTGTTTGCAACCCTAGAATAGGACAATCTTACCTAATTTCCTTGAGTAGAGATGCAGATTTCCTCCAATATCTTCACAGTTTCCCCTGACTCTCTGGTTGTTTTCTACCTTCAGCTGAGACAACAGAATATCCCTTACACTACTTTCATCAAAAAGCTCATTCTCTCCTAATCCTCTGCTGGCCCTCACCAGTATCTCAGCTCTAGATATACTTATACATGTTGGTTTTCATTGATCCCAACCTCCTTTTTTCACCTAGGTTTTTTCTCCACAGTGCCCAAAGCTGCCTTAGATAGTCATGTTCTGTGAAAAGTCATTATGCATTCAAAAAAATTTGAATCCATAGCCTGGCCAAAGGACTGATATGTTTTCCTGTTCTAAGCAAAACTGGACACGAATAATCTGCTCAGTATTTTGAGCCATTCACAATTCATAAAGATAGAGCAATGAGCTACCATGCAGAAATCCTGTAAAAACATCCACTCGCTAAGCACAGGCTATCTGTATAGCACCATGATCTATAGATCCAAACTTGTTACACCAGACATGCACCACATACCCTCACAGCCATGGTAGCCTGACTTCTTTGATCTCCCAGGCAAACCACAATTTTCCTGTGAGGAATAGGTAAATCTTACTTGAAGCTCATCCTCTAGCCCAGGCTTATTCATAGAAAGAAACTATAACACATGAGTGATGCCATGTGGCAGGTGCAGGGCACTAAAGATAAGTGGAAGTCTTGACTGAGTACAAGTCTCCCATAAGGCATGCTTTCCCTGCAAAATTCCTTTCTCTTGGCCATTTTCCATCCCCATAACCTCTGCTTCAGTCTGCAGAAGAATTCAAAGCACTGTTTGTCTTTCAAGCCAGAGAGAAGACCTCAGTGCAAACTCTCAATAACTGGTCTGTCATAGCACAGAACCCCTCCTCTGAGATTTCAGGTTCCTTCCTGTCCTCCTGGAGCACAAATTCACCAGCATTCCATCTATTCAGTCTACACAGAGCTACTTCCTAGCAGATGCTTGTAAGTAGAAAGAGAACAATCCTGGGAAAATCATCCAGCAACCTTGGCTACTTCACAGAAGGAAATTTCCAGGGAGAATTAATTTCCTGGTCCTTTTCCTGTCAGTCCAGCAGGATTCCCTCAGCAATAGGATATCACCTCCCCCCACTGAAATGAGGGTGCATATTTTTGGAAGGTCCATTAGACTTGCTTTTCATTAATGGCTTTTCATTAGTGGCTGGTCTCTAGCTCTCACACAAACAAACCATTTCTCACTACCTGTACATATTATACAGCACAACTTAGGACTCTCTTCATCAGTTAGTCCCTGTTAATAGCAGGACCTTGGATGTACCCAAAAGATATCTAAGATATCTGCATGAGTTGTCCTTGAAATCACCCAGCGGTGGAGATCTCACAGTCTCCTCAGGTGAGGTGAGTGTTCTTCCCTCGTGCTTAACTTTCCTTACAATTACAATTTTTTTTCCTAATGTTTAACCCAAATCCCTCTTGCTATGACTCAATGCTAGTATTTCTTGTCCTATCCACATTGGGCTTGTCATACAGATTATTCACTTTCTCTTACATATTTCTCTGCTGCTATCATTTCTTTCCCATTCTTCTTTACTTTTAGATAGAATAACTACAATGCTCTCACTCTACATTCAGAGGTGTTGCTTTCTGGTCATTCTCATTCTCTTCTGATGTCTGGTCTCCAAATAGTTCACATCTGTTTCTAAGGACAGTAGTCAAAAATAGACAGTACATCACTGTAAATGTCATTGGTTTACAAGAAGAACTCAGATCATGGTTATGTTCTTTCTTCCCTGAGAAAAAGGTCTTTTATTTGGTTTAATTCATAATGCATCTGCTCTTCTGGCTGTAAAGGGTTGCTACCTAGTAGAAGTTGGATTTTTAAGACACTGTTTAGGCAGTAAATGAATGGATTTTTAACATTTTTAGCATTTTAAATGCTCTCCAAGCAGTTCTTGCAAGATTTTGTAATTATTAACATTTGCAATAGAAGTGTAAGGAAGAGAAATATTATTGTTGCCATTTTTGCAATGAAGAGGTTGCAGGTCTTAAAAATGTGTTTTTGCAAAGGTATATTTCTTCCTGTGCCTTGTGAAAAGAAAAAGCATTGCTGGATTCTTCTGTACAGGATTCTGCAATGCATTTGAATTCTTCTTCCACAAAACATGATTATTCAATGAGTGTGTTCATAGTGCAGATTTTCAAGCCAAGTCTCTCTTCTCAAGGGCTCTCAAAGGTGCTTAACTGTAAGCTCATATGATTAATATTTTGTTCATTTCTGCATTTTTCATTTAAGTACCTAAGTTTTGGTCTTTCATGCGCTCCAGAGCACTTTGCCAAATTCTTTTATCCCTCTTGGGACAGTTAGTCAAGGAGAAAGACAGGATGGCAGCTGGAGAAGATAGGACCACTAAAGAACCTGAGGGAGAGGCTTCAACACTCAGCAGAGATAAGCAGAAGCATCCATCTTTAGGTCCTACCAGATTCAGAACATGGATTTTTTCCAAGTTTTATTAGTTTACAGTATCACTCTGATGTCTGCAAACACCTGGAACCCACTTCTGTTTTACTTCCCTCTTGTGGCAGATCCACCAAAAAAAGTTGGTAATCTGCTGGTGCTACTAGGTTTTCAACAGCTCAAATGAGAGAGGTCTTCATTCTGCAGCAGAGGGTTCCAGCTTCAAAAGGACATGTACAAATAAGAATGATTCTGTCTAACCTCATTCGTGCCATGACTAATTTCTTTTTCCTTTTCTTTTTAATCTTAATTTATGTGTTCAGTGCATTATGTGAACAGATATGCATTGTAAAATGTGCTGTGACATCAATTTCCAGCACTGCTAGTTTTTGCACATGGTGCAATCTGGTGCTTTAGTGGCATGTTCTCATGTGACATAAATTGAAATCACAGTGGGTCATAATGCAGCACAACAGGTGCATCAGAATGTTTTAAATGGTTTCTATTTTTTTTAATCAAGTCAGAATCAAGAACAATGGCAGCCATTAAATTAGTTCTGCGTAGCAGCTGGAAAGAGAGGATCAAGGAGAGGATGCTTTTTGCTATTTGCAGTGGGGGTACAAATGCAGTTGTGCAGTGTAAATCACATATTTTTTTTCTTTCATGTGCTGTGATAAAAGTAGTTTTCTTACCAGTATAACATGTTTCATTAATACAATGTTTAAATAATTAAATACATCAACTCTGGAGGCGATGGCTAAGATAAAAGTTTGTAGGCAATCCATTATTGTGATCAGACACTGCTTCTTAAAACCCATGGAGATACAATTTAGTAATTTAACTTCTGAAGTCAGTTGTTTAATAAACTATTACATTTTAATATGGTTTTGTTCTTGTCAAAGGGAATGATTCATTTCCCCTCTGTCAATTGTTCCGGCTGAAGTTATTAGTGGTTCCAGGGTTGAGGGGGTGCCGGGTTCTTGTTTAAATATCACTACTGTGCTGTTCCCTTTCTCTAGACTTTACCACTGGAACATTATATGAGTGATCTTTAGTGGTTATAATGATTTTGTAGGCAAAGCCACTGAGATAATTTCTGTCTTCAATATTAATATATTTCATTAAGTTTAATTCTGTTGTCAGAGAGTAAGATACTGGTTAAAGGGAAAATATAATTAGTTGTACTAGGATTAAATGTATATTAGTATAGTGTAATAATGGGTGTCCCAGAAAGAAACCTGGCAAAACAATTAAATGAGGGAATATAGACATAGATAAACTAAACAATACCTCTGCTGCTGAGTTTTTCATAGTTTTAACAATCATTGTTTTCTCCAGTTTCACTATGATCCTCTCATTCATTTTCCTTTATTAAAAAACAAAAAACTTTTGTAAGAAATGTATTCCTAAAAAAAATGAAGGCTGTGTTTCTGTTTATTTGTCTCTCCTTTTCTATGAAGATTTTACTTATGTAATGTTGGGGTGTAGGTTTAGTATTGTCTGCTGGACTCCTTCTGCAAGTTACTGCCAATGGATAAAACAGTGTTAGAGGCAGAGCTGGTAATCAGTCAGATCAATTTCCATATGCCCATCCATTACTGATAGCAATCAAGGGTAGTGAACATTTCCATACTACTTGTGCACAGAGCAGCCCAGGGAGCAAAGAGCAGGACAGCAGGAGCTGCTGTGCCCTGTGCTGATCACTGGGACTCACCTGCTGTGGACACTGTCCTAGTGCAGGGTGACAGGTCTGTGAAGGTTAGGGGCAAGGGCCTCTCCGTGAGCATTTGCTTATCACTAGCCTTGGTGACATGTGTGGATTATTTGTGGCCAAGCACACACCAGGGTCCCCACCGCCTCTCCAGCTGAGATGGAAATTGGCATTATTTGAAATTCAAGGAGTTTTTACTGTACACAGGAATAATCCAAATGTGGAACGGGATTTGTTATTAACTGTAAATCCCCTTTCCCTTAGGAAAACCAGAGTAAATGCAGGAAATAAGCTCCCATTTATATACCATAGAGACAATGCTTCATTGTCACTTATATTTTAAAGTCACAAGTGAAAAGTAAATGGAAAGTGGGAGCAAATATCAAGGTGTCACTGGCATTGATCTTTCCACAGTGCAGTCAATAGAAATTTTGTAGCTTACTTGCAACCAATGAGAGCTTCCATAGAGAGGATATTTGATGGTTTAGTATTTAGAACATGTGTTAGTCTGTATCCAAGTCAAAAAAGAGGGGGAAAGATTTCATTCCTTTTTTTACTATTAGCTTAAAAATTTCATATTTATTTACTCTTTGCATTGCAGTATTTTAATAAACTTTTAAATATTTCTTCAAACACAGAGGTAGGAACCTATGTTAAAAGGATTCCAAGTGTGTTCCCAGAATGCCTGAAGGCTACTGTTAGGTACTTATGAGGCAAGCAATTTTAAAATGGTGCTATAAACAGGATACTACAAAAATTTTCCTCAGTTTAGCTTAACTCTGTTATCAGCAAGTTTTCCCTCATCTGGGAGCATTCCCAAAAACATTATTATTCTCCCACAGATATATGCAAACTCTCAGGCAAATAATAACTTTCTTTCCTTGCATTTATTTCTTCTTTTTAAATTTTATTTGGGATTGTGTAAGTCATAGCCTGCCTGGGGTCCCACATGGCAAAAACCTTTCTGGTTCTCTCTATATCCTGACACAGAATTGTTTGCAGATATAGTGTATGTTTTCAAACTCACATTATGGTCTCAAGTGGTCCACAGCATTCCCATTCCACTTTTCTATTGTTTGTGCTCCAATTAATTTCCCTTTTCTTTTACAGTCCAATAATTTCAACCTTACAGGAGACAGGCAGAACACACTTGTTGTACAATTTTGTCTCCAGGCAAAGGGGCATCTTTTCTGTAAGAATCTGCACGAGTTACTGAACACACCCCTTCCCACAGTGATAATATTTTTTTTCTGTTTTTTTGGACACTATCTCAAACTCTCTAACCCAGATAGATGTTTTCTTCCAACATCTAAATTGCATGCACTCTGCTCGTACTGAGTGAATCACACTGAGAATTTGTGTCCTAGGAATATTTGTCAATATCATTGTTATCTTCTTTGGCGTGGTTTTATCCTACTTCTTGTTCCTGTGACTCTGCAGAACTGTGAGTATACAACCTGTGGCATGCTGAAAAGATTACAAACTTATATTTATTTTAATATTATTATCTCCATTAGCATTTACTTTCTTGGGAGGCCCTATGGGTTCTAAAAAAATGTTTTCTGCATAAGAGAATGTAGGTGCAGGGAAAAACTAGTTTGCTATCAGTATACTAGTTAGCGTGAGCGTCTGCCTAATTACATCTCCCTTTTTTCCAAACTAACTTCAGATATATACATGTAAATTTTAACAAACTCCTAGAGCATGCATTAGTAAGACTAGAGGTGTTTAGTGTGTATACAACAGCAAAAGCTTCCTTGTTTTGCACAAAGTGGAGGCATCAAGGCAGTGGTGCTCTTGATACCTATGCATGATGGTATGCTAGCCACTGGCATAATGGAGGCATCAGATAAAATAATAATACTCAAATGATGTTTGCAAAGTTGAGCTCGTAAATGTCAAAGGTGATTTGAAGTGGACAAGAGTGAGTCTTAACAAATCAAGTAGCGGCTGCTGGCAATTGTTTCTTTTCTCCGTTCTTATTGAAACTAATATTGGACAAATTGAAAGAGTGATTGCCTTAGAGCCTTTGCAATGTCTTCACCAATCTGTTGCCCATTTCCATAAAAAATGGGAGTGAAAATGGCAGCTGACTTCTTTTGACCTCTCTCAATTTCACAGGAGCTCCTGTCGGAGGCCTGAAAAAGCAGTTTTTCAAGTAGGCCATTATCTTTCATAGCAAGTTAGTTGGCAGAGAAATTGAAAAATATCAGTCAAATAATCTATTTAAGCTTGGCCTTTCTGTATGCACTATGATGTGAATGGAAGCAAGCCAGCAACAGAAAAAAAAAAGATAAAAAGAAGGAAAAAGCCCCTAACCTCCCCCCCCAAAAAAACACAACAAAAACCGAACAACAATAAATAAACAAACAAACAGAAAATCAAAACCACAACAAAAATCCTCAACCTGAAAGTGGATGAACGAGAGGAGTTAGTCCCTTTACCAGGGTATTTTGGTTTTGTTTTGTCAAATTCTTTTTCTGCCCCTCTGTCCTCATTATTTGATTGTCAGCATCATAGCAAGATGTTACTTGGAGTCCCCAAATCCTAGTCCTCTTTATCTTCCTGACTGATTGGTTTCTACTCTAATAGAATCATGGAACATGGCTCTTTTGTTCCACTTGGCTTGTAATTCATTGTCTTTCCATCAAGTATCTTTCCCTAGGTTCACCAAGGCGTCATCACTCTCATTCCATAAAGTAGTTGCAGAAACAACTCCTTCTTCTAAGATTTAGAACAATGAATTTTTTCTTCTTAGAAACTTACAGTCCCAGTAAAGTTTGTCTTCTTTACAAAGTCCAAGATGCATCTTCCATGCATATGAGAGGTGTGCTGATGCTTAGTTTCTCCCAACTTCATCTGTAACCAACAGAGATATTCATTTCCCTTGAAACAAGGTTAGCTTATCTAGTAACAGAATTTACTCTTAGGAATTTTGTTTGTCTTCTTATTCTCCTAACCTTCACTTGCCTTTCAAGTACTTAAAATTAGGCAGAGAGCTGGAGGATCCATGAGTTTGGAGAACTCTTAAAACCCTTGGGACTCTATTCTATGCTGCAGATCACTCAGCCTAACTGGGACTACTCAAGAAACACCAAGGGAACAGCTTGGACCCTATTTCCATCTCAGCTGTCTTCCATCAGGCTGATTCTTTCTGTCTAAACCCCATGTTGCTCAAAGGCATCAGGACCCTGTAGTCATCTCTTGCCTCCCACATCTTCCAGTAATACACCTCTCTTATCCACTCTCAGATTAAGTGTGGGGTTTCAGACGTTCTCTCACAGCTGTTTCTAGCTATCACTCTGCTTGGGTTTCTAGGTCTAATTTTCTCTGACTTCTGTTTAGTCACTAATGTATTTTTGTCTTCTGGAAGTAGATATCTCTCAGTCTCCTTTCACAGAAACTAGGCACTTTATACAGAAAATCGTGATTTCTTCTGAGAAAGGTGCTTAACCTTCCTTTGAATCGCAGTCACAGATTATTCTTCTTGGCTTAGTTTCATGGCTAGAGGTGCCCAGGTGCACTTTCTTAAAATTTCATTTGCTTCCAAACATAACCTTTCCTGCTGTGAATCTTAAAAAAGACATATTATTTGTCTTTAGAATATCTTAACTAAAGAATTTTGCTGAAATTTCAAGGTTAGAGAGATGTTACTGAAAGTAAGATTTATCTGGTTGTGCATTCTGGGTTATTTAATGTAATGTGATTGCTGTATCAGAAGAAGATTGTTTAAAAAAACAGATACAGAGCTTTTCAGTAACAAAAAAAATCTTATTTCTTATTGTGAGAGTAGAAAGAAACAATTTAGACTTCAGAGAATCCTCACTTTTTTGCCTTCTATTATGAATCTTCACCATGTTTAATTGAGGACTCAAACTTACTAGAGTTACTCAGAAAAAGAATATCAGGATCATTTGGTTTCAATCAGCAATATTAGGATAGAGCCAGGGAAGGAACTGTGTGAACAATAAAGGAACTAAAATAGCAAACCCAGAAACAGTTCTGGCTGCCATTCTAAGACCCACTGGAGATAAGTTATTTACTGGCCATGTTATAAAGCTATAATACCACAGCAGCGTCTCAAGTTTGCTGCAGAGCTGTCCTAATTTTCAGCGAGTTATAACATGGTTGTCATGTTATAGCAAAATAGATTTCTGTAACTAGTAACCATTAGTTGATGTGCTGCAACTGGGCTGAACCATTTCTTTGACTACTGATTTCAGAAAAGTTGATCTTCACAAAGGTGCAAAGTTTAAAGGTACATCACATCATATTTTGCCCTACTGTGTGGCTTTTCTCCAAATGATTGTTTTATTTTCATTTAATTTATTTTTATTTTGGTTTTTTTTGGACTTTAGAACGCAAGGGCTATCCAGCTACTAAGGGATAATATAACCAGATTAAGCACAGGTTCCAACAGACACTATTCTCCCTTGCAAAGCTTAGATGTCATGGATCTACAAAATTTACAGACTGAATATCATTATTTCACTCACAGACAACCTTCTATTTCCATTTGGCTCTAATATTAACCTCCTACTTTTCTGTCTGTCCCTTCTAAACTCAGAAATTTTTTTTCTACACTCCCCACAGTGATTCTGAAAATGACTCAGTCTGATCAAAGGTTCCCACTAGTCAGAACCTAATTGTGGCAATATGTTTTCATAAAGATGTGTCTAAACCTAAACCTGACCATGGTTTTTATTTCTGCAATTATTAGTTCACTGCATGATGTAATGCATGCATATTTCGTATTTGTTTACTCCAAAAGAATGGAGTAAAACAAAACATAATATAGCTTTTATCTACATTTTTCAATCCTTGTGCAAGATTTAAATATTAGACAGTGATTGCCAGTGATATGCAGATCTCATATAAATATTTCCTTGATATTTAAGGCAAGAATCAGGATACAGTCTTTGCTTTCGTTGGGTCCAAGTTTTTGATCTTGGTGTTTTGGTTTTCCCTGTAGAAACTCTTCTGCATTCACAAAGGAAGAGGCAAGATTTTTGTGTAAGTGTGTAACAGTGAGGACAAAATGGGACTGCGTTAGCTACTGCAAGCAGTGGACTGACCAAATTGTGCCTTCCAGGACAGGTTCATTCTCTACCTTTGCAGGTGCTGAGAAGTTAGAAATAGCATAGTTCACCTCTTGGACAGGCATGGCGTTAGATTTCAAAATCCTCATCCATAGTAAGAAACCAGAATAAAAGGGCATTGTCACAGACAGCAGCATGGGAGGTAGGGCTTAGAATTCTTGGAAAGTGAGCTATCTCTGCAAAAGTATTCAGTGTGACCTGCTGTCCTCTTACTCCATTTGCAAGGCTGTGGTCCAGCAGGTTTGCAGTCTCCAGGGTCATAAATCCACATACATAGACATTCTTCCTCCATTCCAGCAGTTCTCTCTCTGGAAAAGTATGATTTTTGTGCTGTTCCTCAGCTGATACAAGGGAAGTGGCTGGTGTTGAGTTATAACAAATTGTGACAGTGCCCTGGCCAAGGCACGACTCATTCCCAGGCTTGTGAAAGGGTGAGCAGGCAGTATCCTGCCTGCCCAAGGGATGGGTACGACCAGCACTGACCATTTGGGGTATGAGATTGGCCTCCCCTTCTGTCTGTCTGTCTGCAGGAGCCGTGGCTTGCCTCAGACGCAGCTTTGAGTACTTCAAGCTGCAGTACTTTGTGGGCGACAGGCTCTTTTCCAAAAAGTCTTTCTCACACAGACATCTCGCCTTTCTAGTCATGCCACCCTTCTTTTTTCTATTCTCAGAGTATTCTTTTTTGGGGGTTCAGTGGAAGCACAGAAATCCCCTGAATGTGACCTTTATAAAAAATGAGAGAAGTGTAAAAAGTACTTCTTTTTAATGTGTCCTTTAATGTGTCCTTTACTGTCCTTTATTGTGATTTATAAAGAAACAACAGCCACTGAGCTTTCTCACTTATATATTTGTTTTTTCTTTTTAATTTTAGCAGTATCAAATCATGATACCCTCCCCTTTTAATGAAGACTTTCTAGGGAACTTTACAACTGGCAGTAATCAGAGCCCTTTCTCAAAGAGCTGACTGTCTTTTTCTCATGTGTTTGTCAAGAATTTAAGTCCTGTAATTGCTTATGAGAAAAAAAATTAACCAGTATGATTCAAATATCCCACCCTCCTATCATTAAACATCTTCCAATCTTTTGTCCCTTTTGATGTCATAATCCTAGCAGTTCTCCAAACTCTTGGGGACTTATCTAGGGAAAACATGGAAATCAATACCTGGAAAACAAATTGGTTTGAAGGACAGAAAAAAAAAAATGCGATGGTTTTTCTATATGTTTAAAGGAGACAAATAAATACATTGTATATGCACACACACACATGTATATAACTGTTTTAAGTTCCTCTATACCCTGCTGTCCTCAAGGAAGCATGAAGAGACAGTTTTAATATTCTAGTTAATAGTACATACTGATCATAAGAATTCCAAATCTTTTTTTATATATTATATTCACTTATATTTTTGGGGTTTTTTATGTACTTACTCATGTATATCTGACATATTATCAAGTGCTATGTAAAATGTCATAGATCTGAATTGTGCATTCAACTTGCCAATCGTGTCAGCTCTAGAGATGACTTTTGCTTCTCTTGTAAAATCTCACTTTTAAAATATGGATGTAAAATAGCAATTAGAGTACTGTGTCTATCAGTGTCCATTATTTCAACCTGTTGCTTTCTCTTAGAGCAGCTTATACATTACACTCTATTCATGCTGTGGAACTACCATGCCCTAGAATGAATACAAACTAGGGATAAAAAGCTTTTTGTTTCAAGGCCTCACAAATGTGGAATCAGTTACCAGTAAATTTAAGAACAATTGAGAGCTTTTCCTGTTTTAAGATGGAACTGAAACAATACTTCATGATGACTAGAAGTTGTTGTAATTGTTTTAATTGATGTTATTCTAGAGTTATCTTGAGTTATTCTTTATTTATATGCATTTGTTTATCACAGGTCATGCTTGAAAATGGGCTTTCATCTCAATTTACATAGCCAGCTAACAAATATATGTATGTATGTGTATCAGCTACACTTGTTTATATTTGACAGCAAAACCATATGTATTCTACAGCTATTTCTTGCCTTTATGTTTGTGCTATCAATTAAGACATATGACTTTGATTTCAGCTTGACTTTTAAGTTTTCAGGACAAACCAAACAAGTATGTATCTAATAATATCAGCCAAATTATTGTTTGGCTCACAGAGCACAAATTAGGTTAAAGCATTGATCAAGCACATATAACTGTGCTTTATAAAGCAGTTCACTCTTTTTTTTTCAGAACTCTACTCCTGTACTGTGCTGTCTTTAAGCAACTTTAACTTTCAGAAATTATTTCCATATCTCTAAAGGCAAAATATGTATTAAAAACAATGATAACATCCCTTGTAGAGAAATACAGTATTTATTAATTATTTATTATCATAGCTCATAAAGTAATGACATGTTTAATTTATATTCTCTGTGAATGATAAATATCTACATAAAAATTTGTGCCTGTCTTTAAATATCTAACAAGCAAACTAGCCAATATACAAGAGGAATAGAGAGGAACAGCAAGTCATTATTTCATCTGTTTCATTTACAAACTCAGAAGTCACAAATGTGCAGCTGGGAAATGTGTTTGTCTCAGAGCTTCAAATCTGTGACATGTTAATTCATAAATAATTGCAGTCACATGGTCTTCCTCGAGGGCATTAGTTCAGCATTCCCAGTACAGTACAATCACTTGTAATAGGAAAGAGTGGACAAAACTGTTTTTCATAAATCAGATAAAATTGATCAATAAATCCAAAACATCTTTCATTATTTCTAACAGAAAATGAGCTTAGTTATGTAAGCAACATTTTTTAAAGTTGAATGATCTTTGGAAACTGGCAGGTGAGGAAATAAAGGGCAAGGCTACATTATTTTTGGTTATGGAATCTGTCATCTAAATGTTTCATAATCCTGGACCAGAGAGCGCTCTGACTTGCATCCCATGCTATCCATGGACAACCTTATATCCAGATACTAAATATTTCTATTAAACAAGAGCACTTTTCTATTGTTGAAGTCATATGATAACATCACTTGTGTCATTGTCTAAATGCAGCTGTTTGCAAAAATATAGGCTTTTTCCCAAAAATTTTGTCTTTGGTAGTCTGACTGCAGAGTGAATGATACAGTATGAAAGGAACCTGAAGGAGCCGTTAGGGTCCATTGTGTCATTCCAGCTGCTACACATGCATATCAAGTCCACATTTCAAAATGCTTGTGAAGCTTTTTCTGTTTGTTTTGTTTTGTAGTCCATTTTTAAACATTCATACTTCTTCCATTTTTCTTGTTAGAATACCTAAACTAAAAGAAAAATACCTAAACAAAGATTTGATACCAAAAAAATTATTTCAATTGGTTACTAAAATAAGCATCTCATCTCATCTGAGAGCTGGTTGTCAGACTCCAGTCAGCTTTGGATGATTTAGTCTCCTGAAAGTAAAAATTAGAGTGGAAACCTGACTGACCCTAACTGTAGCTATTATTGTTCAAACCACCACAAATTTCTCTTTATAAGAAGAGTGTTTTGTTCAAATATCAGATTAATTCATGGTAGACATATGTTTGTCAGCCAAAAATTTCATATTTGTAATAATTCATTTGCTAGAATACTTTGAATTCAGAAAATCAATCTTGTGAGCATAGCATAAGTACGGCATCACAAATGAGAATGCCAAATTTAAACTGTTTAGTCTGGGAATTTATTGCTGGCACTGGAATGGTAGTTGGCAGAACATGTCCATATAGGGGGTTCGTTCAGCTACTTCATTTCCAGTCTATGTCATTAAGCAGTGGTTTGAGGACACTTGGTATTTCAATGCAGTAGATGACAAAAAGAAAAACATACCCCCTTTCCCTTTCTGTTAATTGTATATTTGTACCTCTGAATTTTGGCTTAAATATTAATCTGATTTGCATTTATACGTGGGAATTGCTTAGAGTAATTTACAAAGTTTTTCATTAATATAAATGACGTTTATCCTGGATTTTGATAGTAGTCCTCATTTTGCAGATGTTGATATTTTAACTGCCAAAGCTACAGAAAGGGTGTAGATAGTATAGGGCTAGAGGCTTTGTGTTCCTGAAAGAAATTTGCTTTAGCATTTGCCATGCTCCATGAAAAGAAAGTGTATGCTTAGGGTATAGACTATGCTTTTACAAGTTAATGGAAAGTATGGAGGTGAAGGCTTGAAAGGGCTTGAAAGACAAACCTTGCCCTTGCCTGCAGCATGCTGCAGAAAGGTGTCGGGCACAACCAGTCACTACTTAGACCCAAGAGTCACCCTGTGTCTGGAAGGTATGAAAACTTCTGTTTCCAGCTGACACCTAAGTGCACACCAGTCACTGGCTGCTCTGAGGATGGGAAATGTGGTCACGGCTCTAAATGCATAAGGTGGATACATATCTGTATTAATTAAAGCCTGGAAAATGCATTTCTGCAGTTTCCCTTTCAGATGAAGACAGGAATTACAGATGGGGGGAAAAAAATAACAGTAGCAAATAAGCCTCTCATTGTACCACACAGGGTCAGAGAATCACAGTGCTATTTACCAGCAAACATACCCCATGCAGGTCATTCAGCCCAGTCTTTTTTTCTTTTTCCCTAATGCATTGTGTCAAGAGTGATTTCATTATACTTAAAACATTGCTGATGGATCAACAGGAAGTCTGGCCTTAAAGCTGCCATGAAGCTGATTCTGCAAAACTTCTTGATGGTTTTCTCCATGTCCTTACTCTTCCTACAGTCATAAGGATTTTCTTGATATTTAACCCTATTATCTATATTGCAGCTGAAATCCATTGCTTTTTGTTTTGTCCCATTGCCTAATGAGAACAATTGGTCCCTTTCCAATTAATAACGCCCTTTTATGCAATTATCAAGAGCTATTTTGTCTTCCTTTTGGTTTCTCTTCTCTAGCCTGAATGCATGACAACCTCTTAAGCTTCCTTCTGGGCCTTGTTTTTAAGTCTTTTATAATTTTCAATGTCTTTCTCTTAAGTCCTTTTAATTTGTCTGCATCCTTTGAAAAATGTGGTAGTCCAAACTGAATGCATCTCTCTGGATGAAGCTCAGCTGAACCAAGCAGAGTGGAAAAACAGTCTTCCTTGAATCAGACATGATGCTCCAATTAACACAACCAAGAGCAGTGTTTGCCTTTTCTGTGACAGCATTGTCTTTATTGCTTGTTCAATATATTGTCCATTATTACTTGTACTCCTTTCGCTGGAGTTTTCTGATCTAACTAGTTTTATCTGTAACTTTGATCTTTCTACTCTTAGGTTGTTCCACCATCTGCTTTAAGTTTCCATACAGCCACATATGCTTCCCATCTTCATACATATTTGTATGTGGCTTTTCCTGATCTGAATCTTTGTCCTAGTGCCACCAATGTGCCTGTAGCCATTGGAGTAATTTTGCTATATCATCTGTAGGATAGACTTGTTCCAGTAGCTGAATTCTTTCATCAGCAATACCAAAGCCCCATCAGATGCTTATCTCCATAAAATCTCAACTATTGCTACTATGTATGTTGAGATTAAAGAATTACATATATATATATGTGTATATATATATATATAGGTGTGTTATTTCCTTGGAATATTTCATTGTATGTAGCTAATCATTGATGTATGAAAACGGCAAAGAGGCTAGAATATAATCATGTCAAAACAAATTTTCTTATTTGCATGGACTTGTGTATTTTGATAAGGTATCTCATCCACCTTGACTATAAAATCAAATATTCAGCAATCTACTATGAACTGGAATGAAACCTCGTTTCAGAAACCTAGACAGGTGATGTTCCAGAACTGGGATATGCACGCATTCCAAACCCATCTGGGAGGCAGGCGGGAGGGAATGCGGCCACTTTTGAATTCCAACCCTCTGACTTTGCAGGACGAGCTACTTCTAGGCTTGCTGGCATGAAAGCCTTGGGATTCTGTTTTGTGTTGGAACTGCTACAGTATTACTCTTTTGAAACCCAGATTTGGGGAGATGCAGCTTAAGTTTTTAAGGCTTCTTTTCCTTCAGCAGTAAATGCAGAAGACTTCAGAGGCCCAGAATGGACCAAGGAAATACTCTTCAAATTAGATCTTCAACAGAACAATATTTGTCAGTTTTGGGGGCAAAATTCAGGTTCAGTATACTGATATTTTTCTCAGAATACATTGTTTTATTATTGTGCACACACTCAGAAAGACTTCTGAAGTACCATTGTTTATCTATACACATCTGAGTCTTTCTAGGGATTTTCATGGTGTTTTTGCTGCAGAGGAGGGCTCAAAACTTCTTTTTATTCTTACTTACCTTTTACTTCCCTTACTCTTTATTGTACATGAAAAAATGCTCTTTGCTCTCACTAGGCTAACAAAGATTTATACTCTTCATTCATTTCCTTTCCCCTCCTAACATGAACCGGAACAGTTTGCCTTACTCAGGTTTCCAGAGGTATGTCTAACTCGCTTGCTCAAAGTGCATTCCCAGGAGCAGACAAGAGCGCATTGTGCCTGCACGCAACCCACACCAAGGCCTTGGGCAGTGTGCCCAAACATGCCTGGCAGGGTCCTAACCATCTTCTTACATATTAATACCACCTAAGAATGCCCTGTGTGTTTGGGCTCACGGGATCTAAAGAAACATTTTCCGTCCAGGCATTCACTGTGTGCAGAGCAGGGTCCAGCCCCAGTGACACCCATAGGGCACCTCTCAGAGAAGGAGTTATTCCTCTTCTCAGGGTGAAAAGACATTGCCAGCACAGTCAGTGTAAGTAAGGCATTTTAGAGTGAGGAGTAGGCTACCCAAAATATGAGAATTAACAATGTGATTATAAATGTCTATACTTAAACATGTTAATATTTATAGCATTCATACATTTCTAGTGGAGGAGGATTACTAGGGAAAGAGAGAACTCTTTCTCTTTTTTTGTTTTGTTTTTCTTTTTTTTTTAATCTTTTTTTTTTTCTTTCTCTTTTTTTTATATCTTTTCAAAGGAGAAAAAGAGAAAACAAAGTCTGTCTTGCTATATTCTCACTCTGGAAGTACAAAGCAGTGCTGGGATTTCTGTAAGAAAATGTTCATAACTCCATATGGTAGAAAGTCCACGTAAACAATGACTTTGAACAGGCCACATGCCGAGATAGTGACACTAGGTTAGTGTAGCTATCCCCTCTAGCACAGCTGTAACTTATGCCAGCAATAAAGGCTTTCTGGTAGTGTGTTATTCCCCAATACTGAAAGCAAAGAATTTTTATCAATAACAGTACTTTTAGATCAATATAGTTGCTTTAACATTAAAGCTTCTGCAGCATAGCATTTAACAGCATAGTTAAAATTAAAACCATGAATAAACAGCCCATCTCAGACTGACATTATGTTATGAGGCACTCCTAATACGGATCTGACCGTTATTTTACGACTGCCTATGCCAATAACATTGCCCGTAGGAATAAAATCTTTGCTTGCACAGTGGGTCTGTATTTCAGACCCATTTCTTACAAATGAGAGTGGGAGTCAAACCCAATGTACTGAGTCATGGTAAAGATCTTTTCAAGTCTGAGGAAAGTGTAACTCACAGCATAAATTGCCGTACACAACATTTGTTTTTAGGCCAGTTAGCCAGTTACCACTTTGCAAGAATCATTCAAGTGCTCTTATCTCCTGTTCTAAAAGGCTTGCTTTGACGTGTTCAAACATTAGCTGCTTGTTACAGGAAGACTTACTTTCCAGGAATACAAAGATTCAGTCTTTCATCAAACTGTTCGTAGCGGTACATTTACTCTCTCTGAAAAAATTGTTTCTGTTGATACAGTTCAACTACACTGAAGAAGAAGAAAAAGTTCAGTTCTGAGCAGATGGTTGGGATGACTGACTGCAAGCCAGGGCTAAGAAATTACTAAATATTGCTTGTGTTAAGAGCACTGTAATATCTCAATATATCTCTCTCATGATTCTTTAGCTCTTTTCTTTCTCCTCAAGAAAAATAAGAATTAGGAACTATTTCAAAATGTTTTCGCTGTCTTGTTTTTTACCTGTGCTTTTACTGTCTTCTATTTGTCATAGCATTTTCCAGCAACAGGAGCACCACAGAAAAGTTTTGTTCTGTGATGTGGGAGGTAGTTCTCCAGAAACGGGACCAAGATAGAAATTTCCCTCAAATTATGAGTATACAAGAAAAGGCTCTCAAGATCTCTTCATTCTCAAAAATTTCCTCTGATTGATTTTAGATAGCTAAAAGTTTAAGTCTTTATCAGTGTCATTACTGGAAGTCTCATTCTTAATATATTAGGACTGATGAATAAGGCATGGGACATTCCACAATATCCCAGCTGAGGGATTATGCAGCTGGACAAAATTATCCCCATTAGTTTAGTTTTTAAAATAATAAACCTTCTTGTTGTAGCTGAGAAGTAGAGACGTTGTAGGACATAAATAGGGACATAATAGAACAAAATAATTCCATAAAAATAATGTTTTAATTTTGAAAAAATGTGCCTTTAGCCAAAATGTTTGTGAGACGTCTTGTGGTTACTGAAAATGGGAATAGAAAGGGGTTTTTGAATTCTGAAACATGATGATATAGAATAGAAAATCTGACTTTGAGTTGCTTGCATTCAGAGAAACACAACATGCAATGTGTTCTGCTCAAATTAACCAACATGACAATATTGAATGCCAAAACTTGAATATCAAGCACTTGAAATGAAGTTCTCAAAAATGTTACACCTTCATTCAGGGAATAATTCTGAATAATAAATCTAAGTCAAAAACAGCTCTAATACAATTTACAAATAGAAAAAGGAAATGAGGTTTGTCTAACAAATTATTTGGAGTGAATTATGCATCCAGCAACTACCTTGAGTCCCTAATCTGTATCTTCTAAAATTTGCATGGGACGTCTCCTCTAAAGATTTTGCAACATAACTACCTAGATCAGCCATTTCCCAGCTGAATTGTCTATGGCAGCATCAGTGTGCTTATGTATTCCTGGTCAAGCCTGCTTTATACACCTTTTCCTTATGCCACTTCCACATTACCTTTCTAAGCAGATTTGTCACCTGTTTTGGGAGACACTGTGGCCTCCATTTCCTTCAGTGACCTAAAATAATTAAGAGCTAAATCTCCTGTCTTCAAGGACTTTTTCATAATCTGAAATTTATGCACATGAGTAGTTTCATTGATTTTAGTAGGTCTATTCATGGAGCACATTTAAGAAAACTTATTTGAAGTTTTAGGCTTTTAGGAGGTTTGTCTTCAAATGTTACATGCTTCCTACTTTATCAGTAAATAGATTCTTATTGCCCAGCTATGTCTGAAACACACACTGCAACCAAAGAAACTAGGAATTACATATAATAAAGATCCTCAATAAAATTAATGGATTTTGCTTGCATTTATATAACTATTTTCAGTTAGATGTTTGTGATCTAGATGGAAACTTATTGGATCAAAAAAAGACCTCACATGTTAGGATTTTCTTCTGCTTTTGAAGGGTACTTTGGGTCAGATGCCGAAAGAAACCTCAGCATATCATTGCAGATTACAGAGGTGCTTGGTAGTAAATTTGGCTCTGTACATTAAGAAAAACTGAATTTTTTCAGCCATTTGTGGAAGTAACATTGACACCTTGACAGGTATAAATGAGGATGGCTGTAATGCATTTCACTGCTTGTAACCTATGCAGACAGCGCTGGAGTGCAGCAGTCAGCTGAAGGAGCTCGCTTTTGGAAAGGAGAGGCGGAAGGAAAATCTAAATGGGTTAGCTGTTCAGAACAAGAAGCTTTTGATTTAAGAAATATTAAAAGTGAGTTCCTGGATTTTATTCCTGACCCACACCCAATTAATATATTTTCCATAACCAAGACACTGTATTTGCAGGATTTATTTAATATTAATAGAGATATTAAAGGGATAAACTAGTACTGGTAAGATGCTTTTAATTTTTTTTTTTCCCCAGGTTTTGTTTCAAAAATACAGAAGCTGCTTCTGACCTAATTGATCAAAACTGCTTTTCTTCAGGAAACAGTGCAAAATATCTTCTTTTCAAGGCAAATGAATTTGGGAACTGGTGTGAGAGAGAAAGGTAATATATGCTAGAAGATCTGCCAGAATTTGAAAGGGAAATGAACCTCTAGCATAACATGCATTTTGATATTGCGCATACAACCATTCAGAACTTGTATTTCTTCATTTGAATGCATAAAACTGGTTAAAAATGTCTGTTACAAGCCTTTTCTTCCTGCTACTTTTCCAAATTTCCTCGAAAGAGTATTCTTCAAAGTTATCTTATGACTCTTAGAAATTCCACTTCTAGGAAATCTCACACAAAAATAAGCTTGTTAATTAAATAATTTCACCAATTAAAGTGTTCAGAAGAAATTATTTCTTTTTGCTAGGGTTTTTTGCAGAAATGTCCAAGTACCTTATCCCAAATCTATGCAAACATTTATTTTTCTTCCAGCAGCAAAGTACATCAGTTCACTTACTATGGTAATTATATAAATATTTTAATCACCAGAAAAAATACTACAAAAGGACTAGGCTTATTGCAATACAATAATTATCACCTCTCTGTTAAAGTATTTAATTTGAAGAAATTTTTCAGTAAAATAAAAAGCAGCAAAAATCACTACAGTATTACCTTACTGTGCACACTTATGTTTCATAAACAAAAGGATTGATTTTCACACACTTAGATTCTGATTTATAAAAACCCAAACTATTTACACAATATCTCCTCGTTCTTTAGATGAAGAACTGAACAAAGAGTACTGAGACCCCTCCCAAAAGGTTGACCTTTCCCCTGTGATCTAACCTCACTTTCCTCTCTTTTCTTCTTTTTAATAACTGCATGGACACCATTTACCGGATACAAGAGGAATAGCTTACATAAGGACACATAACCCAGGACTCATTTTAATATTCATGAGGTCATTGGCATTATTAAAGAAATTCAAGTAGGTAGTGAACACTGAATTGTGTTCTTCCACCATATATCTTTTATCTGGCTGTTAAAGTGAAGCATTACTAATGCAGTTTAAGCTTCTCCTTCTTTGGAATTGAACTCTTTGGTGGACATGTAATACATGCTCTGGATTCTCCAGTGTGTGTACCTACATTAACAACCACAACTATTTCTAGTTGCTACCAGGGTCCTAAAGAGATGAGAGTTGCCAGACCCAGCATGTTAGCTTTGAACTCACTGAAAGAAAGAAACAAATAATTTAGAAAGTCCTTCCGTCAAGTCAAAATCTAGAGGCTCATTTCCTACATAATTTTTTTTTTTCAAAACTTACTAGGAAAGGCCAGATTTAGATTTCAAAAACCACAAGGTAAAAAGGAACCTCTTATTGTTACTGGATTTTTTTCTCTACAAATCTTGACATTTTCCAATTTTATCTCTCTACAAAACAAGAGATCATTTTAGGAATAAAAAATACAATTACTACATGAAAGGAAACGACATTCAAATGTTGTTAATTAAATGAGGGAGTGGATGTCAATGTTAATGTGTAGGTACATAAAAAGAACCTTATTTTGCAGATGTATGACAGGGCTCCCTGAAGAACACAAGTTTTTCTATATTAATTCCATGGTAGTTGAAAGCTACATAATCAAAAACACCTTCAAAGTTTGGCAGAAATTTAACATTGGCTGTTTAAAATAAAAGGTCTGTATGGAAAGTTCAGTTTTGTTTTGCTGGGTTTTTTTATTCCCCTAGGGTGATTGTGGTAGGGAAATATTTTTATCCAGGCCTCAGGAAACGGTGGTCTGGCTGCAGTGGTGTGGATGGTTACATGAACAGAATTCACTCAGGGCAAAGCCTGCCATCACTTACATCTGCCCCCAAACTCCTGGCCTGCAAGAACTAATGTCAATATCCACCTGGAAATATCCAGTGAGGAAGGGCTGGGGAAGCTGCTACCCTGAAACAACCCTTCAAGCTCAAGTGAGGTGAGTCACAAATGTACAAGATATTGGTGTGGATAAGGAGAATCCTACTGACTTATAGTCAAAACAAAAAAAATCTATGAGAGGTCACCACATACCTAATAAAAATGGAATAAAATGACCAGAAGCATAGTTTTCCGATTAAGTCTTTGTGCCTTTCAAGTGAATACTTACAGCAGAGGCAATGTGGCATCCTGAAGCTTGCAAAAATTCTGCAGATATTCTGAAGGTAGTTTTACCAGTTTTCATTGGAATTTCATTTCCTCTTTTTTTGGAAGAGGAATTTAATTTCCTCTTTTCAGGACTTTACAGCCATTTTAGCTTGCCCCTTTTAATACATGAAAGTCTATTTCCTATTCCAGACCAGAAAATTGGTGCACATAAATCAGTAGGTCTATCTGAGTTCTTCCGCTGTAAGTCTGCCCATTCTGAGCACCTTACAAACTGGTTGTCTTTTTCTTGGCTTGTTTAGAAAATATGACATGAAAATGTTGACATCAGTTGTCAGGCTTAGAGTGCACATAGTTTCTTAATTCCCAAAGGATCTTCCACACATAAAGTTCACTTATCATTTATGAGTTTAATCAACACTGATAACCAGTCAGATAACTGATAAAACAAGCAAACAAGTATCTATACTGATGGACTTAATTTATGAAAATACTCTTTTAATCTATTATATTTCAGCTTTTCTTTTCTCTGTGTATTCCGTTTTTGAGATGCTTCCCATCACGTTACAGTTTAATTTTCTCTGCAGCCCAATTTTTAATTTGGCATTTTTTCTACAAGAAACCCCTAGCTTCCAAGCTTAAGAGCAATAAACATTGCTCCATCTTCCACTTTCTTCACCATAAAGTATGAGAAAATATACCTTATTTTCTTTGTGTGGTGTCCTGTGCTTGTAGATGCAGCATTCTTTTCATTTTTGATTAATTTTGTCAGCAATTGTCTCTTAGCTAAGTCATACATATTTGGAGCTACAGGAATCTCAAAGGAAAACCTCATGGCAGGTCAGAAATAAATTTGGTAAGGGGCAGGGGGAGGGGCATGGGAAGAGGGGAGAAAAACTGTTAAAATATTACAGCTGATATCAGGCATAATTTTTACAACTGGCCAATACATTGAATTATTAATTCCATACAACTCAATTTAAAAACACTATAGTGCATTAAGAACAGATGATAAAACAGACTATATTCTGGTTTACCTCTTTATTTGCCAAACCAAAGTATTCCCCCTAAGAACTTGTATCTGGAAAATTGCCTGGTTTTAACATGTGATGTTTTGCTGGTGGTATGGGAAGCTGAGTTTTCACTGTAGTCATGATGAATTAGCAGCAACATTGGTAGCACTATTGGTAGACCAGCAAGAGTCCAAGACTCAGAATTCTATTTTACATTCACCTTGCTTCAGACTTCATTTTTCTTTCTTCAGATGTTTTAGACTCAGTAGTATCCAACAAAGAGTCCAGGGAGATAATCTTGTTTTGTATACATTGAAAAAATTCTAGTAGTCTTTCCGTTGAAGAATTCCAAGCATTCTGTTCTTGAGAGCAAAGTTTTAAAAGGATCCATTGGATTGATATAAATCTAAACCCATTCTAAATTGGACAAGTGAAGAACTTCTAGGAAAATGTTTTTAACAGAGGTTTCACAGTATTACAGGGCTATGTAGTTTTAAAGAGTATTCAGGAGGTCTCTGGTTCAACCTTCTAATACGAACAAATTCAACATCAAATTCAGAAGCCAGGTTGCTCAGAACTCTATTCTATCAGGTCTTGAAAACCTCTAAGAGTGGATTCCATGATGATCTCCCTGGGAAATCCACTCTAGTACTTTATTTTCTTCAGTTAAAAACCTTTTTTCTTAGATCCAGTCAGAACACCTCCCTTTCCATCTAAGTCCATTATCTCTTGTTCTCTAGCCTCGCACCTCAGTGATAGAATTATCTCTGCCATCTGAGTAGCCTACACACAAATGTTGAAAGTTGGCTCTGAGGTCCCCCTGCAGCCACCAGTCCAGGCTGAACAAAACCCAGCTGCCAAAAAACGCTCATTCTTTAAGAGAAACATGCTGTTAGTCCCTGGATTACACTCATTTATGTATTTCTTGCTTTGGGCTCCTAAAACCAGACACAGTTTCTGGATGTGATGATACAATAGGAGGATAATCATTCCCTCAACATACCACACACACACCCTTCCCACTAAGCTGGGAACTGGAGTGGGTATTTAGGAAATAGGAAGCCCTCACCCTCTGAGGAAGGGAGTCAGGCAACGGGCAAAGCCAGTAAAACCAGCACAGAAAAGGTGTAAAAAAAAGCCAACTGGGGATCTTCATGGGTAGAACAGAGATCAGGACAGCTTAAGGATGCCTAAGCCCAAGTAAAAATTCTGAGATGAGACTGTTACTGTGAGCAGTGAATCTCATGCTGAATTGGCAAAGGATTTCACTACAGTGGGTGAAAATGGAGCTGAGTTAAAGGACTACCTATGAGGAAGACATTGAACTGAGAAGGCTGTGGCAGATTGGAATTTAGAGGGCATCAAGGTTTGGGAAAATGCAAGGTGACATCTGTAAAAATAAATAATATGTGAATACATAATCAAATGCAAAACATTATGCATATTTAAAAGGCAAATTTTTTTTGAGTTCTTGACTATGTCATTAGAGCTTTTGGTTGTGTGTAACGTGTATCATTAAAGTCTATTTTTTATTTGCATCATATAATATGCTGTTATAAGCATTTGAATTTAAACGCCAAATAAAACTAAGAGTAGCCTATTTCTCCATACACCTTAGTTTTATTGATAAATAATGGAACATCAGCAGAGCTCTCTGAAGGAAGCTCAGAACCTCAGAGGTTGTTCAGCCTTTGTTCTTCTTTTTAAAACTGAGATTTTCATTTAATGGAAACACTAAAATTTTCTACTTTTCAATTCCCCCCAGCTGGAATCAAGAGTCATAATCTCTGGCTTCTTGAAGAGCAAAACTTGTTTAAACCATTCACGAAGGTTACTATTTTGTGCACATGGGTAATGCAATGTAAGTTGAACATGATGTTATCTCTAGAAAAATTATGCATAAGATTTATCTTCAAAGATATTTCTGAACTTAACTTATGCATATCTTTGCACTTAAATTTGATTTGATAACCTGCAGAACAGATCTAATTTGTTTGTGATTTTCTGTGCTGGAACCATATTGGAAAGTAATCTTTTCTAACTACACTTTGGTAAAAGTTGTAGTAAGCTTATTAGCAGCATCCAGAGTTCCTCAACAAGAGAGAAAGGGAGACAAGAAAAGGCTGAGACAAGAAGTAAAAAAAAAAAAGAATGGATATGGAAAGGGATAAGAAAAGGGAAACAGAAAGGGAAAAGGAACACAGAAATCTAAAATATCATCATAAATCTATCAAAGAGGACTTGGAATATTATAAAGAGCATTGAAATACAGTAACAAAATAAGGAATAAGCATGCAACCACAATTCAGCTTTCTCTGAAGGCTGCATAAACAGTCTGGGTGTTGAGAAGTCAGGATGATTCTTAACTAATTTATTTCTTTTTTAAAAATGCCATGTGCATGTTTAAAACATTAATTTGCTATGATTGTATCAAAACTCTACATACTTCATTTAAAAGTGTGCCATCTTGCAGAACTTGTAAATTCACTACTTAATGCTTCCAGGCTCTCCTGCCTGACTCTGGCTGCTTAGCTGGGTTCATCTCTTGCAAGATGCCACTGGAATGAGGATCCCAAGCAGTACAACCAAGATCACCAATGGAAGGAATCAGGATGAATCCTGGAATATGTAGACCAGGTAGAAACAGTGTCCTGGAGTGAAGGTTGGAAGCCTGAAGGACTGACCTGTCATTGACATGAGGCCACATGTCAGTATTTCCACAGAGAAATATTTTCTTTCTCAAGTGAAATATTTTGGGCGTAGATTTTTTTCATCAAATTGTCAACATTTCACACACATAATGTCAATTTTCAGCCATTCTACAGTAAATTGCACCTGATACAAATGTATGTGTATCTCCTCTATTTTTCCATACTAGCTGTTTTTTCAATAAGAAATTATGGAAAAAAGTCAAGATATGTCAGGATCTATAGGCTCTAATAGTGGAATTCATCCAACAAAGTACAAAAATCTATAACTGAGACATCTACATCTGAATTTGTCACTCTGGACCCTTTTCATAATCAATAGAGAGAAATAGGCACTTTTAGGGTATGATTCATCTCATCCCGAAGTAGATGGGTAAGATAGGTCAGCTGAATCATGTTTTAAAAGCATCTCTTTCTCTCCATTGGCATTAGAGGGAATCTATGATGACTTCAGACACTGACAGCTCAAGTTAAATAAAATTACTTATGCCTTAAGAGTCCATAGAACTGTTATTCATAAACTTGTCCCTTTGCACTTTAATTTCACCTGTTCATTTTATTTGTTTCCAAATATATGATGACTTTTTCTTCTCCCTTTTTCCCTGTTAAACCAATTTTATCTTCATTTTTTTCCTACCTACATTGCCTTGCACATCCTTTTTCTATTTCCCTCACCATCAAAAAAAGGGTTTTAAGCCAGAAATTCCAAGCCAAAATCTGAGATAAATAAATGCATGCCAAATTACCAAAACTATTCTGAAGTACTGACTGCCTACTTTTCTTGTTAGTGTCATCACTAGTCTGTGGTCTTTTGAAATACAAGCCCAAATTATTTATACCAGTTGCCTGATATAGGAGGCCAGGATCAGAGAAAATATTCTCCTGTTTTGTTTCCCTAACTGGACTACACAGCACCCTTTATCAAAGGATGTCACTTAACACAATAATGAATTTCCAACTCTTTGTACCTATCTTTGGATGCCACAAATTATAAAACTGTTCTTTTTGATGCCTTTGTTCACATATGGAGCAAGGATTTTCCAGTAATTGCAGTGGATTGGGAGTAAAGATTGCAAACATAGTTTGCAATCATATAATTAATGAAGTTAATAGGTATTATAGTCAACACAACTTTCCTGCATTTTGCCATGCCATAATCCTAGAAGTACATGCCAGAGACATTGATATCTCTTTTGAGCTCCTCTGGAAATGAAGCATGAATGAAAGTCTAAACAGTGGTTACAGACCTTTTCCATTAATTTCTCCAACATGGAGCAGCATTGCCTTAGCAGCATACTGAAAGAAAGCAAACAGCAATAAATCTGTCTTCCCTCTGGGTAAACCCTGCAAAGGAATATGAAAGAGTGAGGGATGGGGTATGAATTTCACTTCAATGCACCAGTAATCTGATTGGACTAAATCCGGGGTGGAAGACTCAGATTGACTCCCAGCTACATACTGCAGGTTTTCAAATTTTCATAGTGCAAGAAGCAATGAGGAACTCTTAGATCATCTAATCTACTTTCTTCTTGATCACAGACACTTATCTTTCAAAACAGTTATCCCTACCTTGAGCCAAATAGTTTCTCTGCAGCTAAAGTATATCTTCCTGAGAGTTATCTAATCTTGATTTGAAGATCTCAGGAGATGGAAAATCCACCACTTCCGTCTATAATGTGTTCTGATAGCTAATAGCTATCAGCATTAAAAGTGTGTGCCTTATTTCCAATTTGAATTCATCTGGCTTCGGGCTCCAGCCTTTGGTTCTTATTATGCCTTCCTCCACTAGATTACAGAGTCCTTTCATATCCATTATTTTCTGCCTGAGAAGGTATATATCCCATAAGCAAGTCACCTCTCAATCTTCTGCTTCATAAACAGAAAGATCCAAATCTCTCACCAGAAGGCATTTTTCCCATTTTTGAAACATTTCTGTATTTCCTGTCTACCCTTTCCAGTAGCTTCATTGACTCTTTCCAAAAATGAGGACTGCGGAGTTGAGGCAAGGCTTCAGAATTGTCCTCCCCAAGTGATTACAGGAAGATCAAGTCTCCTGCTCCCTCAGTGATCATTCAGCAATCATTTTGGTGATTTTCTACATCATGCTGGGGATTTTCTACATCATGCTGGGGATTTTCTACACCACCCCATTCTGAGACATTGTTTGGCTGCTTATCTAGTATGAATCTTCTGTCGTTTCAGCCAATCTTTTCAGTCATTCTGTTCTGTGGTTTTCATCCTCACTTCCAGAAATGCAAGTAAGGATTGGATTGTATTAAAGTATCCAATTTTTAATAACTTAGTTAATTAAGCATTCTCTTCTACCTCCACAGTGTTCTCTTTTTTTTTACCACTGACTTATCCATAATTTCTTCCAGGAGTAATGTTATTCTGAATTCTGGACTGTTAACAAAATGCTTGCAATTATTCCTCTGGTACTAGTTCTTGAGAAATCAGAGGAGAAACATCCCATGTTAGCTTTGCAATGTTTTCCATAAGAGTAGCAGCAGTCAAAGGGGCCTGAAAAGTAATATTGTCTCATTACCTTCTATAGCGTTTATTATATGTTAGGACTTGTTCAGAATTACCATCACTGTGTTGAAGATTTCTCCAGCTGCTCATAGAAATTCTTAAGTGCTGGTTATCCAATACTTTGAATTTCAGAATGTTAATCACTATTTTTTGTTGTTCAACACCTTTTTGGATTACTAATGGGAAATCCTCTTCATTATCTTTATATGATACAAGTAGGCCTGAACTTTTTTTTACCTTGAATTGTTAAGTCACCTAAAGACATTAGTTTTGATGCATGTAAAAGTATGCAGAATTTAAATGTCATGCCCAAACCATAAAGTAGTCTGATTTCTTTAACTTTTAGGTATATATATATTTATGTATATATATATATATATGTATCACCCGTGAGCTGGGGAAAGAAAGCTCAAATCTCCTTCTCTTGAATGGGAATAAGGTTCCTGTTCTCTTGTCTCATAGAAAATGGTGTAAGCACTGAGATAAAGTGATCTTTACTAAACGAATTCTGAAGTTTCACCACATTTTCTAAGTACTTAGATACATATTTGTCTATTAAAAGCAAAACCAAATGCTGTTTAAAATATTTGGGGGGTTTTGTGCTGAAAATATAAAGAAAAAAATACATCTGTTCATATTAGCCTGAAATTAAATATAACCCTTATCAAAGAACAAAATATCAATTATACATAAAACATACCTAAACATTTAATTTTACTTTATCAGATTCAAACCAGAAGTGTTTATTAAGTCTGCATTTTCAATATCATACTGAGAAATGTTTCCTCTTCACCTTTCTGAAAGTTCTGCCATATATGTAGATTATTTTTGGCAAAAATTAAAAATGCTGTCTTGTTTATACCTATGTTTTTAATACATTTTGCTTGGTTTCTCCAGCCACTTATATTAATTTTCTGCAATTCATGGATTCTAATGGGGTATACATAGCTTAGGTCCATATTATATTTGTCAACACAAAGCCTTCAGTTTGTAAAGTTATTTTGTATCATCCACCTACTCCAACCAAAGACGATAACCTGCTCTGCCCATGAGCTGAAGCCCACTCTGTCAATGCAGCTCATTGGCCTATTTAGGTCCCAATGCCTCCAAGAACCACAAAAGAAAAACTTTCACCTTCAAAAGTATTGTGCAGCCAAAGTTTCAAGATGAGTGTCTTTTGCTCTTGCTTTTGGGGTCAGAAAGATTTCCCAGAAGATCATGTTTATTACCTCCTTCACAACTATGCTTACCATCTGCTATTTCAATTTTTTCTGGTGAATACAAAATTTACTGATTTTGTTCATAAAGCTTCCCAGTTGTGATATAGTTAACTTATGGTTTGCTCTTCAGCAAAACAATTGTGAAATGTCTGGAGGTGATCTGAAGCAATGTGCAGCAGTGTTCCTGGTCTGTGTCTATAACAGTAATTAGAAGAGGTTCATGAACCTATCTCTTCCCCAGAGTCCAGTGATGCCAGTTGGTGAGGTCTACACTGTTTATAACTTTTCCTTTTTTAGGGTGCAGATTTGTTTTTGAATCACCTTCAAACATAGTCTGCAACCACTAAGCAGTGCAGACCTTCAACATGATACTTTCTGGATCACAAAACCACATCCATGCTGTGCCTAACAATTAGCACACGCTCACAATTCATTAAAGTCAGCCAACATACCTAGAAGCTTCCTATTTACTTAGCTACCTAATCTTCCCTTTTACAGGGTGTTAATTTAGAAAACTCAAAATTCATACCTTAAATGTCTTTGCTGAATCACTTTTGGTTTTTTTTGATCACCTATGGCTTAGACTCTCTAACACCCCCTTTTATCCAGGGTCAGGCTTATCTGAGTGTCATTACTGAGCTCCCTTTCTTCAGTGGCACAAGAAGAGTTTACACCTGATAGGATTCATCTTCAGATTATGCTAAAAATGGGAGACTTCCATTTGGGACCCTGTCAAAGGCACACAGATTTGATCCACCCCATTAATGGCTGAGATGAACTCCTGGGGTAAGGAGGAAGCATCCGGCAAGGTCGATGACTCTGAGAGCCTGGCTGAAGTGTCCTGCCAAGCATTGCCACCCAGCACTGCCCCAGGGAGATTTCCTAAACTACCTGGGAACCACCCAATCCAGCTGCCTGAAGATAGAAATGATTTCCATTTTGTGGGGAAAACAAACAAACAATAAAAAGGCTAACATGCAGTTCAAAGACCTTTTGTCCTGGAATGGTTGCACATTCAGACACTGACACTTTCCTCTGAGTCATGCTGTACTACAGCCCCAGACAGAAGAGTGAATTAAATAATATTGACAATCAGTGCCTATTCAAATGCCCATTTTAACTTAAATAAATACTTCCAGTACCAAAGAACAATATTTAGGTTAGAAAAATCGCACCTGTCTCTATTATGTAATGTAATATAAGTGCATATATTTAACTAACTAAAATGGTTACATACCACCTTGCTTCTTATGACATTTATCACAAAAAGCTACTCAGGGCAGTCCAGTACTGTGTTAGGGAAATGAGAGGAGCACTTATTCCTTCACATTAGTTAACATGTCAAAAGCTTTTTATCTCAAAGATATTAAATGGTAAGAACAGTGTGTTTCAACTTCTAAATTGTCATACATCAAAGATTTTGGAGAACTTCTTTTTTAAATTGACAGTTGTCATTTAATATACCGTATGATCCAAAGCATATTATTTCTGAATGTTACCAGGGAGATTTCATTGGCTTTTGTGACATTTCCAGTCTTTGGTATAATTGGTTAACAGCTTTCTTAACTTAATATCTTTTAAGAAATAGTGTACCTGGTGGTCTGGGGTATCACATCTACTGTTTTCTCTTTTCTTTGTTGTCCAAAATGTTACCATAATGATAAAAAGTGACATTATTTTAAAAGATAAGAAACACCAAAATTATTTTCTGTCTGACCTTTACAGTTACCAGAACAAGCGGCTTCTGTTAGCAAAATAGTTCAAGCTTTTTATTACAAAGGATATTTGGCAGTATTCCATAAGAAAAAAAATACATGTAGTTCTTGTCAAGGGAAGTCATTAAGCCCTCTCTCCTTATGCCATGCTAACATTTTAACAAAAATAAAATCCTGGGTATTTTTAGATAGAGGAGGAAGTTGACTGTGAGAGGCAGGGATATTTCACATAACGCTCTTTATGAGGGTACTAATGCAGTTTTATGTCTTTGACTGCACCACTTTGAAGCAAATATGGTGGGTTTACCCAAGAGTTCAAGGAGATTTTGGTGACCTTCATTTCCCAGCTACACATTTATGCATTGAGAGTTTTCTTCTTCACCCTGGTCTGTTTTGTTATTAGAATAATGTTCCTTCTTTAGGGGTGGCGGGGACATAAGACAGATAAATGGTTCAATGGCTCAATGCATCTAAATTGTTATATTTTTCATTTTTAAAATAATTATGGCTACTCCTCATTACTTCTGTTTTTCCCAGGTAAAAGCTTACAAATCAAATTGGCTCCACTCCATACCTCTCATTTTGGATTTTACAGGTTCCCACAGAATTTGAGAGGTGGAAGTGCTTGAGATTTCAAAGTTGCATCCCGCACAGATCCTTTTAACCGCTGCTGTTGTTGCTCTGGTTCTTCAGCCCAAATAAGGATGATATATGTCTTGCTTTCAGCTCACATGGCAAAAATATGACACTGTTGTCACTGATGCTTAAGAAAAACTCTCTGAGTCACATTACAACAGCAACAAAGTTAGAACAAAGCCTTCTTTTTTGTTGAAAGAGTTTGCTGGTTTGCTGTTTTTTTTGCTCAGCTGGTGGTACTGAAGATAGCCTGCAAATGGATGAAATATATTTTAGGTGCATGAAAGCAAAAAAAATTTTGAAAACATAACATTCCTTTAGGAAAATAATTGGAGGCAGCTATAGTCATTAGCTCCAGAATATGTAATTCTTCCCATGATTCTTAATATAAATTGAATGCTGTTGCATGGCACAGTATTAAAGAATATATGGGTTAAATATCTTCCTGCTTAAAGACGAGTGGTCTAAACCCTGAAAAATTACAGTATATGCAAATGAACATAAAGGACTGACTATACTGACCATTTCTTTGTGTTTGGGGGATAGATTTCTGCATGGCATAATATTTCCACTTGCATCGGTTTCCTGGCATGAAAATGTTTATTGCACTCATTAGCTAAGAGGATGTCGGCACTGGTCCAATGAACACAGATCTGCCTTCTGATTTCAGCCATTAAATTGCAATGGGATTCATAGGCTTAACATTGTGGGTGTGAGAATAATAAAATGGAACTCCATCTTTAGCCCAGTTACCATGGATGCAGTTAAAGGTCATAGTGGCAGCTGCTAACTAGTTGCCTTTTTAGCTGTATTTCCCCTCCTGCTATGTGTTTTTGTGTACCTTAGTTTCTGCAGGTCTGCCTTAGAGCAATTCCACTTCCTTAACTTGGCATATGGGGTGTCTTCCTCAACACGATTGCTGCATTCCCATAAATATGCTTGTTATGGGCATCCCTTTATTGAATTATTTGTGATTTAATGAAAAATGAATGCAAAGGCCTTAGCAAAAAACCAGAAATGCAGCCTGCTCAGCACACTGAATTATTTCTGTTTTCTTCACTCTGCTTCACATTCCTAGCTGGGGGTGGGGGGAAGGAAAGAAAAAAGTCCTGTAATAGTGAATTCCCTTCTCCGTTTAAACTCATAATGGGTTCAGGCACTGAGGCATTCACAATGTGGAACATCAACTACTACTTCTCCATTTGGCCCAAAGTCCTAGGAGTTAATTCCCTGTACTGCATGAAGTGTCAGAGTAATTACTGCTGATCAGCCCTATTTCTCAGCATTCTGTCCTGCTTTGAGAGGCACCCTGTTTATTGATGCACCGCCACCTCATCACAGTGCTTTCATTCAGGCAAGCTGCTTAATCGAAAGGGCTTGGACAATGCAGGATTTTCAAAGAGAAGAAGTGGGAAAAAAAATTAAAAGTAGCCAAGTAAAATAAAGTGAATGGTAAAGAAACCTGAAAGCTCTACAAAATACTTCCTTATGTCAACACTTCATTTCAATAGATTTTAAACTCTTATTCATTTCCAAAAGAAGGTACTGTGAGTCTTTTCTGAGGTGACTCAACCATGTGATCAAATCTTTTGAAGATTTTTCAGAACACGGTGCTGGAAGCCCTCCTTGAGGAGCATTTATCAGGTTTTGTTCTGTTTATATACAGGCAATGACTGTGTCAACCTTATGAACCACAATGCAAAGAAATTTTTTTAAGTTTTTGCCTCTCCGTTTTAGAGATACATTTATACAACTTGTCATTTTCTGAAAATAAATTAAGTACTATTTGAGCCAATTTATTTCAGTTCCACACAAGGGTGGCTTCTGGTTATATTTGGCAGGATGCCACTTTATTCATTTTTATTTCAAACACAATGTGAATCTTTTAATTTGAATATAGTATAAAAGTAATGGCTATAAAGCCTACATTGTGACTTATTCATGCACTTCCTCTCCTTACACTTCTGTGAACCTTAGAGAGTGGCAGAAAGTTATACTGAATTCATTTCAGCTTAAAGACTATCATGCTTTTTGTGTTTGTTAGAGAGAGAGAAGATAGAGTTATTTGGGCTAGCATTTTCATTAGGACTCGGTGCTCTCCTTGATTAAGTTGCTTTTGGGCACTTGTATATCTGGGGTTACCAAGACTGTAGTAATTTTCTAGCTTATCCTATTTAGACTGGAGGAGTGAAATATACTGCACCACAGAAGATGAAGCAAACAGGTAATGGCAAGCATAAATATAACCAAACCAGTTATCTAACTGTGTGCTGAGATTCTTTTAATGACATCACTCCCTTCTGTGGCATTGCTTCATTAAAAGTAATTTTTCATAAGTTGTTCAGCAGTGCTGTTGAAAGTAACAGAATAAGACTGCTACAACTATTCCAGTGTCCTGTTTTACTATTTCCTCCACCATACTTTAAATCAGAGAATTTCTTCTTGTGCCTTGTTTACTGTTGATATTTTCTGGCTGATTGGATAGGAATGACATTTTGACAATTTACTGTAGCAGTAAGCACTGTAAAAACAAAAGGTGCTGATGAAAACTCAGAACCCATTATTATGTAAATTATGGCTGACTAACACAGATTCCATCTCCCCGTCACCATCATTGAGACCAGTTTTACTCAATGATAATAATTTTCATGATTGCAGTCTTCAGAGAGATCAGAAATATGCTCTAGCTGTTGCATTTATCTGCAGCGGGTACTTGACCCTTAATTAAATTCTGAAACTTTTTTATATAATAAGGTAAAATACAGCTGACACTTCTATTCAAACAAAGAGCATCAAACATAGATCTACCAAATAAGATAAAGGTATTTCAGACTTACCTTCTTGTAATGCTAGCAAACACGAAGACAACAACTTCCTTTGAAAGAGAGCTTAAAGTTTAAAATGCAAAAAAAAAGAAGAGAAAACATTCTGTTGGGCAATTTAAATGTTGCAGTTCAGTGCTGTGTCTGCTAAATGTTGGGCTTGCTCTGCAGAATGGTCTTGAACTTTACATTAAAATATGCATGACAGGTAAAAAACGAATGAGCTTTGAGTACATAAATGATGTTTGCTCCCCTATATTATTGCATTAGTAAATGCAGAAAGATTATAAGGTAAAATAATGTTATTCAATGTTCATTACTATCTTTCATATAACTGTAGCCTCCGAAATCTTGAAAACTGTTCTTTCTAAAATCAACTCAGTTGCAACTCAAGGTTCTGCACTACTGAGCTACTGTTCTGCTGCTAACTGAAATAAAAATCATTAAATATTGCACAAGCAATTAATATGACATATGTTTATATATATATGTGTTTAGAAGATAAGACTGGGGGAAAGGGGTACACTGTAGAGAAAAAGGAATTTAGGCTTTTCATTTAATATTTCCATACTTTAAGACAGCCCTGTAAGCTTTTGGTATTTCTTTCCTTCCTCTCCTCCCCATTCCAATTTTTCCCCCTCCTTCCCACTCTCCTCATCCGTTTTTCACATGAGAAAATGGCCATTTCAGGTAAGCAGCAACAGTCCAAGTAAGCAGCAACAGTCAAGCTAAAAAGGTAGGATATTATAAAAATGGAGATTCAGTATTTCTTTAGACATAGCACTTTGCTAAACTGTCAGTTCATAGAGCCAATGAGCTAAGAAAAGTAATTACTTAAGTGGATTTCATGAAGAGTAGAAAGATGATTGTGCCACATTAAATAACAATTGTATCCTTAATGATGTGTTGGACTATAATACAAACATCCTTCTGCCATTATATGCACTACAATATACCTTTCTAATTACTCTGGTGGCTTCCTCTTCCTTTATTAAGATGCTATGCATTCAGAGACTATGTGAGCATTATATGAGCTTTTTTTTTTTTAAAATTACAGTGAATGCAGCTGCATGGTCATTGATAAATTGGTTATAAATTACTGACACATTATATGTGAATGGAATCTTTTTTTTTCATTTTATTGTCTTCATAAAATATAATTTCTCTTAGATGATATGTAATGAAATTCCAAAAAAAGAAAACTTTTCTGTGGTTTTTGGCATTTCTAGATATGTAAGGAGCATAATAATATAAGCCCAGATAATTAATAAGGCAGATCTGAGACAATATGTCAGACCTATGAAACAAAGCTAGAATAGGGTAGATAATTTGATATTATTAATTTCAGTTATTTCTTCCTTATAGCCTGTGACCCCTTGGGCATCCTTGGGCTTCCTGTCAGTGGTTCCTAAAAAAGCTATTTTATCATCTGCAAGTTTAAATATATTCCTTTCCACTAAAAACATTTTTAGATTGTCTCAAAATACAAAAAGGTTGAAAACTATTTTATTGCTTATATTCTGATTCATTGCTTATATTCTTATACCCTTAGAAATGGAAACCCTACACTCTTTAGCGTAGCCTTCTATAAATCAGTATGGTTTCTATGATTTCTAGAGTTACTTTTGTGCACTGTCTGACCACTCATTAGACTTGATTTCCTAACATTTTGTTAGGAAATGATCAGACTACTTTTATGCACACTTCCTTGCAGTCCCAGATTAGGTAATCAGTTGGGAATTTTATCTGTAAAATCGATACAATATTTTCAAAGTTCCTTACCACTGTTGGGTAACCTGAAGTTAGTTTAGAGGAAAGAGGATAATATCCTGGTTTTGTAAATCACATCTGACCCCTTTGAAACATAGCAATAATAGGAAAAATATATCATAGCATGACCAAACTATTTTGTAATTCTCATCAATATTATATGCCTTTTCTGAAAAAGTAGGACACACTATATAGCTAGTTTCACATTTGACTGTTCACACATTGTCAAAATAAGAAGAGACAATGTCCACAATTTGAAATAAAATCCATGTATAAACTTCATCTGCAATTAACATAATCCATATCCTACTAGCAGCTCAGCAAATATATTTCCTCTTTAGTCACAAATTCTACTGGTACAGTAAGAGCTCTGTGCTTGGATCGTGTGCTAGGTAGAATTATGGGAATCTTTATAAACTCCCTGCTGCACTGCTTCGTTAGCTAAATTCAAGATTAGTAAATGGCCCTTGGAAAGTAAGCAGAGTAGTTTTCCTGTTGCTGCATTTGAAACATATATACATGCCATATATTCTTCTGAAATCAGCCATATGAAGCCCGAGGGAAAAAAAAAGTGGTGTTGCCTGGTAAAACTGCAAGTCAGTGAAATTTTTTTACTGGGGTGAGCAAGTAGCAACTGAGAATAATCTGTTGGTTTTACCTGTACTCATTTTCACCTGCAAAGTATCCATTACTCAGTACTACTCAGAATTGGGCCCTCTGAGGTGACAAATTCTGTAGCTCTGTTTTCTCGAAGAGAAGGGTGGAACAATCTTCTTTGTTCTGAAGTTTAGCACTTACCTACTTGGATTTCCTCAAATCCAAGAGCACTATATCTTGAAGAAAATGAAATAAAATACTGAAAATGTGTTGCTTACAGCACTTTCAACTGCTTTTAAGAAACAAGTACTGCTGGAAAAGGAAGCAAAATGTGAAACTGGACAAAGATAGCTGCATATAATGATTCAGGCACACTTTATAAATTATAATTGTCATATCACATATCCTTCCATATCCACATATCACATATCACAGATCCTTCTGACTGCCAGAGAAGATGGTGAGTCAGTCTCCCTTTATGTTTGGGAAAAGTTACTTCTTCCCAAATTAGTAGCTCATGTACAAGAATCATATGAATTACATTGAGAATTCTGTTCAGTAGGGAACTTCAACTGCGTTTAGGCACCTAATTGAAAATTTTCACTCTTAAAAATCCTCAGTCAGAGGATGCCTTGCTCCTAAGTGCTCAGACTCTGCTGAGATCTTGATTTTCAGCAGGGTGTCTAATATTCCTTGTTGTCTGAAGCTCTTGTACCTAGAAATGCTTAATTGTAAAAAAAAAAAAAAAAAAAAAAAAAAAATAATTGCTACTGCTGGGTTAAAGCATCATTTTTGGTTTTCAGGTGCTTGTTTTTGGTTATCTCCAGATCACATTAAATAGGCTAAAGATAAAACTCACCTCATCTACTTCCAAACATTGGCATCAAGCCTCCAGAACAGCATGAATTAGACTGAAATAGAGAAACAATTTCCTGGAACTTATCTATTAACTGCTACTTGCTAAAAACAGATTGCCCACTGTGGTGATAGCAGTGAAGGATGCAGGCAGGGATACAGCTCCTACAAGCTCAGCACTTGCCTTCTTGAGGACCACAGCCATTTCTGCTTATTTTCATCATCTCAGAAGCTGGTCAGACCTGTTAGGAGCCAGTGCTGGTCTTGCAACGATCCAGAGTAGATCAGTGTTATAGACAGATTTGCTGATAGCTAAAAGTCCTGTATGACTCTGATCATGAGAGTCACATTTGATAGCCAAGAATCAGAATGCCTCATTGGAAATTATGTAAAAATTATTTTTTTCTGTTCAACTTTCTGATCAAATACTTGGAAACATCACCAATTTGTCTTGGCAACAGCTCTGTCACATGGAAAAGTCATATTATCAACATTATAAAGAAAGGCAGTCAAGCTTACCTAAGATCATAAGGCAAGCTGCTGTGGAGGTTAGAGAAGTGCCTGTGTTTGAAATCTGTATCTGAAGCACAAGTACATTCTTTTTCTTCTTAAAGGGAGAATACTAGGATAGTCTTTAAAAGTCTGGGATGGATTAATCTTTGCAAAATTCACTGTTTAAGTGTGTTGGCTGCTTAGGCAGTACAGAACATCTACCATGGTATGCAGCACTGCCTCCTCACATAAATGGGTGGAGAGCTACTTGCATATGCCAGCAGTGCACAACCTTTAGAAAATAATGGAAGTATGAAACTGG
Source organism: Agelaius tricolor (assembly GCF_023055355.1). Taxonomy (NCBI): domain Eukaryota; kingdom Metazoa; phylum Chordata; class Aves; order Passeriformes; family Icteridae; genus Agelaius; species Agelaius tricolor. The sequence goes on along the minus strand of NW_027269267.1, from coordinate 29,337,780 downwards.
ACTTGTAGGGAGACTTTCCACCTTGATTTTATCCAAATTTCAGGATAAAGTTTGTTGTTGCCACTTGCATGCCTTTGCCTGATCCTTAGCACAGGTCCTGAAGGTGCTGCAGAGGTTTTGCATTCCACCTTCAAGTGAGTTGGACTTATGAACTGGAACTAAGATCAGAACTGGCAGCTCATGCCAAATTGAAGTTTTATTTATTTGATCATTTCATTGCAAGGTAGACACTGTGTCTGTGGTTTATATCTTTAAAATCAAATAAACTATTTATATATAGTGAAGAACTGTAAAACACATAGGCCTTATTCACTAATATTTTTATGGTTTCTTTACACTTGACAAGTAAAGAATTTGTGAAAGTGTTTTTTGTATCCAAATACCACAGATTTCTTGGGGTATTTTTATAATTAAGAAAGGGTACAATCTAGATTAGTAACACGAATTTAACTCCTGTTTTTCCTTGACATGCAGCATGAAACCCTCTGAGTGAATTTCTAATACATATTTTTTTATGGGATACATTTGATGAAAACTTAAAATACCATCAACTTTTATCTATTTAACATTTTCATGTTATTAAATGAGAATACCTCATGTGAATTTCAGGTCAGAGTGGAAACATAAATTAGCTACTGTTTTCCTTCCCATCCTGATAATATTGTTTTGTTTACATCACCATGGAAAGCTTTATGCAAATTTTCTTGCCACACCGTATCCATTACACCTTAAAGAGAAAACAGTCTAATAAAAATTCTCAAAACAGCTATTACTTGTAGGAAAGGAAACTAAAGGTCTGCAGTCTTTCAAATTGTCATTGCTTCTAACTGGAGCTTCATAGAGGAAGAAATCAGAGTTGTTTTTTCAAAGAGACAAATTGCAGTGTGCTCCAGATGAAGACAGCAAAGCCATGGAGAGGCTGTAGTTTGCGTGCTGGGTCTCATGTGATATTTTGGTCCTTTGAACATGGGGCTCCTGAATGTTTTTGCCATTCATGCTGACAGTTTGTCAGGTCACTCCTGCACACATCTTTACAGCTGCAACTCCTGCTGCATATGTTGCAGGACATGTGGAAAGCCATTAGTTGTTTCTGTCTGCATTACTGTCATTCTAAAGTACAATCTTGCCATGCACTTTGCACTATAGGGGCTAGGGAACCAGTATCTTTTATAGTAATGACTTCCAGTTTACAGCCTTCATTTGTTATATTTCCTCAATAGCTGTTGTGTTGAGATTAACTGCATAAATGGTCTGCAGCTGGCTGTTATGAATTAAGGGAGTTTAATCAAAGTATTTCTAATGTACAGCATAATGATAATACATGGGGGAAGTACTATTTAAGAGATAATGATGGCTTCAGAAGATCACTGTTGTAATGTTTAGTGCATATGCCTTCAGCATTGAATTTGTTGTTGTTCTGAATATGCTTAATGGATCAGTGAAAAGCTGCCTAATGTGGGATTGTTTGATGGGGCTGACAGAGCTGGAATTAGCCCATTGCTGTTTACTGCATACAGCCATTAAGATTAATTGCTGCCAGATAATTTTGACTGTTTTTATCTTCGGGAAAAAGTGTCACTAATGGGTTTATAAATTGGTTCACTATTACTAATAGTAAGGCCAGTGTAACAGGAGAGGATGTGAGCAGCTAATTCTAAAGATAAAGGTAAAAAGTATAAAGTACTATATGACTTGCTAGTTTTAAGGGATAATGTTATCTAATAACAGACAGACTGATATATGATGCTCATTAATGCTATTTCCCGGGCTTTGGGTTGAACCTAATAGATGCTAATAAAGTCTTATTTGATGTACCATTAAAAAGCTCAATCTGTTTTCTGCATTAATGCACAATGTTGTTTATCACATTTTCAGTGACTAAAACCCAAACCCTCAATCTGTTACATAACTAAACGGTATCAGGCTAGTTATACCTGTTTTTGTCTTTGTTTAGAGACACAGAAAACATTATAGGGCAAACACATTTCTGAATATGCTATATGCAATTCATATCACTTGACAGCTTCCTGTCAACAGTAACACTTCAGGTTTCATTTTAATGTATCCTCTTTAACATACACCATCACAGGTAAATTCAGTAAAGTACTCCCTCCAAGAGATAAATTAATTGGTTTGCAAATGTTTGAAAACAGTGTTGGGATGTGAGCAAAAGATTATCCAAGTAGGATGAGCCCACATTAGAGGTTAATATTCTGGTACAGCACATATAAAGGGTAGTGCAGTGCCTCTAATTTGCTGTGTATTAAAAAGAAAGTTCTTCGTGCACTAAGTCTCAAATATATCCCTTGTATCTAAGGGCATTGACAAGGGAGTGTGAAGAACATGCACTAAATAGATAGAAACACAGACAAGGAATGCTTAATGAAGAAGGGAAAACCAATAACTCATGAGTAGTGAAGTTCTTCTCTTTTCAAGTAGAGATAGTGTAAATTATGAAGTGATTCCCTTCTCAAGTTGAAAGAGCATTTATATTTTTCATGACCAGTTTTTATTTTGTGTTGAGAACATCTTCATTTTTTGAGAGACTCTAGATAGTAAAACAGTTCTTGTCTAAAAAAAAGGCAGTTGCAAACAATACCAGAAAAAGCTCTTCGCATTATTTTTCCCCTCCACAATGTTAACACGTGAAGACTTTTAAGAAGTTAAGAGGAAAAATTGTAGGGAGGTAAGATCATTTCTGCTGTATTTGCTTGTATTTGTTTCCACAGCAGTATTCCAAGTGGCATTCTTGCTTCTTTGCCATTAAGGACAGGAGCCCCTTATTCTAGTTTAGACCATTTCCCCATGCACCCACTTTTAGCTTTCATCCTTTTTGCCATATTTATACCATCTGCCTGTGTATCTAATGTTCCATATTTATGTGTTGGGACCTTATATTGTGTAGGGAACTGGCTAGAATCTAAATATTCTTTCCCTTATTTATGTATCTGGATATTGCACTATACTGCCTGGACATATCCATTCAGGTTTTTTCATTATGTCCGGATCCTGATTTCTTTCTTTCTCATATCCACCACCATTGCCTGCATTATCCATATTCAATAAATCATCTTCCAGTTAAACTTTTGTTTGTGCACAGTTCTAGCACAGCTTTGACTTAAATCAATTTAAAATCAGTTTCATTAATTCAGTAAAAACTCTATGTAAACACATTAATGTTGGGTTACAGGCAGCTTATTTTGGTTTTCTTTGAATGCAGTATAAGTTAAACCAAGCTCTGGCAGCCTTATATTGATTTAAAAGAGCTGACACTACCTACTTCAGTGTTTCAAACTACACTGATTATAAATCCTATTCTTAGTTAAACCAATGAAATTTTCACATTGAAAGTTCCAAGCTTTGTTCCCAAAAAGTGTTGCACACGTTTCTGTGCAGGACCCTGCATAGATGGCCATTAGCCTTTCCTTTCTATTGCTAATGATTCTTAATAACATCTTGAGGTAAACATTGATTAGGTTTTTAACTAAGCTGTATGTGGCAGGCAATTTAGGATGATAGCTCACACGAAAATTATTCCAGAATAAGATACAGTGTTGCGGGTTGTCTTAATGCAGTGTAGCTATACTGGAACGATTCCAGGTAGAAACAACCTGAAGGAGATTTGAGTGTTCTTGTACCAGTTTGGGCAGAACAGGGCATCCTTGCCTGCCTCCAGTGGGAATGGATCGCCTGGCTTAGATAAGCCAGAGATCTTGAGCAGCCTAGAACCTCACAAGAAATATGTGCTTGGTGACCTGAATCCTTTCTATTCTCCTTTTAAGTGATATCATTCTGAAACAAATCATCAGGAAAATTATTACCTGGGATAGGAGAGAGGGAAAGAGACAGAGGAAAAATAGAGAGAGGAAGTGGTGGAAGTGGTGGAAGGAAGGAAGGAAGGAAGGAAGGAAGGAAGGAAGGAAGGAAGGAAGGAAGGAAGGAAGGAAGGAAGGAAGGAAGGAAGAAGGATATTTTAGGTGAAATTGAAAAACAGGCAAGTTAGGCACATTACACAATGGGATGCTATTTCACTAAGCAGAACCCTCCTAGTCCTGTACCTTGCAGGTGCATCTGTTTTGGGTCATGCTGTACATGACACAGCTTGCTTCTTAATCTTCTATTTACACAAAGCTGTTCTGATTATGGATTTGCAGAAAAAGCATGTTAATCCTGAACTTTCTTTTCAAACCAAACACAGATTTTGGACTGCTTAACCTAAAAACAGCAGTCAATGAAGTTACCCAGGTCTTTCTAAACTAAAATCTGTTGGGTAAAACAAATTTACATTTTGCGTAATGCAGGGCCTGATCTTCACTGCAGTAAAGACAATCTGACATTGAATAGACTTCACTAAGCATACAAAATAGCACCAGTGCCAAAGTTCGGTGATCAAGAGGAACACAAGTTTACATTGTAGTGCAGTATAATTGCAACTTGAATAGGGTTTTTTTATGAAAAACATGAGAAATCTTTCAAGAAGAGGGGCTATCAAAATTCCTGTTCATTTTCAAAATTGCAATGGACATGTGAATTTCATGAACTTCCTGTGCATTCAGCTTTCTGTGGCTCTGCATTAGATTCACGTGACAAGGTTCTGGTACTTGAGGGAGTTGTAAGGATGGATCCTCTGAGGCACTTCCAGAAGTTTACTTTTTTTTATTGGTATAATGGGTAATTCCCCCATGTCTGAGAGAGCCAATTCCAGATGTCAACAAGATGGACCTGCCACTTGCAAAGCCAATCAGCAGTGGCTCTGTGATAAGATATTTAAGAAGAAAAAAGTTATTATGCAGGAGGAATTGCAGTCAGAGGAGAGTAGAGTGAGAATATGTGAGAGACACAATTTTGCATATGCCAAGGTCAGTGCAGAAGGAGGGGGAGGAGGTGCTCCAGGTGCTGGGACAAAGATTCACCTGAAGACCACAGTGAAGATCATGGTGAGGCAGCTGTGCCCGTGCAGTTCTTGGAGGTCCATGGGGGTGCAGAGATCCACCTGGAACCCATGGAGGAGATCCACACTGGAGTGGGTGGATGGTTGTGACCCCATGGAAAGTCCACACCAGAGCAGGATCCTTGTGGAGACCTGTGGAGAGAGGAGCTCATGCTAGGGCAGATTCCCTGGTAGGGCTTGTGACTCTGTGTGGAATCCACACTGAAGCAGTCTGTTCCTAAAGGACTGCACCCCATGGAAAGGGACTGGAGTAGTTCATGAGGAACTGTCTCATGTGGGAAGGATCCCATGCTGGAGCAGGGATAGGACTCCTTTCCATGAGGAGGAAGCAGTGACAGAAACAACATGAATTGACTGTAATCCCTATATCCCATCTCCCTGAACAGCTGTAGGGTAAGAGGAGGTAGAGAATTGGGAATAAAGTTAAGCCTGGAAAGGAGGGAGGGGTGTCAGGAAGATGTTTTAAAGATTTGGTTTACTTCTCATTATCCTACTCTGATTTTAATTGATGATCAATGCAGTCAACTTCCCCAAATCAAGTCTGTTTTGCCCGTGATAGTAACCAGTGAGTGATCTCTCCCCATCCTTATCTCAACTCATGAGCCTTTTGTTATATTTTGTTATATTCTCTCCCTGTCCAGTTCAGGAGGGGAGTTATAGAGCACCTGGAGTGCTGGCATCCAGCCCACGTCAAGCCACCAAAGGCTCTAAGTGAAGGACATCTGTCCTTCAGGAGCACTGTAGGATTCTACCTCACATTCCTGGATGATTGTTGAGATTCGGCATAGCCCAAATCAGCTACTCAAAAACCTTAAATGAAGGTACCAGCCAGTTATTAATTTAGTCTAAGCAGTACTCTCTTCGTCCATATGTGCTCTCTGAAGTATGAAGTCAGAATAGCAGAGCTTTCCAAACTTCCTCCTTCCCCTAACACTCTATAATTCCAAATACTTGCCTAAAGCAAGCCCTTTTTCAATGACTTTTGGAGCAAAAAGTAGTACTGCAGAGCATAGTCATATCCACACAGGTCTTGGGATTGTTCATTTTGCTGCTCCTTTCCCACCACATGTCCCACACTAGTGACACATGAAATTAATGGAACATGGAGCACTGCTCAATATGAGGCCTGCATTATGCTCCAGGAAGAAGGATGTGGTGGACATTGAGAGATGCCTTCAGAAAAGCAGATTTTCTCAATATCCACTTCAAAGTAGAAACTTCAGTAAGGTGTTTTACAGGACTGTCTCACTCTTTCTATGGATTAGACAGGAAGCTTTATGAAATTACCCTCCTACCTCAGGCACTTCATTTAAGGATCTTAATTTCAACACTGGGAAGTGCCTTATGATTTTCTTTTTTTCAGGAAAGCTTTTGGTTTGTTTTTCTTCTTTTAGGATGACATTCACCTCTTTGCAGCATCCCAGTTCAGGACAGATTACCCTTCTAGTTTTCTGCAAACTCTGATTCAAATACCTTGTTACAAACTGGAGCAAGCCCCATATAAATCACAGAACCACAGAACTGGAAGGGACCTTCCAACCATCTAGACCCAATACCCTTGCCACGGGCAGGAACACTTTAAGGTTTATCCATCCCTGCCTTGGAAAATATCTGAACCTAGAGGGATGCATGGTGTTTAGTTTGACACCTTGGGCAAACATGAATTTATCACACAGCCCTGTCTCTCACTTCAACCTCATCAACAACTGTGATCCTGAAAAGAAAATCCTGTGGGAAATGTGTACTTTAGTTGAGGGGGAAAAAAAATCAAGTTGAGCCTCCAAAAATTATAAAGTGTTACATTAATTGCTCCTTTTCACTTTCCACCTTCTTGATTTAAGCTTTTACAGCTCATATTTTTAAACTTTCCTCTGCAGTCAATAACATTAGGAATGTTTTTCTTTTTCTTTAATAAAAACAGCGATTATCAGGTAATAACAGGATTTTTGAAGCTAAGACACTAAAAATACTGATTGTTGCAAAATGCATGATTAAATTACAAGTCTTGGCAACCTCATGAAGAGTCTTTCCTTTCAAGATCAGTTTTCTCATATTTCTGAAGAAATTTCTCAAATGAAACTGCTTTTTCTCTCTTTTTTTTTTTTTAAATGTATACACAGACTTTTTCAGTTTGGGAAAAAAAGCAAGGGTGAATCCAGGCCCACTAGATGCTGGAAGAGCATCCATTCTATTTACCAACATCAAAAATTCTTTGTCTAATTCATGAAATGTTATTTTTATCACTACCCAAGGGTGTGTGGGCTGCTTTTTTCAACTTAAGTATGAATTTGCACTAGTAGATTGCCAAACTTTCTCCCTAAATTCGCACTTGAAAATGATGTGCTGAAATTTTCAAATTGACATCATTAAGAATATTAGGAACAAATGCAGATACTTAATACAGCACATGAAATAGGTTAGATTTTTTTTCTTTTATTCAAGTCATGGTTATAATATCCTGAAATTAAACTATTTAACATGTAAGATTCTCTCAGCTTCAGACAGTTTCAGGCCAATTCTTTCCAACTGCAGCTATTACCTCAAAAAAATTACATAACTTGCCTTTTTTCTGCAAATCGCTGAATCCCGACTGGTGCTCCAATATTAACATCAGAGCTGTCAGCATCTCAGGGAGCCAAAAGCAGAAAGCAAAGCACTCCTAGCAGCAGCAACAAAATCATGCTTGCACTTAGAGAAATCTTCTCTCAATCCTCTTTACACCAAGCAGAGAACTGCCTAAAGTACAGTGTGCTGAAGGTGAGATTCATTTCACTTTCACTATCTATAAGTTATCAGTCTCTATTAGATGTCTGTAAGTTAAAGTCAGCTTGACTCCATCTCTAAACATGGAGAGAGATGGGCACATAGAGAAGGGGGATTCACCCCATCCATAGACAGGTATTCAAGAGAGGTGGAAGGAACCACCCTTTGGAGATCTCTCTCTCTCTCCAGTGACTACAAAGGAAGACTCTGGTGACAGCTAAAATTAAGTGAGATGAAATCTAATCCTAGGCAGAGGTAACACAGGAGGAGCCTTACTCTCCTATACTGAAGACAGTGTTATTAATGATGGTTATTGGGAGCATTCTGCATTAAAAATGCACAACTTGCATTGTGCTTGTTAGCTAACATGAATTAATGTGACTGTGCATATAACCACACTGATATGCCATGTGTGTCAGAGACTGTAAAAAAAAGTAGGAAGGGTAAGTTTAGTAAAGGACATGGCTCCAAAACAGCATTACATTCAGCTGGGTCCCTGACTACCTTCTGAAGGCCCCTTTATCTCAGAGATAACTGTTTTACAACTGCCTTGCAGTAATGACAAACCTGCTCATCTTTTTTACCATCTAAGTGTCATTTGCCTTGTGTTTTACAGGAAGTGGAACTGTATTAAAATAAAACTAAGAGAGTCAGAACATATACTTTTCCCATGATTTGCATTAACTTTCCAGCCCATCAAATTATTCTTCATTTTAGATAAAAATCTGAAAGTAGGTAGAAAATATCATCCCCTAGGAACTGTAGGCAGTAGTCTGTGTGGCATTGACTGATTGGCTTTCACATTGCTTCAGACTAATCCTGTCTAGAGCAGGTGGGGCCTGTGAAGTAATAGCTCTTGACCCTGGCTCTCCTCTAGACTCCATACAATGTCTTCATGACCCTAAAGCTTCTCTTTATTTCAGTTCAAAGAGTCTGACATCAGAGAGGGTTGTGCTGGAGCCAACAAGACTGGTGGCTGTTATACCATGGAAGTGACCACACATGTGGCAGGCCATAGAGTTTGCTATGATAGCATTGTCTGATGGTACAAAGTCCACTGAAAATATGTCTGAAAACAGGGAATAATGGGAAAATCAGCAAGATAGAGGATCTTATCTTATATAGAGATTCTTATGTCTGAACTGGTTCCTGCTGTTCTTAATATAGCAGCATAGAAAACTCCGATGGACTTTATCTGGACATGGTTTTGTCTGTTTTAATGAAGAAACACAAATTTTACCTTTTGTCTTCACAGCCTCTAGCAGAGAGGACATCAAAAGAAGAAATTCAAGAGACCTCTGCAGCCTGAATATCTGTGTCTTTATTAATAATTTCTCGAAGACAAAAGTGAATAGTCATAATTTTGTGACTGCACCTAGGAGTTTAAGGCTCTGTCAAATCAAGTTTGCCATCACCCTCTCTTCAGTTTTACTCTTGGTATCTACACAGTTGAGCTTTCACCCCAAAAATTTTCTTTGGTTTACATCATGCAAGTAGAGAATGAAAGCTTTTGCACTTCATTTCAAAACACTTTGTTGGAAGACATAATTCATGTGTATCTGAGTATTTCATCATTACTTAGATGCTGTGTCAGCATCACCTTTTAAATCTAGGTACTTTTAGTATTCTTAGTGTAGCACATGCATGAGAAAATACTGTAGCTATGAAAGTCCAGATTGTGCAATCTACTAGCCTAGAAGGTACTGTCACTTTTATGTGCCCTATATTTTATTCATCCATAGCTCAAATAAATGCAGATTTTTTTAAAAAGCTCTTGCCTTGCTTTCTAGTTCTCAGTGTTTGGCATTTGAGAGTCAGGTCATCTAGAAAAAAACTCATATACCATATACCCTCGGTAAGCAGCAAAAAAAATTCAAAATGTTGCAATTAGATGGGGTTTATCTCATTGTTCTTAAAAATATCCATTTTGGTTTTCATGATAGTCTCAGCCCCTGGGTAAGTAAAAATAAAACCAGAATCTTGTATCTAATTCATGCATCTAGACAGGAAGATTTATAAAGCACCATTTACTTGGTGCTTACTTACTTCACTCTAAGTTATCTAATGGTTTTCTAAAATTAGATTCTAGTTTCAAAAAATCAAAACTGTTGGAGTAATTAACATAGCACCTATTTAGGGATATTGTTAGATATCACAAACATCTGGGAAAAATACTAAAAGACAAAGTTCCATCAGCTTTGAATGTGTTTAAAGCAACACATTACAAGTCCTCATAAGGTTTCATTTATAGGAAGTAAATTGGTTGAAACCTTGATACCACTGAAACCAATGAGATTTCACCCTCTCTATTTTGCTAGTCAGACACATTCCTAGTGACCATGACCATAAGAAAGATTCTTGCACAAGGACAGAAAAATGGTAGACTGTCTCTTGAAACAGTAGGTTTATTTGACATTTCTCTGCTTCAGTATTTCTTGCAGTCAGTGCATACTATGTGTTCCAGCTTGAAGGCTTCTAATAGTTGATAGAAGATAAGAATAAATGTTTCTATTTACAGATCCAAAAAATTTTAAGAGGAGGAGTGAAAAATATTTTGACTGTTTCATAAAACAAGTGTGAAAAGTGATCAGTGAATAATTTTAAAGGGTCAGTGTTAAATTTGTTTTACTACAGTTAAATCCTAGCTAGAATTGGAGAGTAAATTCAGTAAAAAAATAAATGAAAGAATCTTGTAAGCATTCTGCAGACTCAGTCTCTAAGTCTCCAATATTAGCGTGTCAGGCCCTAAATATTCATGCCTTCTATAATATACTGTCAAGTATATTCTAGCATCTCTTTCTATTTAGTGATTCTAATGTGGCCACTACTTTCTTTCAATCTCTTCATTTTATGGGGTTAAAAGTCCATAATGTATTCCAGAATTTATCTGACCCTTGAGAGTCCAGTGTGTGAGAACTGAAGACAGTGAGTAACCTTTGCCCAAATGCAAGAACCAGGATGCCAAAGAACATAAAACCACCACAAAACATAGCGATGGGCAAGATTTAGGGATGGGAGAGAGGAAAAGAGTAAAAGCATTACACAGTGAGGCAAACAGGCACAGAGTGACACTCATTCATATTTCTTTTGAGGTGGACTGGCTAGTTCCAACACCTTCCCATCACCACTTCCCAAATCTCTGCTATTTCCCAAATCCTTCCCAGGAGCAGATTAAAGACTAGCCGGTGTCCCAGGAAAAAACCCCCTCAGAGACCATTCAACCTTTCCAAAATGGATAATCAAGTTTCAGTCTCACTTCTTTTACTGTTACATTTACTACCACAAAAATACTCATGAGCAGCAGAAACGACCTTAAGGCAATGATGTATGGACCAGCTGACTTCTGTGGTTTGCAAGAGCTGTAATTCTAAACCTTTTCCCTGTGTAAACTGATTTCTGGTTTTGAAATGTAGTCATTGGCTTCCCAGCTGCTGATAGCTATAGAGCTGCCTAAAGCAAAGCCAGATTCTCTGCTGAGCAGGCAGTATGGTTTCTTGCCATAATGGAAACGACTTGAAAGGCAGCCTGTTGACTGTGTAAAGGATAGATGTGCATGGCTTTTGTTCAGAGCCAATGTTTTTCCTGCCATCCTCCCCAAAGAGACCTTAAACCTGGAAACCAGTGGTTTCATGGACAAATTCAAGACTCAGTCATAATCAAATAGGCTCAGCACAGCATGTTATTGCACATCAACAGGGCTGCGGTAACTGTCCACTACAAATACAAGATAATGTGACATACGTTAGCCCACAGTGAAAAGGGGCTAACCTAAGCCAAATTACTCTCAGTGTGCCATGGGCTAAGAGCATTTGCACAGGCATTTATTGAGACAGTTAACCAGAGTAATTTGATCATATGTCTGATTTCAAAGACAAAATAGACTCTAAATTGCTAGTATGGTATATGGGAGATGTAGCCATGACATTCTGTTGCACTATCATCTGACCTAACAAGAATGTAAAAGATACACTCCCTTCTTGGCATTATTTTAACACAGCATTTTACCAGCCTGAATTATGAACATGGAGGAAAAAAAGTGTTATATTTAAACCTATAAAAATGCAGTTTATTCCTATTTGATAAGGCACAACTTTTTCTAGCAATTGTAATCTGTAACATTACAGCCTTAGGAGGTAATTTACTAAATAGGACAAAATTAGCTGATTTTTGGACCATTTAAAGGAACACTTCTGTTGAAAGCATAAAAAATGTATTAAAGTAATCTCTAAAGTCTTTACCCCTGCTTGAGATTTTAATTTACTCAGAGTTAATAAATTATCCCCTTTCAGAAGCTATTGAAAATTTTCACTTAAATCCTTTTTAAAACTTAATGTGTTCAATTGAATCTTAAGCAATTTATACACACATACACAGAGCTTGAGGTGGCCACCATTCTAAGGTGAAGGCTGAAAAGAGGTTAGATTAGCACTAACTCTTCTTCCCTTAGGGATTGCTGGGGTGCTATTATGAATGTGAATTCCCTCCTTCCCCAGAGTCCTCCCCCTACTATGCACTGGTCTGGCTTTTGAGTAATTACTTTTCCACAACTGCATTTAGCAAAATACCCTGTTCAAAGCCCAGGCCCATTTTCTTTCCTGCTGAAGGATGTGACTTCAATCAGGGAAGAGAACAGCAAATCTGGGTCACCCCAGTATTCAGGTTAGCTGGGACACAAAAGCTTGCTTCATCTCAGACAGGGCTCTCTGTTACATTTGCACACTTATCAGAAATATTTTTTTCAGGCTATCAATTATTATATTTGAACATTGCATCCTTGCTCTAGGGAGCCCTTAGTGAGCTGTAGCAAAAATCAATCCACTTTTACAACTTTTACCTTGGCACAGCTCCAACTCTTTATCTACCTCTCACAGTTATTTAAAGATGCGGTGCCTTTTTTCCTGGAGTATAGCTATATTCCTGAGTAGGACTTGCCCTTTTTCCTTTATTAGGGTTAATTTGTGAATCTGCTTTGGCTTCGTTTTTCATGTTTGACAATTGGTGTGTCTGTGGCAAGGCTTGTGTGGCTGGGTACCCACCTCTCCCAGGCAGGTGTGTTTCTGAGTGTGTATTTCTCATGGCAACCAGAGACTCTTATTTCAGGGAATGGGCACATGGGTTGTAGCCCTCTCTTGTTCAAATTGCTTTAATATTGGCTGCAACTGCAGTCGTGGCATCTGAAAATTTCTCCATGTGTTTATTCTGAGATTTATTTTTCTAGTGCCAACCCTACCTAAGAGGTGGCCAAGCCAGACATCCCTCTCTATGTGTGTAGGTGCACGAGGCATCACTGCCAGCACACCTTGAGGGCCATCTTCATCCAAGACATTATGAACCCCAACACTGGCAGCAGTGTTCCAAAAGACAGACACTATAGCTGTCTCAAAAGGCTACTGACTCCCATGTGGTGGGAACTTTGGATAGCAAACCTGGTCTTAGATACTATTGTGTCAGTGTAGGCTGCATAAACAGACAGCAGATGCTGGGCATCACTGGAGTTATAAAGTAAAAGGCATTAAAAGAGAAAAATCTATCTTAGAGCTGTACTTTGAAGGGGTTTTGTGTTTATTTTAGAAGCAGACACAGTTCCTATTTCTCTATTGAACACGCATGTGGAAGCTCACCAAGCTAATCAGATTGCACACATTTCCATGTTTCTAATTCTCTACTTTTCAGCTCAAAAATGTGTTTTACCACTTCCTGTTAAAGTTACTTTATTAAATTCCCTCACAGCAGTTAGCTCAAGAGCTAAAAGACATCCTTTAATTTACACCATGCAAGTTTATACAGAGTGAATGTTGGAAAGTCCATAAAGCATGAGTTTGGCTCATTGCTTCCAGCCTGCTTACACAAACCAGCCATGGCTATGCTCAGAGAGACCCTGAAAGGGTGCAGGTCCATAGTGGCACATATGCATCCTCTTTCTCTGGTGGAAAGTAAGATGCTTCCTTACATAAGACGGCAGTAGCCACCCTAATGCCATGAGAGTGTGATGTGAGTGGTGTGTCCAGTAACAACAGCTACACAAAGCAAACCAAATCCCTGCCCCCTTCATAGTATAATATCTAGTTTAACTAATCTCATTAATACATACTCTTTTTTTCAGCAGTGGCATTGCAAAGAAAGTAACTAATGAGGCTTCCCCTCCTCCCAAGCAATATGGAGCCAGCTACCTTTAAGCATATTGTGTTTAGAGCTCCTAAGTGAAGCAGGAGATAGCTGGATCCATCCTATGGAGGATCCTTCCAAAAAAAGAGTTGATATCTTTTGTTTGATTCTATTTGGACCCCATTTCTCTCTCTTTCCTTATAGTCAGTATATGTGACAGCATGCCAGTGGCCGAGGCCCTAAATCAAGTGTTTAGCCACTTGCAAACAGTCACTGAAAAAAAAGTTTATTCTTTTCCATCTTTCACACTTTCTTACCTGTCTTTTACTTGTTTAATTTAAAATATTGTTTGATATTACCCAGAGTTGTGTAGTGTTAGAGGCTTTTGACGGCTAGCTGTATTTTAGGAGCAGATGAAATGGTTCATATTCTCAGAGAAAACATAAGGGATCTTTTAGAATAAAACGTACTATAAAAATACACAGTAGCATTACCAAAAACAATATTTTCACTTCTTTCTCTTTATTGTGGAAAAAAAATTACATAAGAAACAAGTACATATTCTGACCTCAATGTAGGCAAAGAAGGTCTGGGTAGTGGGAGCCATTCTTATTTACTCACGTAATAAAACTTTGCAGGCAAAACTAGGGGGAATTTATGTTTTGTGACTCATGCTAAGAAAAAAAAAAGAAACTTAAAATTTAGGTTCAAGCTTCTGATTTCATTTTCTAGTTAAGGTTGGAATGCTTGCTGGAACTTTCTCCTTCCTAGCTTTTGTTGATTTCTGTCATTCAGGAATCATGAAGTAAATATTTATTAACATGGGAACCCTCTTCCCTTCCTGCCCTTCCTATTTGTGCTTCTTATGCTAATGAACTTACTTTAACAAGGGAACCACATTCCTCCTGGGTCTGCATCAGTTCTGGTGCCAACACATTAGTTATTTAAATGTAGTTTCATATTAATTTTTCATATTGTAATGCATTGTTCCCTGCAAATATACATGTAGCTGGTTTTCAACAGTAAACAAATATATGTTAAAGATATTGTTAGTTGAACACCTTTCATCTTTCATTTTGCTTCCTGTGATAAATGGTGGTCATTTCTCACTCTTGCCCTCTGTCTTTTCTCAACCACCCTCTTTCCCTTCTATACTTCTGTGGTGACCAGCATAAGGGTTTTGTTTTCTCTTTTCTCAAGCAGGCTATTAAGGCAAATACAGAATTCTGAAGCTACATATTTTTCATGCATTCAACATCTACCTCTAGCATTCTCAAAGTCTGGGATAAAGGCTTGCAGTCTTTGATTTTGGAAATCCAGTAAACAAAACAGGAGTTTTGCAAAAGCTGAAAAACACATGCTCTTGAGAAACAACCTTACTAGTACAACAGTGATATATATCTCTGAATATATATCTGTATGATACAGTACCACAGTCTTATAAAAAAAATCTTCTTGCTTATTAAATTACTAAATGTAAACAAGTAAAAATGACAACTACTATTCTCTGTGAGGTGGGAGCTGCTATTTCCAAAAGGCATTTTTTAAGACTAAAAAAGTAGAAACTAGACTTGATCACATATCATACTGCCAGGGCTACTATTTTGTATATCAAAAGTTCAGGCCTTGCTGCACCCAGACTTCTCCATTTTGAGTCATTTGAAATTATCAAATATTTTGATCTCAGGAGTGGGTTGCTCTTCTGGAATTTGATAAAAAGGCTGAAGTCTTCAACAACATTCTCCTAAGAGTCCTCAAGAAACACAGACATTAAACAATTTACTGAGGTGTATGTGAGACATTGCTTTATGAGTTTCAGTGCTAGAGAAGTAGAAATCAGTTAATGAGTTCTCAGTCTTTGAAAGAGGCCTCACAAATGATTTGGACAGCTACAGTGAGTCTGACTTCCATATCAGGTAAATGAAAGAAACTATAACAAAGGAGAGAAATAGCAGATATCTAGATAAATATGATATATTACAGGGAAGAACCAGCTGAGCTTCTGTCAAGGGAGTCCACTCTCACAGATCAATGGAAGTTCTTTGAGGAGTCATAAAGGCTAAGGAGTGTGATGACCCAATGACTCCGTACTTACATTTTGAAAAAGCATTCAACAAAGTCCCTTAGAAGAGATTTCTAAAGAAATTAAGCTGTCATGGCTAGGAAGGGAGGCCATCTCTTGGATTAATAATTGCTTTAAAGCGAAGAAAACCTGGGTAGAAATAAAAGGTTGGTTTTCACAATGAAAAGCTATTAATAGCAGGGTTCTTTGTGCCCTTCACGTAAGTGTTGTCCAGTGTGTTAATAAATGACCTCAAACAGAGAGCAAATAGTCAGGTGACAAAATGTAAAAGTGAGACAAAGTAATTCCAGACACTCAAAACTGATAGTAATGATAGAGTGTTTCAGAAAATATTTGCATGTCAATAGTAAATGAAGTTCAGTAAATGGCTACATAGCAGTGCACACCTGATGCAGACTAACTGCTACTACTCAGAAAACACATGCTTTTGAGTTGAGGGTGTTTCTCAGCAAATATTAGCTCAATGACAAGAAGCAGCCAAAAAGACAAACAAATCTGATTCTTAGTATTACATGCAGTTTAGCTTACTGGAATTTTGCTAGATAATAGGAAATTTAGGGAAAAACCTGTAAGAGAGGATCAAATTGAGAAAGATTAGTTGGATGGGATAGTTTCTATATGAGGAAGGACTCAGTTAGCAGGGGGGGATATGACTGACATCTAGAAGTCCGTCTGGAAAAGTGAATAGGAATATTGTTTTTTATAACTGGAGAACAAGTGGTCATCCACTGAAAATATTAAATGCCAAGTATAAAATAGATGAGAAAAGCACTCTTTTTTCTCCCTGAATGAAATAGTGGAATTCACTGATGATGGAAAACCAAAAAAAAAAAAATCTAAAGTGATGTTAGAGAAATTAATGGATGATAAATCCATTAGAGTCTTAGACATTGTTAAATCTCACTTTTTTCTTTGTTCAGCTCTTGAAAGGATTGTTCTACACCTAAACTTTTCTGCAGTAATACATGGAGGTAAGGTGAGGCCATTTTAAGTAAAAAAAAAAAAAAAAACAGTACTTGATTAAATGAAGTTTAAGCCCAATAAATTAAGGTTACTTTGGTATTCCTATGAATGTAATAATTTGCAATTTTCAAGCAATTTTCAAGCAAAAATTACTTCCCTGTCATTCAAAAATGATAACTTTTAATGGCAGTTTCAGGAAGAGGAGGCATCAGTTCTTCCACTGTGTAAGAAACCACCAGAGGTCAAAGCATTGATCAGATCTGTCAGTGAGGGAGTGACAGACAGCAGCTCTGCCTCTGAAGGAACTCTACAGATGGGCAAAAGACAAAGCAAAGACATGGATTTTCTGTCCAGCCAATCTACTGGTGAGGTACTCAAGCAGGGCCTGAAATATCTGAAGTATGTGTTCATGCTTTTGCTCTCCCATGGCAGTTATCTTTTTTTCTTTCGTCATCCTTAATTTTGTCTATCAAAAAGGACTATATGGAATAAAGGACTATATGGAATGATGCATCTTTTTTTTTAATGCATACATCATGAGGATTATGTTTTGAAATATCTCCCATTTCCCACTCTCTTTCATGTCAAAATAACTGAGGAAGAATATAAACAGAAAAAAACAGAAAATACAAAAGGATATAATGCAAAAAAAAAAAAAAAAAAAAAAAAAAGGTGTATAAGATGGAAAACCTGAAAAGTTTCAGCCAGCATATAATTTTCTTGTTGTCCTTAGCTGCTAAACTTTATCTGTCAGGGAAATAAATGAATAACTTTTCTTCATCTCTAGTGACTGCAATCCTACCCAACGATAAGATTAAATTCTAGTATCATAAATCAACACATAGAATTAACATTAGGAGTCTGCCAACCAACCCTAGAAAATGTCAATTGATTATATTGTATTCCTAGGTCTTGATAATTGTAATTTGTCCCGTGCATATGTGTTTTATATTTAAATGCATTTGTTTAAACAGGATGACAATCACAGTAGGAGCTACCTACAAAGTTCAGGGGTAAGATGGGAAAAGAGCTAAGTCATGAGACTGCCACAATTTTAACAGCTTTATCTCTTTTTTAGTTCTTGTTCTTGTTTTCTTTTTCAGCCATGGAAATGGGTTTTGTTAAAGGTTTGTTTTTAAAATACTCAAAAGATTTCCACTAGCATAAAACAGGTTCTCACCGGCTTGTTCTAGGCTCCAAAATCTTATCCTTCCTTAGCCACCTGTGATTCAGCATTGTATACTGATGCAGACTGTACACAATCCTTCAAGATAGACAACATGGGCGTGGTTGGTTCATAAAGTATAATTCTTGAGAGCTACTCCCTCCTCTTTAGTGATATGGGCTGCAGAGCTATCTTGGCATTGCTCTGCTCTGGAACATGAACTTTTTCTACCCATTTTCCCAGGCACAGGGACAGCAAGAATTAAGAAACACCCATACAAAGGTATAGAGAGAGTTGTTAGTCATCCTTTGGGCCTTGCCAACTGCTGACACTGCCTTGCTCACTTCTGATGAGAGAGCACATGTGGGTTATAAAATCTGCTCCATGGAGCAGTTCAATGACCTGCAAATCTGCAATAGGCTCATGAGGTAGGCATGTTAATGTGACCCTGCTTTTGACAATGGGGTGTTAGGAAATTATCACACTCCTTCTCACTTCCTTTGAGCTCAGTATTGATGCACTTCACTGCCTATTGCCTACCTAGTCACAAGGACAAACCCAGAACGGGCTGGATGGAGGAAGACAGAAAAAGAGACAGAAAATGTCACGTGCCAGTCATCCCATACCTGCTAACGACTCTGAGGTTTAGACAGGAGAACTCAGCTTAAATTTATTACAGAAGTGGGACTTCAGTGATACGCACACTTTGCAGGATAAAGGCATCCCAGCAGGATGGCCACTGCAGCTTGGCCACCAGCCCCAGACATGCCCTCAACCCTGGAGAAATCCTGTGACACAGTAAGGCACAGCTGGGAAGACAGACTGGGGCAGATTAACAGCACTGACAGAGCTTTGAATTTCATCCCATGAAATGCCCACATTAATAGCCTACATCCTAACAAGATTGTACCTGTTGCGTACTGCACAGAGGCAGGTGTGTGTGTGTTTTGGTTTTGTTATTGCTGTTTGTGTTGTGGATTATTTGTTGTGATGCAAGTAATTACATCTCTCTTTGTACTTTTTCAGTGGCTCAGAAACTTCTTTTTAACTATAATGCTATGTTTTTATAGGAATTGTATAAAAAGAGGTCAGAAGGAAAATAGTAAAGGGAATAAGTGGTATGCTTGTATGGTTTTTCTATTTTGGTCCCAAAATTATACATAGACATTAAGAACAAAAATGTACACAGATATTAAGAGCAAAAATACCACCTATCTATGCTTGAGCCTCAGTTCTTCCCATTCACTCATCTCATATACCACCTACCAATCGACTTAGCTTACATTCAGATCTCCTTAAATGAGCTAACAACTCAGTATTTCCTGCACTTACAGACAGAAAAACCCCAATATAATCTCTGTGTTGCTGCAATCAGTTGCAGTGAAGTTCCCTATTGCCTTTTCACAAATTTTATATCCCCCTGGCTCAGAAAGGTCAGATTTATTGTTGCCTATTTACTGGCATGTGAATTTATGAGTGTTCAGCTCTGAAGCCTGGTATAAACATACCAGCATTGTCTTGTCACATGATGTTGCTCACTGTTTTGGAGCAGAAGTCACAAAGTGTAGCACAGGGGATTTGCACAGCTTTCATCAAGCTGGTACAAAGAGAACCTGCCCTACTTGTGCCTGATGATGCAAGCAATGATGGCTAGGATGCCCTCACTGAACTTAGAAAAGGAAAACTTCATAAGATAGAAAGATAAGATTTTAGAAGCTTGAATTATGACAAACACGTGATTTCTATCTTTTTGTTTAGAGTAGTTTTTTCCAATTAAAGCAGTGAATTAGTGCTGACCTCTCTCTCTAAAACAATGAATTTATTTATAGTAGTTAATGAAATATTGTGTAGAAGGGGTTTTTTTTGATGCAATTTATATAGCCTTTCAGATGAGTTTTGGTAAAGTTACTCTATGAAAAGTGTTAAAAGAGTTATGTTAAATAAACTTAGTAACCAGGTAATGAGAGATAAGCCTTTCTGTGGATCAAAACATGGCTAGGAAGCAAAGGAAAAGAAAGCAAAATATGACTATATTGATCATTTAACCTTGCTGTCAAAGGATCATTAGCAGTGTTACCAGAAAGTTTCAGGGCAAGTTATGTTCAAAATTTAGCTCTAGAAAGCTGTCAAAATATATTTCTATTACCATTTACCTATCTGCATTAATTCTTTAAAATAGTAGCATGTCTTTACTGTATTCAGACAATTTCATCTGTCTTAATACCACTTGATATCTTTCCAAAGATTGTCACAGCCTAGCTATGAGGAAACATGAGAGCAATCTAAAACCATGAAATCACAAAGTGGCCAGTGTTGGAGGAGACCTTAGAAATCACATTGTTCCAATCCCCTGCCATAGGCAGGGATCCCTTTCACTAGACCAGGTTGCTAAGAGCTCTATCCAGCCTAGCCTGAAACACTTCCAGGAATGGGGCATCTCGGTGTGGAATTGGAGCTAGATGATTTCTAAAGTCCTTTCCAGCCTAGGCCACTCTATGTTTCTATGAAATCATCAATGAGTAAAGAAATTGAAAGCTGCAGATTAGGAGAGGTCCAGTTTGAAGCAATCTGTGTTTTCAGTTACTTAAATTCTTTGGTGGGATCCTTAAAGTGTAAATAAAAGTTGTGACCTAAAGGATAGAGGAGACATGATCATTTAGCCACATGTTACACATGCCTATTTTCAGTGGTGTCATTAGCAATTGCTTTAGCTATTGTGTTCATAATCTAGCTTTTCCATTTCTTGAGTATTTTGGTTCAGATTTCACTTTTCATACAGACTCTGGTACCTTTCCCAAGGATAGAAGTGTCAAGCATGAAGTAATCTCTTCAAGAAAAACTTGAGGGACGAAAACATCTTTTTTTTTTTTTTTAACTTGTTTTTTGGCATTAGTGTTTGCAAGTAAAATGAAAGACTTGATTTGAAATTCAAGGCCAGATCTTAAGACATAGTGGGCCCTTGCATATCCCAGTGGCTTCAGTGAGATCAGTGCATTTCAGGACTCATCCCCAAGACTGGAATTGATGCATTGTTTTTGTTTCGGTATATCTCTGCTAAGAAGTAATCCATTGAGAATTTACTGCCCTTTTGGAGAATACTCCTAGTTTCATGTACATATTTGTCATTTTTTTCCTTTGGCCTTGTCACACTGAGCGTGTTATTTTGTTGTTTGATAAGACATTTATCATTTTATGAATTAACCATTTATACATGAATCCAAATATAGGCTGAAAAGTATAGATAGGACCTTCTTCCAGCAATACTGTAAAAGAGTCCATATATTTTGATCATTTCACCCCCTACCCAAGCCCCCATTAAAAGAACTAGCCCTGAAATAATTCATAGCTTTGGCATTAAAACTGTCATCATTCTTCAGGGCTAACACAGTGGAGAAATAACTTCTCAGCAGACTGCCAGTCTGGGGCAGGGGGTAAAGACTTTGTTTCTGAAGAATAAAAAGGAACTGTTTATTTTTTTTGTTTAATCAAATGAAAATTTAAGTTCTGCAGAAGTTGGTGAGACTGTCCAGTAAGCCTTGTATTGCTCTGTGTCATATTTACAACAGGCCAGCAGATAGAAAACAACAAAAAAGCTCACCTAGAAAAATCGGTGTTTTGACTTACAAGAAAACCATTAAGGAGATTGGTATAAGTCAGAGGGGTAGAAACAGAGGAAGGGGTAATGCATCTAAACCTCTTTATTAGTGTTATTCTTTCTTCCCTATGCTACTTGCATGCAGATGATTCCTGCTGCAGATAGGGATATTCTGTGGAAAGTCCCAGTTACTCAGTGTTGATCACCAGCTATTGGTCTCACTGGCATTTTCAAAGGTATTCAGCTGTAAGTTCCCATTGACCAATCCCAGAATGACAGGAATATACCAATAACATGTGTGTAGAA
Source organism: Agelaius tricolor (assembly GCF_023055355.1). Taxonomy (NCBI): domain Eukaryota; kingdom Metazoa; phylum Chordata; class Aves; order Passeriformes; family Icteridae; genus Agelaius; species Agelaius tricolor. The sequence goes on along the minus strand of NW_027269267.1, from coordinate 29,315,849 downwards.
TTTCACATGCCTTTTAAAATATTTCCACATTAAAACACTTTGAAGAATTCAAGATTATCTCCTCAGAATATTTATAAGACAGATTCATGGGGGAATTCATCCTGTTCTGTGCAATAGTAGCAGCACAAAGCAGCCTTAAAGTCAGCTTAGGCATCTCTTTGAGGATTTCTCTGATGTACAGAAATCCTGTAGTAATGGCTTTCTCCCTTTCCCTCACTGCAAGTTCCACTTCAAAGATGTTTGGATGGTATGACTACTGGAGAGGAACTTACTGCAAGTTTCTGTGCCCCAGGTATAGCCTATCATTATCAGAAGGACTTCTTGTGGGTCTTAGGAATCAGCAATACCTCAAGGTAGCCTTGAAACTACTTTAATTTACCATGAAATCCAAAGGTCAGCCCCAGGATCCTGAGGTTTGGAGATATGCTTCTCCTCCTATCATTTTCCATAGAACTTATTCAGAATTGCCTCCTTTTCTGAAGTCATGGCCCAGTGATTCTAGTTTGCACCCTGATAGTAGACAGACTTTTTTCTTTCATCATCAGTGGAGATGCAGAGTGATTTTGATTAATGACTTCATTGTCCTCAGCCAGCAAGAGACTTGCCTTTTTCAGTTTGCATCAGAATGGATGCTGAACTGACTGTGAGTCTCTAACTGGCAGTAGATTTCACCTGCTGAGAAGGGAGGAAATTAGTCAGGAAAAAAAATGGTCACAAAATAATACTGATTTACTCTTACTTCAACTAGAATATCAGTGGATGCAAAAATTTTCCTAAACTTCCCCAGACTTTTTTCCTAAGTCTATACAGGCAAGAAAGAAACTGTTTATCAGAAGCAAAATAATCTTAAGAATCAGGTAAATTCCCATTTAATTATTTCATCTCACATTTTCCCTGTGTATTTTTAATAAGAAGGAGAGTAAAGGCAGGGGTGAATTTACAGTGATATTAGAACTAGAGTATTTTCATGCCTGCCCCTACTCTTCTTCCAGTGAGGAGACTGGGCCAGTGTCAGGAATTTTAGGAATACTGGTTTGTTGTTATGCATGTAAGATTTTAACATATAATGCCACAAGTATTGATGCCAGTCACAGGTCACAGGTCTTTTAAACCTCAGCTAGATCTACTCTTGACATCCAAGAACTTCTTGGGGACATGGCGATCAACAACAGCTTTGGCTGTCATGAGCATGAAATTCTGAAGCACAAGGTCCTAAGACAGGAGAGTAGCAGAACATAGACTCTGTCCTTCAGAAAATCAGAATGCACCTCATTCAGGAAACTGGTACATGGGATCACATGGGTAGCACCTCTGAAGGGCAAAGAAGCTCTGGAAAGCTGACAAGCCTTTGAATACAACCACCTCCAATCCCAACTGTGGATCATCGTGTTACTCAGAAAAATAAGTTCAGGATAATATCAGGAGAGTAGACTGGTTAAACAGGGCATGTGTGACTGAGTTTCAGTGTAAAAAAAAAGGTAGAATATAGGAGGTAGAAGCAGGCATGGGACACAAAGGAGGAATTTATAAATGCTGAGTGTACAGTAATGATGTTAGGAAGGCCAAAGCTCACTTAAGGTTGAAGTCTGCCAGGGTCATGAGGTGTATGATATCCCAAGGTGCATGAGGTGCCATGTTTGCAGCAAGTCAGGAGGTGATCAGCACTGGTGAGACCACACCCAGAGTGCTGGGATGAAGCACATTTCATAAAAGGAGAAGGTGAGAGATGGGACTGTTCAACCTGAAGAAGAAAAGGCTCACGTGGGATCTCATCCATGATATAAATACTTTAAGGGAGGGTTTGAGGAAGATGCAGTCAAGCTTTTTTAAGTGGTGCCCAGTGACAGAACAAGAGGCACCAGGCACAAACTGAAACAAAGCAGTCTCTGTCTGAACACCATGAAATACTTTTTTACTGTGAGAGTGACTGAGGATTGAAACAGGCTGTTCAGGAGTCTCAATCCTTGAGATAGGTGACCCTGCCTGAGCAGGAATGGTAAGAGGAGATGACCCCCAGATCACAGAATCACAGAATATTCTGAGCTGGAAGAATGGAAGAATTCTGAGCTGGAAGAGATTTACAGGGATCATCAAGTCCAGCCCTCAAGTGAATGGTCCATATGGACACAACATTTATTGTCACCATGATCTGACCAACAGAGCTAATCTGTTTTTTCCAACCTCAACCATTCTGTGATCATGTGACAGCAAGAAAATCTTCTACCACTTGGATATTATTGAGAGTGGAAGAACAGGAAATGTATATTGAATGGCACTTACATGAAGGGAAAGACCTCCTAGGCTGACAGACAGAAAGTTTAGATAGCTTTTATTCCTTAGCAAGGTTTTTGCTAAATGATAATTAAACTTCCTAGAAAAGGAAGGATATGAGGGGGCAAATGAGAAGGTGCTAATGTGCACATCCACAGATAATATACCATTACTGGCAGTTAGCATCAGTTATAGGATGTGAAAAAAAGCTAAGAACACACAAAGAATGTGAAGTTAATGCTAAAATGTAAAAGTTGTAATGTTCCAAATATTTATCCATGTGGTTTATCTAATTTCTGCTTCTTAGTGGTGAGCGTTGACCACCAGTCTGTAGAGCAAGCACCAAAGTCGGTATTGCATTCACTCACATACTGCTCACGTTGGTCAAGGTCTTGACATTGTCTAACAAGAATAACACAATCACCACACATATAAATAACTAAAGGCATCTTGACTTTGATTCACCACACAAATAAATCTGCAACCCAAACTTCTAAATGGTTCTAAGTTTTGCCTGTCATGATGCCAGCCGAAGTGTTGCTTCTGTTAGCCTGGGTGGTGTATACTTTGACTTTCATTTGAGCAGTGAAACTCAAAGATGTGAGGTAACTGAAACAGTTCCAGGAGATCCTTGCTGTCCTTCCTCTCATCTGCAAGGTCATCTGCCCATCTTCTTGGAAGACATGTGATGGGAGATGTTGGCTGCTCACAGCCTGAGCAGCTCCTCTGATTGCTTCAAAGCTCTCAGAGCTTTCCTGTTTGCATTGTTAGGGACACCTCTAAGAAGACAGCCTTGGGTTAAGGGTTGCCTTGCAAAGAGTATCCTTGCTGGTTTATGTTGTGGCAGTTGCTCCTGATAGAAAGAAGGCCATATTTAAAAATGCTGAACTACTCCAAAAAATCCCTTTTTCTTCCAGCAGCCTGTTTTCCCGATGAGAGAATGCATTCACAGAGAGTTTCGGAATGACACAAATGAAGAAAACAATTCTTACAAGAATGGGTTTCAACACTTAAAAATTGCTTTCTGAACCTATTTGAGATAGTCAGCTAAAAGGGTAGTCTTCTTTCATAACTCCTTTATAATAATGCACAGCTGGGTGAAAATTCATCTCAAACAATACTTACTTTTGTCTTTCCTTATTTACCATCATTATCATTACTTTTTACTTTGGTTAGCAGATGTTTCTTTAGTGCTCTGACATTCTTTATAATTTGCATATTTTTTAATTTAACTGGCAGAAAAGTCAACTTACTGTACAATATGCACCTTGTTTTTAGCACTTATATGTATGTGGCATATGTAACAGGAAAAGATCTTCTGATACCCCCAATACATTTTTAATGTACAAATTTAACATACTTTTTAAAATTCATGTATTTGGGCTTTTCTTTGTGCCATGAAAAAATGTCTGATTCTTTAGAGCACAGCTCAAATCCAAGGAGGAATCATTTTGCATCTACACTTTAAACTCATAGCATCCAGGATGTGGCTGTGATGAACAAATCAGTAATTAATTGGGCATTCATTCCAGTGACCTGTCAGCATTCAAATACTTTAATTAGATGGAGAAATGGAGGCAAGTAATGAGGGCCAAAACTGTATCCTTTTGAATACAGTGGCAAAACATCCACTTTCTGCAATAAGATTTAGTCCTAAATGCATGACAGCACTCTATAGAAGATGTCGTCTCCACCAACTGTGGTTCAAGTGTATAATACTGATAATGTCACTGGCATTGTATCTTTCGTTAAGGAAACAATGACGCTCTTAGGAAGCTTTTTGTCTGCTCATGCATACAAAACAGGCAATTTTCATGAAGTATTAATTGCAAATTATCTAGTATAAATGAGGGTCCCAAAAAGAAAAATCTACTTTATACTGTATCTGCTGTTTATTTCATTATTAGTAGTCATTGTTTTGCTTATGTGATACAGCTGAAAGGAAACACCATATCCTGTGTCAAGGAATCACACTTTAAACATGCAGGTGTATAAGGACCTGGAGGGTTTTTTCTAGTCTCAAGCTTTTTCATAAGTATTCAAACATATAAGTGTCTAAATGTATACCAGAATCATTTTTCCACCTAAGATTTTCTGTGCTTATTGGCCAGTTTCAGTTTCCACATGCAGATAAACCATATTAAACGTTACCACACTAGATTAAAATGTTGATGATATATTTTGTTTCCTTTTTCTTCTAAAGGTACTGGCTATAGCTCAGCACCTGTTTCTTGCTACGTAGCTGGCATTAACTTTACATTTGAAGTGCAGATTTGAAAAATTTATTATGAAAAACATAGACCAGTTTTAAAAATGGACATAACGTTTAACATTTCTTCAAATTAAATGTATATTTTTTTCTAAAAGTGCTTTCAGTTTCACTGTGTTTTTTAAACAACCTTTCTAGTTTACAAAATATGTAATGAAGTCCATAGCAAAATGCAGTGCACACAGAGGTACCCCAACTACCTCTGAACGAGGAACATACTTCCATCCCATAAAGTCACAGGCCTCTAAGAGTCTTTCTCCCCTTTTGTCCCCTCATGGCTGTTAGAAACCACCTCCTTGTTTTTCAGCCTATTAATACCATATATTTATGACCATCTTATCCAATTTTCTTCTTGTGCATATAATGTCCTCTTCCTTGATGTTTAAGTACAATTTTAGCTTTATGGTCTTAAGTACATATTGAACTTTATTTACAAAACAAAAACATTCTCCAGTAACCTTCACCTTATGAGATTAAGCCACTGCAGGTCTCCTGTCAAAAGCATGGTTTCTGTTCCTCTGAATATCCACATGTTCTTCTTTGTTGAACATAATTGAATCAAACTGTATGGAATTCTTAGATAAAGTCTCAAATGTACAGAAGTACTAATTCTTTTTGATCCCTCCTGAAAATACCTCATGTGGTATATTTGGGGATTTGGTTTGTACTTTTCACAGGCAAGTCAATCTGAAGTTCACAGGTTTTCTGTGATCCACTGATATATCCTATGTATTTCCATCTCCTGACATTTCAAAATGATGAATTGTCAGCCTATAACAGAGATTCTTGTTATTAGTCCTCAAGTACATGACTTGGCAATTTGAACAATTATGCCTCATCCCTTCTTTTCTAGTTCACTCATCTATTCCAATATTATATTCCAATCCCTCTTTAAATTACTGTTTCCACTGCTTTGTCACCAGCTGTTTTCATTCTTCTTCAAATGACTGACACAAGCCCTCAACCCTTCCCCACAGACATCTTGTACTTTTCCTCATAACCATCTCATTGAAGTAGATCTGTTTCACCTAGATTTTTTCCCAGAAGAAATGTCCCAAGCTGTCTTAAAGACATGGTCAAGCAAACTTCATAACAGCTTCCAAACATCTGAATCTTCAAAAATTTTGTTTCAGAGTAGCATTTCAAGTATATCAACATTAAATTCCTAAAGAGAATAACTTTAGCAAATCCCTTGATACATTTCACCTCCTTCTATTTATAGGATCATTACTAAGATTCCCCCCTCCCATATCCTTCCCTGGATCTCAATAAGGTCTTTGGTGGTTTTTTTTGGGTTTTTTTGATCCTTCCCACAAGTGCCTCACATAGCTTTTATAACTTTGATGAGAATCACTTTGGGTGCCATGGTCAGTTTTGGGAAGTCTTTTTTTTTTTCCATTTTTAAGAGCCACCATCTGGGAGCAGAACATCCTCCTACCCTTGCTGAGGGCTGAGATCTCACCACTAGCACTGCTAAATAAGACAGAGTTCTTCTGACTATGGCAACTTTAAAAGTTCTAGCCAATATGAAGGAGATCACTATCTGACATGTGTAAAGTTCTGGGGCAAGAAAGGACAATAGTCAATATGGTCACCTGAGCCAAGCCTTAGTCATGGTGACTTGAGAATCTTGCCCCAGCTGTAGAGCTCTGACATCACCCTTGAGTACACTTTGTTTCAAAATATGCACCTGAAATTGTTTTGTTTGACTTTTGAAACTGAATCTGTCTCTGCTGAGTTCATCAAATGCCTACTTAGCATCAGCCCTCTTGCCCGAGTAAGCTCACCACGGTCCAGTGTTTCATAGCTGCTTATTCAGCTCAGCTGATCTATTACCTTATCTGCTCAGAAATTGCCTAAAAAACTAGAACCAGGAGTTCTTGAGCTCAGATAGCTACTTACCCTAGCATCTTTGGGTTTGATTTTGATTTGTTTTCCAGTGAATGCCTCCAACTACTCCTTGAGAGAGCAGGGAAAGTTGCACAGGCTCTCAGTATCTGTCTAACGTTCACCAGGCTATCACACCATCTCTCAGTCTTGTGACAGCTGGGAGATTTCCTCTTGTCATCTAGCTCTCTTTGGCAGATTTAGACACAAGATTTTTGTTACTAAAGTGGCAATCATGAGGCTTTAACTCAATGGGCTGGTTTCCAAGGTCCCATATATCATTACATGCCACCTTTTGACAGGGTTTGCCACAATATCTACATCAGCCCCAGCAAGGGAGGTTTTCCTTGGTGTAATTCCACAAGATAGCAGTGATGGTCTGAAAGTCTTTATTTGAAATTATGAGCTATTTTATTCCATGATGAGTGCACAACACATTCTGTCAAGGTAACCCTGTACAAACTGCAATATCCACAACAATCTTTCCTTCCCTAGAAAGTGACCAGCCAGTTCCTTTTATCAAGACACACACAGAAATCATTGTCCTTCTTTGTGCTTGATTGGTTTGGCTTTGTGCCAAAAGTAGGAATCATCAAGATAATGCCATGTTTGTGCTGAGGGGTTTTTTGATGCTGCAAATTCTGACCTCAGGTGTGCAAGACCCCAGTGAAAGCTGAACCAGAATCATCTCCTCACCAGCCACTCCTTTGACCCATCAGATCATTGGCTGACCTAAGCACCTCTGTTTTAGGACCTGTATCAACTATGGCTGGTCTCCAAAAATTATGACCTCAGTTGGGTTATCAATCATCAATCAATAAAACAGCTTTTCTTGATTGTCCTTCTAGTATATCTTACAGTGTGACCTGCAAATGAGCAATACATGGATAAATGCAGCAATTATTGCAGGTATAATCTCCAGGCACCTGCTTTAACAGTACCTCAAAGGCTGTGTTTAGACATTGAAAAGTTTTATTGATCATATGGACCATCATGGTCTGTTCCTTTAGACATTTGATAGACACACATGTAGCATGATGACTGCACAATAAAGTGTTTTCTTTACATGCCAGAATTATGTTTTTATAACACAAATTTTCATGCCTTAGTCTGTCCTCCTTCATTCATTCAATGTTTTACACCCAAAGGGTTTGAGGGACTTATTTAATGAGCACAAATGACACTGGATGTAAAAATGTCTGCTATTTCTCCTTCAGAAATACAAATTTCATACTAAGTTACAAAAATAATAACAATAATATTTATATTATTTATTGTCCTTTTTTGTGCCTCTTATCTGAGCATCCAAGTATTACAATGGCTTCCCAAAAGAGGAATTTTTTGCCAAAAGATGAAGAACCAAATAGTTTTCTGTGTTGAGAGACTACCAATGAATCAAAGCACATTATTTTTTTCAAACATCACCATCACAACTGTTTCTTTTTACCTCCAGCAGTGTTTGCCTGAGATTCCTCACCCTGCTGGCAGGTGTTAATCCAGCTGGGAAAGGGCAAAGTTTTTGCTGACTCAATAGTAAAGCCACCTCATTATTTTACTTAGATATATGAGAAATAAAGAGAAATCATGACAGAGAGAGAGTGATAAGGTTTGGGTAAGCGTGTCCTGAGGGAACAAGGCACAAAGAAAACTAAATCCAAGGAAAAGTTTCAGGTTGTGGTTTCATGGCAAATTCTTTCATTATGACCTTTGTAAGGTCCTAATGAAACAATGAAACCTAAGCAAGGTTTGCTAATTAAGAAACCCACTTGCCTGCACTCAAACATGCATGAATATTTGTCGATATTATTTTTAATAGCTCTTTCATGAATTTACACCAGCCACCCATAATTCTTAGACAACTGTCTGCAGCCCGCTGTTGTGAACATGTTAATTAGAAAGCCTGTTCCAGCAGAGTTTCTGAGATGAGCAGCAAACAGTACTGCTCATCCACTCTGCCCCCAAACAGCATGGCTTATTCAACAGAAATCACACTGAGAAGGGAGACCAGGTAGATTTTGAGGCTCAGAGCCATAATATAAAACCATAAATCCTGCCTATATAGAGAGCTTAAGCACCACGCTGGCATTCAGTGAAAAAAAGTGGTCTCAGATCTTGGATTTTATGGTTGCCTGGAGTATCAATAGTAATTTGTTTCATAACATTGCAAAGAACTTATTTGGCCATAGCACATACAAATATACCAAAGTGTAAGGAGAGAGCTAATTCATCCTCTACCTTCCAAGAAGGCAGAGAGGCAGCCTGGCACAGAATGTACAACTGTCAATTAACTTTCCTTATCTCAAGGTAATAATTTTTTTGATTGATAAAATTTGGTTTGATAGATAAAATTTGGTATTAATAAGTTATCTTCTCCAGCACAATCACTTTGCTAAGTGACTTCTTGGTTATTAACAACACTGCTAAAATCTTCCTGAGGTGAGCAGTTCCATGTTGAGTGGGTTGATAACAGGGAAATAAAACCCTGTAAAATTTTGAATAGTTAAATATTGTCTTGTGTAAATACTGGGAATATTGTGCTTGTGCTTGTGCTTGTGCACAGGATTACAGGTGGCATAGCTGTACTGAATACACTGCAGTTACTGTATATGTGTTTTGAGATAGGAATGGTTATACAACCTAAGGAAAGAAATGTGTAAATATTGCTTTAAGTAAGACAGCTGTTCATAGTAAAGTAGGATATGAGCTTATTGGATTGTGATTTTCCATTTAAGTTTCTCTTCAGGCTGTATGGAGGGCAGAGTAAGATATTTTGATAGTGTCCCATTAATTGGAGACATCTGTTGTCCTAAAAGACTTCATACTTAGGTCACTGTTTATTACTTTGATAGAATTATAAATAAAGCTCAATTTCAGACTACAAGCAATGTAATGGAAAGAGGAAAGAAGGAGGGAAGCCTCCTCCAAATTTTTAAGAAATAATGCCACACTGCAAAGATCTGCAGTTTATAATAAAAATGTCATGTTTCCAAAATAAAAAGCCCAAACCTGACCTAAAAGTACTGAAAAGGACTGGAGAAATAAGTACAGTCCATTCACAGATTGAAAATTTGTGCTACTGTTTTATAGTCCTTAGTTGAAAAATGTAAGTTTTTCAGAGTGGTATCCTGAGCAGAGCCTGCAGCTTGTTTCAAAATAAGATAGGTAGAGAAAGTTGATGCTTTGCAAAGTTATGCTCATGACATGTGGGGAGAGGCTTCAGTAGTTTCTTATGCTTTTTATTTCCCTTGGAACCTGGAGGGTGAGAGGGCATTGGTTATGTGAGGTATCACTAAAGTCATATTGTTTGGAGCCGGGGATGCATTTCTTCCAATCGGCTGTTGAGAAAAAAAATAAATGATGGAAACATTTTGTGTCTGTGATTTAAGGTTTTCCTTCTCCACTGCTGTTGACATCTGACCTCAGACACCTTTTCCAGCACTTTTCTTCACTATCTCAATATCATTTTCACCTTCAATTTCTGAATCCTTTCCACTGCCTGAGGAAGAACCCAGCAGATACCATTTTCATATCAGGTCTGTCATTCTAAACTCTGCACCTTCTTGGTCATCCATTTTTAAAAATAACTATTCTCATGAAAAATACAGAACTGCTTAAACAAAAGAGCATTTCTGTCCACTAATGTTCACTCTTTCACTCTCAATTAATTCTTGCATTTTTATTCTTCTTAAAATTCAGTTAAATTAACATTCTCTTTTAAGAGTTTTTGAAAACTCAAATCATTCATATATTTAGAAAGCTATCTGTTACCTCAACGAGGCATAAGTTCCCTCTGAAATTTTAAAATTTTAAGAAATCAGGTAACAGTTGTTCTTTTTTACAGTTGTGTACATATTTCTTACACCTGTCAATATGGCATACATAGCAGGGTAAGTCAGAACTCCCTATAAATAATGTGAGCTCCACTCCCTCTTACCAAAAAGCTGCTCTTGTAGACACATCTATTTTTCATTTGATTTTTGGTTAATTAATTTTTTTATTTCTCTGAAAAAAAAAATCACATAGTTGGAAAGTTTTATCCTCAGTAATAATGGATCTAACATTTTTCCATCAGCATTGCTAAAAGAGTTTCCTGGTTCTAGTTAAAAATGGTTGATCAACACTCCTACATTATCTTTGTCATGAGAAATGCAAAGAATGCTTAAGAGTGAAACAATATTTTCTTCATACAATACAATATCTTCATATAGATGCTTGAAATATGGTAAAATGAAAAGTGTATTTTCCTCTTGTACATTCCCTCTCTCTTCCCATCAGCATGGCAACACCAGGTTCATGAAAGCAGCAGTTCTACAGCTGCTCAGGCTCAGAATAACACTCCAACTAAGTCTCACAAAGAACTTCTAGTGAAAACATGCACTTCCACAAGTTTTACAAGTTGGATTGGGTTTTTCCCCAGTGGGACATTCTGAGAGGGTTTTCTAGTGTTTTGGGATTTTTTTAAGGAATCTGAGTTTCAAGTGTTCTGAAACATAAAGAAAGCCTTACTTCCACTTCTATAAGGGAGTCAGAAGTTACACAATAGTAGTGTGAGAAGAACCTCAACTTTTTCAGGGCATTTTCCATTTTATTTAGAATGTGAAAACTCTGAGTAAGAATAAGGACATTTTTGCCTGAAGCAATCTAAAATGATTAGTGAGTTTCAAACATGGAATTTTTTCCTAAAAATTAAGGCAATATCTCTTTGTATTATTTGTTTCCCAGTTTATCTTGGCTTAGTTTGTTTATTTCAGATGGATTTCATTTGGCTAGAGGTGTTGATTTGATTTATTTTGATTTTCTCCCAATTGTGCAGGGAAAGATTTTACTGGGACAGTGATTGGTTACTTTTTTCTTCATGCCCACAACAATATTTTTCCTTATGGTCATTTTCAGAAAAAAAGAAAAAAATGCGTCTTCAGATTCTGGTTTACTATTGCCCCTGGGATCTACCTGGGCACTTTTCCACGCACATTCAGACAGGAGGGAACCTTTACTTCTGGGTTCCTACTACATCCCCATTAGTACAGCAACTCCTTTACACAACAACAGAAAAAAGAGCTTTTCTTTTGTTGAACTAGATGCTGGTTTTACATAAAATAGACTATAATTCAGAGTCTGTAATGTCTACTGAAAGGTTAGGCTCGTTACCATCCAAATAGGCTGAGCTAATAAAAATTATATTTGTTACAATCCAAATAGATTAACCAGCCTTAAGGGCTTAGCTATGTATCACACTTTTCAATTTTCTTATAATTAAATTAACATAAAACAGACTTGACAAATAAATGACTGTATCAGAAACAGTTAAGCTCTATTTAACCAAAATAACTGTTCTATTTACATGTACAGCAACCTGTGTCTATTTTGGGAGCTATAAGAAGCCTATCTAGTTAGCAAATCCTTGGGCACTCACAGTCTGCCACAGACTATTAAGAATTGGTCCCAGACTTTCAGTGAACCTGATGTATCCTAAAGGATAGACCCTGTGGTTTAGCTTCTGCACTCCCAGTTGGCTGTCTCCCATCAGATACCTCCTCCCTGCCACAGCTAAGCAATGGCCTGGAAAGGATTCAAATGCAGAGTTTACCTTTATTCACTAACTAGCCCCTTTGACTAAACTGTTTCAGTAGGATTACTTTACTTACAGAATCACAGAATCATTTAGATTAGAAAAGACCTTTGAGGTCATCAAGTCCAACCATTAACCTAGCACTGCCAAGACCACCACTAAACCATGTTCCCAACCACTAAACATGTGCCTCATCCACACATCTTTTAAATACCCCCAGAGATGGTGACGTAGATACTTTTCCAGGTGACCTGTTCCAATGCCTAACAATCCTTTCAGGGAAGAAATATTTCATAATATCCAATCTATACCTTCCCTGGTGAAATTTGCAGTCATTTACTCTCATCCTATCACTTGTCACTGCTCAGAGGAGTCAGACCCCCACCTAGCTACACCCTCCTTTCAGGCAACTGTAGAGGGCAACAAGGTCTCCCCTTGAGCCTTCCTCTTACAGTCTGAGTAAACCCAGAGAAGAGGAGTTTTATGAAACCAAGCACACATTTAAAGTCTTTTTAGGATAGTGATTTGAGTCTCTTCACCATTTTCCCCATCCATACTTATATCTGTTGCACACATATCTAAGCAGAAATATGTTCTCAGGTAGCATGTCCTGGATGGCAGCAGGGGACTCTTTAATAGTTTTAGCAGCAGTTCATTATGAAGGCTGCATAGTTTACTCAGCAGCCCTGACCTACCTAAAGCACTGTGCTGTCCATAAACTATGTCTCTATGTATTAGTTTTTTCACCTTTTTTTCCTTCTCTTCCATTTCACTGTAAATCTTGAAATCATAATGCTCAGAATCCTAATTTTTACCATGTCTCCAACTTAACTCTGAAAAGAAAGAATGAGATGCAAATAGCACTCCAGCTTATAGTCTCCTCTGTGGTTGGCCTTTTGGATGAGAGACAACAGGTATAACCTTAGTGGTTAACAAGAACACAAATATGAGCTTGTGGATCAAGACAGTAATTTTCTCTCTTGTTCCATGTGGCAGGGCATTTGGATACGTGGCTGGGGAAGGTTTTGCCTTGAGTAGTGCTGTTGGAAAGACTTTCACAAAGGTTTTGTTTCCCTTTCTGCTGTGGATATTAAAAACTTGATATGACCTAGCATCAAAAAAAAAATTACAGAGACCATACCAGGTGTTTGCTATGTAGGGTGTATTGGATATGGTCAAGGGCTTTTTGTGTCACACTGTCACACACCAAGTGAAATAAATTAAATTGATGTGTAACCTGGTTTTGTGAAAGCCCTGAAACTCTATCTGTTATGCTGTAATATGTGTGTGGTTTGGCAAATGGTAAAGAGAATAGTTTCCACTTTCCATAAAGCCATGCAAAATCCACTTAAGTTTCTTAGGGCTTTGTACTATAATTAACCATTCTGAGAGTGCTATTGTCTGAGGACTATGCCTTTAAGCTCCTTCTCCTCCCTGTAGGAACTCACTCAGAGCAGAGGAGTGCAAATGGAGTTGAGATCAGCAAGCTGGATACTTATATGCTTCTTTTGCTACCATTTTTCTGGCGCCTTAATTTTATGAACAATGGGCTGCCTATTGCAGAAATGATCAGTATTGCACCTCAGGAATTCTCCCTAAATTACAACTGTGCTGCCTGGATCTAAGCTATAAATATCAATGTATATTGCAGAAGTTTGCTTTAAAAAGAAAGAAAAAGATAAATGGATACTATTTTTAAATGCAGCCCTAGAATCAGGTGGCTTCATGCTGTTTTGATAAGGAGCTGAGTGGCACTGGCTGAGAAGGAGGTCGAAGCAGCAGCAGCAGCATAACCTCTGCTCGCTGCAGCCAGCCAGATAATCAGGAACTTGTGCTCCGACGGGTGGGAGGGGAACAAGGTGATGATTATTGTTTTACCTTAGGCTTCCTCTGGGGAATTAACTGAGCTTTTGAAATTCAGCTCTCCAGAGTGTAGTTTTCATAGCCTTCCCTTGTGCAGACTCATAATAACCTTTTGACATGGCTCCTGCAATGGCCAATAGCAAGAAAGAGGGACAGAGCTGTTCAGAGGGAAAGGAGACAGGATGACCCTTACCCATGGCTTGTTCTGCAAGGATCAGTCTGGAGCAGAGATGAGACTTGATCCTGTGAGAAGCATTGATAGCACCTTTCCTAAGGTTTCCTAAGCTAAGATTGAAGATGTTTTTTTCATCCTCTTTTTCCCTTCACTATATATAAGCTGATTTGTGCCACTGTGGGAATTGGGTTTGAATTGTTTTTAGACCATAGAAGATTCAGAGCAACTTGCAGCTTAGGACACTGCAAGGGACATTTCAGTATGGACCGCTTGGATGTTTTGTAGCATTCATTTTGTTCGCCAATATGGGATTTATAAGTCATGGGAAAGGGAAAAAAATATTTTAGAAAAGGAATAGTGAGAGACTGTGAAGCCTTGTATCATTTGTTCTTCTGCAAAATGAAAGACATTGCAAACAGTTAACTCTTTATGACCTGTTGCACACAGTTTCCCTTACATGCTACCCATCACCTCTCTCTGAATATGCCAGGTTCTCCACCTTCCCCCCTTTGGAGGCTCCCAATAGCATCTGGGTTAAAAACAGAGTAGAGTATGCACAAACTCAGAGCTGCTCCATAGCTGTGCTTTGGCTTCTGAGGTATTCACTATGTTTCGTCTTCCTCAGCTTTATGTATTATAGCTTATTTTTAACTTATGCTGTGATCCTAAGCTTCTTCACAGCCTCAACTAAGCTGTGTGATTCATGTTTCAAATCCTAATATTTTAGCCTCAAAAGCAGGATGAAATACTGTCATTTGAGTTTTTTAATGACTATGGACTAGTACATGCTTTTTCAGCCTTTCCTCAAAGGCTCCAAATTAGAATAAAACTAATTTCCACAGCACATGTAAGCCAATAAAAAGAGTATAGCAGGAGAAGGATATGGAGCTGGAAGAGAATAGCATGGTACTGGGATTTGAGCTGAGTTTGTAGTGTATAATGATAAATTATGTACAAATATTATTGCTATTATTATGTAGTAGTATTATTCTGTGCCAGCACTCTTTGCTGGTATGTCAGTCCTGAATGCAAAATTCTTCTGGTTTTCCTCCCCTTTGCAGTCTGAATAATGGGGCTTATTTTGTGCAAGTTTTGCCCCAGGGTTTCCCTCTTCTGACTGGCAGATGAATATATGGTTATAGCCTTCCACTCTGAGCCTGTGGAGCCACCCAGCTTCTCTGCTGTGATGCTTTCTGTAGCATAATACTCATGTGGAGCTTTACAACAGAGAAGACAAGTGGTCATGGAAGCTTAGCTGGTAATCCAAAGCCCCTTGAAACCAAAGGGCATTCTCCCTTTGGCCTCAGCGTGCTGCCAATGGGCTGCTAAATTCTACTCTGGGACATGGACATATACCAGAAAAAAAATGTCTGTGAGAAATTTAAGGGGGATGCAAGAAGGGAGTAAATGGGTCCGAGAACCTGAAATAAAAGGGAAAAAGGAAAGTGGGAATGAGAGATTGCATTTAATAATAAGGGTCCTTGGGGAATAAACTGCAGTAAGCACTGAACAGCAAGAGAGAGAAGGTGATCCTGCAGTGAGGATCTGTGAAAGGGATGGAGACCAACACAATATCATCTCCATAAAGGAATGCAGATGAGTCCTTTTCTGCATAAACCTGGAGGCAGAAAAATGAAAAGTATTCCAGACTTCCTGAGGTAAATTGGAGATTCACTCTGAGGCATCTCTTCCTGTGGATTTCTCTTTCTGTTCTTGTCTTTTTGGCACAAATAAGGACTTGCCTAATTACCTACCTCAGCATGGGCAGAGTTCAAGAGAGAAATATTGTTGCTCAGTCTCTTATCTCCAAGAGCCTGTATAACCAAATTTTTGATGATGCAGCAGGCAAAGAACAAGAAGCTACAGTGTTTTGTAGTATTTTTTCATGGACTGTCCCAAGAAAACAAATACCACAGCCAAAAGAGTGGTAAAGAGCTGCTGTAGTCATTTGACTCATCCTTTTTATGAACAACCCTGGAAAAACAGAATATATCTCTTCAGATATGACATCTAAAGCACATGTACAGCCCCTGACATTTGATTTGCAGAGGATGTCCCTTCGGAGTTTGAGTAGCAAACACACACAGTCCTCTGTCACTTGGAGAGCACAGGCAGCTCCTCAAGCTCTCCAGTGCCATTCCTCTGATGTAACTGTGGTCTACAAACCCACCACACCATATGTGGCATGTTCCTGGAGTGGCTGTAAGCAAAATCTGAGTATTTCCAGACCTAGTTGGTCATCAGGTTTCGATGATCACAAATTAAATAATGAGCACTTTTATACAGACGCATTAAGGGCATAGCTGCCTTTTTTTTTGGCAGTATAGCATGCCTTCTTAACATCTAAATATCATCCTTTGCCATGTTATAAAAAGATGGAAGTCGTGGTTAATGAAGGATGGAAATATCTAGATTGATTTTTTTTCCAATTGCATGAAAACATAAGGATATCTTGGTTACAAGAAAAGAGAAAGTCATGTGAATTATTTACCATGAGAAATACAAAGACTAACACTGAATAAAAATAATAAGTGCTATTCAAATGCAATAGAAGCCAGTAGAAGGCAGGTACTTGCATTTAAAAACTTATTGTATTCATGGCTTCATTTATTTTGGTGGTAGTAGAATGTAAAGAACAAAATAAATTAGAACCAAAAATGGAAAAGATGGGATTAATATACAGTATGCTGTGAATGATTTGTTTCTCTTCCCACAATGCCCCTCTCCAGCTTATCTGAACACTTAGCTATGTTTATTTCCATAAAGAATGCATTTTATTATGAAGGAAGCTAGCATGTGCTTTTTAAAATAAGGCAAAAACTTTATTAAAATTCAAAAGAAAAGTAAACGGAGATGATTTGGGAAGCTTTATTCATTTATTTGGGCAAACACTGCTAAAAACATTTAGGTGCACTGCATGTTTAAAAAGTAATAAATAGCTATTGTGCTTACTTCATAAACTTGTCAGAGTGTCTTCATTTTATTTTCCTGAACAAACTGAATTTCTGTACTGCTCATCCACAGCCAGTTAATAAATACATCACCCTAAAAAGTGCTGTGGTATTAAATTTACAGCAGATAAAATATGGATGAAGTTGCTGTGCTTCAGGTACGTCAACTGTGATTTAATATCTCTGACTACCCTTATGAGGAGTAAAAGATTACTCGGCTGCTCCAACAGCAAGATACTGACCTTTGCTCCCAAGTAACAGCCACTCAGCAAATAGTACCAAATGAAGAAGTAGAATAACATATAGATTTGCCATAAGAAAAAATTGATCTATACCCATATATCAAATCTGCTGATCAGAGCTCTGCAGAAAAAACACCTCATAATCTTTAGCATGGAATTGCAAAAACTTTTGGTGAAAAGTATGGGGTTTATTTTAAAGTGAAAGATTTCTTAGGGCAGAAGTGTTCTATATCTGAACATGTGGTGTATGGAGAGTATCACAGATATATCCAGGTATGCATATGCCACCTTGACACATCTTCAAATATAGAAGCATCAACAGACCTATTAGATCACCAGCTAGTGATCTAGCAATCAGTCTTATCCCCATTTTCCATTTTTCTGTTAACTCTTTGAAAGAATGGAGAAAAGCATAACATTGTCTCTGTAAATGAAGGTGAAATTCCTCTGGGAAAACTGATAAAAGCCCGCTTTAATTTGTATCTTTTTAAAAGTTATATCTAAAGGTGATAAAAACCCCATGAAGAAATGTTTGTTAACAAAGAAAATAAATTCTTGTGATTTACATTTTGCCTTCAAAAAAAAGATGGGTGAGTGAAAGGGTGCTGCTCTGCACTTCAAAGCAAAAGCAAATGAAAAATTTTCAACAACAAAGCCAAAATATGAAGCAGACAAATCACTCTGCTGAGTACTTTTTAACCTACGGTGGCACATGCTAGCAAAGCAACTGCTGTATATATAATAAGGATTGAAAAGGTAATCTTTAAACGTGAAAGCAAAATAAGAAAACTTCCTTAATTAGTGCTGATTAGCCCTACTTAAGAAGGTAGAATTTGATTTACAATGGCAAAATCAGTAGATTTATATGAGTACTAGACTTGTACTAGTGAGATTTTCTCAAGGCATTTAAAATTAAAAAATCTTCATTCTGTAACACCCATAATTTTCACATGATCTAATAATATTTGTGCTTTATAGTGTGACAATTAAGTACATATTATAACTTGATATCATAAGTAATTCCTGAATCCAGTGTTTTTGTTTCCACACAAATGAAAGCCTTGTTCAGTTCCCATTTCTGTGCAAGCTATTGTTTTTAATAGGCAGGGTTTGGTTTTTTTTTTTTCCGAAGAGCTGATTTGATTAACATGTCCAAGAAAAATAACATGATATTTGTCTCAAATATCTGCTGTGGTTTTATTGCAAATGATAAACCATGATGCCTAAAGATTATCGATGCTTTTTTGTGAAATTTGGATTTATTTCCAACTGAGACTTAGAAAATAATATGATTTAAAAATGTGGAAGTGGTGACATTTGTTTTCCTTTCAGTTAAAGAACACCTCTTGCTATTAAGATGCAGTAGCTTGGTCAAACAGGAATGTGCATCCTGCCCATCCTGGCCCAGATGTTACTCATTCAAACAGACGCCAGCCCATAAACCTTTCTAAACAAGTGCTTTCTCCACTCTGACTGCACAAGGGATTTGGTTGGGCAAGATGACATTTTCTTGAGTGACAGATGCTCATGCTGCAGCAGTACCATGGACACTCATAACGTCCTTGCAGAGCAGCTGCTCCTTGAGGATTTTATACAGTTTTCTTTGTCCTTGTAATAATAAAGAAAAAATATTTTGCTGTTTAAACTTGCGGGGTTAAAAAATACGCACAGGAATGAGAACCAAGACTTACTAGCAGGATTTAGAAAGTCTCAGAAGCTGAAGATGTGCAGATACTGTGAACCTTCTAAAGGCACATTGCTTCAAACACCATGGAAGTATTTTATTGGGCATTCCTGTCTTGCCTGAACTGGTAGCAGAAAGCAGGCACAGGAGGGATCGCAGGAGATGGAAATAAGGAAGGATAATTGGCACATAATCTGAGAGGCTCAATTTTTTGCAGAATAAGTGGGTGGTTTCTAAAATTTATGAATGTTTTCTAAATTTTATTTCTCTGTATTTTAATTAACTAGAAAGAAGATGCCAATTTTTTTAATATGTATTTTTATCATAATAGAAATAATAAGCAGCAACATTTGACGTCAATGCATATTATTCAGAACATTAGGAATTATCACTGAACAGTCTATTACAGAAAGGATTTCAAATTAATTTCAGAATAGAGACCTTTGAGGAAAGTCCTAGCACTCTAATATGGAGGTGGGTAGGATCAAAAGGCATTTCTTAACATTGCATTTATGTTTCTGGCCAGCAGAGTAGTATTTCCCTCCTACAACAAAAGCAGAGTCAGTGACATCATGTCCCAGCCCATTACAGCATTCTCGAGCTCAAATGGCTGTCATGGAATATGACATGCCACAAATATTCATATAATTCACATAAATATTTTTCTCATTGCTACTTGGGTGTCACTAGTTAATACCAGCCTCAATCCTGGCCTATAATCAGCAGTTCAGACCCAGCATGTGGGGCTTGTAAACTGATCAGAAGTGCTGACATGAGTAGAGGCTGGCATTTCACCTTGAAATCCCATTTAAGAATATGAAAATAGGGGGTCTAGTGTTGAGAAACCTGTGCCATCTTGATGCCACAAACATGACATTTTTTTTGTTGGATTACCATGCTGAATTTGGCCCAGTCAAATTTGCATCCTCTCTCAAGGACATCCAGGTGAGATGAAAAATCCCTGCTCTTTAGGGATCTTATGGAAGAAGAAAGCCCAGTGAAAAAAGAATTTAAAACACCTAAATCTAGCACAAATGTTATTTGTTTGCCAAGGCAGGGCAAATTTAGGAGATATGACTTGCCATCTAGACCCTGCTGTTTATCATGTCAAGTCAGACTCAAGAGCCGCTGTTCAGGAAATATAAGGTATTTATTGTTTTGCTGGAGCCTGCAGCAAGCCTGCCCTGTGGCTAACAAACAGGGTTCACTTTTCAAAACTATCAGTTGTGTGAATAAGCAGAGGTTTTTTGAGGGGAAAGTTGATCTAAAATATAAAGTGAAAATCTGTAGCAAGGACATTACTCTCAGAGAATGGCATTTGATCTCTCTTAAAATTGCTAGAGAGTGTTCCAGAGAGCACTCTTTGAATGGGATAGTCCAAGTCCAAAAGGCTCTGTTAGAATTCAGTAATTAAATAGATCAAGTTTAAATTGTTTCAAATCTGCGCTTTTATTCATTCTCTCCTGAAGTAACAGTGAATCTGATATTGAAAATACAGCATCAGCACAGTTCTGGGGTGCTTCCCTGCAGGCAGAAGGCAGAGGATGGAGAGTTGAAGGCAGAAGAAAGAGCATTTGGGCCTGGGTTTTGTTTCTTTAAGAGCTGCAAAAGAAGCAAAGAAAATACAGTGATTAGAAACCTGGAAATCAGGGTCAGGGGCACAAGGGGTGGGGGGGAGGTATTTAAGACCATATTTACATGGAGGTGAAAAGAATGGTGATTAGGGAGCCAAAAGTGAATTTTAAAATCTTCTGAGTGCTCAAGGCCATCTGAGAGGACAGCAGTAATAAAAAGCATGATATGGGCTGGAAAGGGCAAAAAGGGAGCATGGAAAACCCAGGCTTTTAGAAAGTAACACTGCGAGATGCACTACCAGACATAACATGGGTTGGTTGGACCAAAGGAAAAGTGAAAAAAACCTTTTGGGAGATTGTAAACAGGATCTAAGGACTCAGAGTTGGTTTATTAGCAGAAAGCTTGCAGCACTCTTGCCAGCTCCAGGAGACCTGGCTGCAGCACTGAGGCCGTGCACGCTTCTAATGAGCAGAGAGGGAACCTGTGAAGCAAAGCTCCTGGCTTGCCTTGTGCCCAGATTAGGTGCTCAGTGTGCTCTTCTCAGCCTAAAGCTGGTTCCCTGTGTAAGGACATGCCAGCACCATGACTGCAGAAGGCTGAAGACTTAACCCAGATTTTATTCAGTGAGATTGTTTGATAGCAGAGCCTCCCCGGTGGTGGCGGCTGAGAACCGCGCTCTGCTCCTGCCGCCGTGCACCGGAGGATTGATCCTGCAAGCTGCTGAGCACACCTGGGAACCCTTCAGCCCACCTGAGTTCAGTGGGGCCTGCGAGCACTCAGATCCTTGCAGAACTGATTGGCAGATGCTGGATGGCATCCTCAGAGAATAAATGTTGCTGGATGTTCCTTCTCTTTATTAGGAGCAAATTATACCAGCAGCTGTCCAAGATTTTTTTACTCTGACCTGTCCCATTCTTAATCAATTGCTGATATGTGTGTGTGCAAGAGGTGAAAAAAGCATATTTGTTCCTTTCCTTTTGAGTATGGAGCCAAGAGACAAATTTAAAGTGGGGGAAGGGGGGAAAGAGAAGGGAGAGGAAGGATTCACAGAGACTCTTACAAATAAAATCCATTGATTTACATGGCTTTTTGCTAAATCACAAATATCTAGTTAGATCTAGAGTAAGAATTTATTCACAGAAATGTTCACAAAAAGCAAAGCAAATCCTACCATGAATAAATATTCATGGGACTATTTGCACTGGGAGAACTCCCCTGGCTATTTTAAAAGCCTTTTTTTTTATCCCTATAGTGTGGCTGGAAAGGCTAGAATTAAGTAGTTTCAAGAAGTGAAAAAGGAACATGAAGCAGTAGTCAGAGAGAAGTGTATTTGCTATTAGCACAGCCAGGAAGAGTGAAGCTCTTCATCAGGCAAATGACCATTCCACCTTTCAACTGGTTTGCCTTCAGTCACGAGGCTCAGAACTGATGGTCCTAGGAAACAGGGTACAAATACCTTACATGCCTACATAGTGTAAAACAGACTGAAAGCTGGGGGATCATATATTAGCTGTCCCAATGAAAGCTTTCTCTGCCCAGGATGGGGGAGATGGACATTTACAAAGTCACCATTTAGCTGATGCTGGATTCAGTAGGTGGGAAACCTCCATAGGCTTTTTAAATCATTTGGGACAGTTATTCCAACAGGGACCAGGACAGACATGTTCCTCGCCATGTCATAGTTAGAGTTACAGAGGCTCCTCTTTTTTCCCATTATCTGGTTAATTCAAAGATTTTCACCTGCTCAATGGCATGTCTCCAACAATGCCACGAACTTGCTTGTAGTTTGGAGTTATGGGCTTTGAAACCTTTTGAGTGGAAGAGACAAGTGATCCAGTGAAATTGTTACTGCTCCCACTGCCACACTTTTGCAGGAGCTGAGCCCTGAGCCTCTCTGGAGAGAAGGAAAAGGGGAGAAATTGGGAAATTAGTTGCGAACAGCCATTGGAGGCACCTCCAGATTATCTGACACTCCTTGACACACAGCTCCTCCCTAAGCCTGGCCGGGCTCTGCCCAGCACCTTAAATAAAGCCCGCTGCTGGTTTCACCCTCTAGCACAGTGTCTGAAAAGATGATGCAAGCCCCATTCAGACACCCCAACTACAGCAGAGAAACACCACTGTGCTGCTGGTACTCCAGCCCTGGTAGTAAAACCCTTCTGCAGTCTTCAGTGAGGACACTGACCACCTTGCTACACAGACTAGGGGAGGCACACTGAATGGTTGTCAGTGCATCAAAGTCTGAGAGCTGCAGTTTGGAACTGTGGGTCTTGGAGAAAAAAAATTCCTTTTTTAACCTGACAGATTCCAATCTACTTTGCTTTTATCTACAGAGTAAGTGGCATTTTATATATTAGTGAAAAGGCACAATAATATTTTTAGATTGATTCTTAAAATGTAACTTTATTGAGAACTGTGGTCAAATATTTTGTGGTCAAATATTCTAAACAACAAAAAAAAACAAGACAAACAACCAAGACCAGAAACCTTGCCAGTGTCGACCATATACCTGAAAACCTAACAGCATCCAGTATACAGTGGACACTTTGTCCTTTCAGTGTACAGTTCCAGTAAAAACAACAGAACTGGAAACCAGTGCTTACTTGACTTTGTTAATACTTTTATTTATTTATTTTCTTTCCAGTTTTTCACCCTTGATGTATCTCCTAAGACTGCAAGCAGGATACATAGTGCTTCATATTCCAAGTGCTGAGGCCTATCTATCAAAAGCTGACTGGAGTGGGTGGTGAAATACAGTAGGAGGTGGCTAGCTACACAGTTGTACTATTAAATTACTGTCTGTCCAAGGAGAGTAATCTCTTGTTTCAGCAGCAGGTACTACTACCAGAGACTGTAAAAACCTCAAGCACTCTGAAATAGGCTGTCATATGGAGCACCATAAATTACATCAGTCAAATATTCCATCATTCATTCTCTCCATGGTCTTACAGTGGGATGAATAGTCTGCTCAAGGGAGAAAAACAACAAACTTTCCGATTTCTTCTCTATTTATTTTCTGGGAGAGCTTCAGGGGCCACCTTCCCAGAAATTTTAATTAACCATAAGATATAATTTTCCATTTGCATAGCTGCAGGTTTCAGGGACCACACAGGCTGCTCCCCAAAATGCAACAAAGGTTGTGGAATTTTCTTTTCCTCAAACTGCAGCTATTGTTATCTACCCTATTATTAAGAAGTTTAAGAAATGCAGCATCAATGATTTCCTTTTCATCTTTGTGGAGTGGAACATTTGACAGTAAGTTAAAATCCTAAATAAAATATGAAAGCTGCCAGCACATGCCAAAAGTCTCTCGGAGAGCATATATGAAAAGTTGCTCCTAAGACGCAAATGCCACTAATACCATATGAAAATTGCAAAAAGGTATATGAAAGTCACTAATGTGACATGAAAGAACAAAAGTCTTCAAATTATGTGAAAGTTGCTGTTATGATACGTTTCCCTTACTGTTCTAGTTACTTTCTATCCTCTTATTAGCAACTTCCATTTCAAACTAATCTTTGATAAAAGTCTTATTATATTAACAATTTTCTTTAAGTATCAGAAAATTGTATTTCCCATTGCACTGAGTGAAGTGTGACCTCATTAGCAGACTTGTACTGTTGCATGGCTTTTTTCCTCCCTTTCCTCTGGAAAATACCTACATTCCTGCAGTCACATTCTCTGCTCACTTTGTCTTTATAAAGAAAGGTATACACTGACAATGGCTCCCACAAAAATTTAGGAGCAGGCTCAAAGTAGGTTTTTGGAATGAAGATTTCAAACATCTGTACCTCTCAGTCCACATTGCTAGCTGTAGAGCTGTTTTAAGGTAGCCATGTCTAGGAAGAGCTATGATTTTTAGGAAACCCTATCCAAGTGAGAGGCTGAGCCCACAGTAAGATGCCATGTATGTTTGAGTTCTCTTTTCAGTAGGGAGCTCTTGTGCAGGGCTGAAATACATATTTGAGTCGAGGGGGTGCATTTTTATTAATCCTGTACAGACAATATTCAGTAAATCCCTACTTCAGCAATCAAAGATGAGTGTCCTTGTGGACCCCTTGAATGACAGTGAGACCTCATGAATGCATGAGTGGGGCAGTATGAAGCTGATTTTGGGGTTATTAGTACTTCAAGGCTATTTCTCTACAGACCAGAGCCTGTGAAAGTGTCAAATCTGAAATGATCTAGAACACAGATGTGTTTATGGGTCCACTGATTTTGAATATATTTTCATCAGCCATGAATCTCATTTCTTCTTTTCTTTTCAAGATCTTCTGTGAAGGTGATGAAATGTATTGCATTGCTAGTTCAAGCTGCTGAAGTCCTGTATTTCTCCCATGTAACTCATGCAAGGAAAACACCAGGTCAAGCATGCTATGAGAGGGTCATGATGCTAATAGGAAATGAAAACATGAATAGATGACAAACATTTGTAGTGCAGAATTCCTGGCTCCATATGTAGGCCAGACCTGACCTCTGCAAACAGTGAGGGGGTGGCTGCATTCCCCCACAGTGCAGTACTCCGTTTGTATCTTGAGAAAAAGACACCTTCCACAAGTGAAATGGCTGTTGAATGTCATGTGGCAAATCTGTGTCCCAAGATGCAGCAAAAGTCACTGGGTGACATTAAACATGACATCCTTTTAACAGTTTCTCCTCATATTTGATTTTAATAGAGGGAAACTACAATTAACACCAAAAATAGACTAGTTACTAGAGACTGTTCCTAAGCAAGAACCTATAATTTTCCCCCACCAAACCCTTCTCCTTCCATTATTGCTCAGAACATAATGCAATTTGTACATTTAATAACAATTTGAATATACTGCTCTGGTGGGTTGTCCCTGACCAGATGCCAGGTACAGACCAAAGCCATTCTATCACACCCCTCTTCAGGAAGGAGGACAGGAGAGAGCAAATACTACAAAAGGCTCATGGGTCAAGATAAGTACAAGGAGAAATCCCTCACCAGTTACCATCAAGGGCAAAATGGACTCAACTCGGGGGAATTAGTTTAATTAATAATTAGCAAATCAGAGTAAGATAATGAAAAATGAACCCAAATCTTATAAACACTGTCCCCTCACCCCTCCCTTCACCCCAGGCTCACCTTTACTCCCTGTATTCTCTTTCTCTTCCCCCAGTGGCACAGGGGGACAGGGAACAGGAGCTGCTGTCAGTTCATGACATGTTGTCTCTGCTGCTCCTTCTTCTGAGAAGGAAGGACTCCTCACACTCTTCTCCTGCTCCAATGTGGGGTCCCTCCCATAGAAGGCAATTTTCCATGAACTTTTCCAATGTGTGCCCTTCCCAGAGGCTATGAGTCCTTCCCTGAGTTCATCATGAACATCTCCAGCATGGGTGCCTTTCCACAGGATGCAGTCCTTCAGGACCAAATTGTGTAGTGTGGATACTCCACGGGGGACAAAGTTCTGCCAGCAAACCTGCTGCAGTGTGGGCTCTTCTCTGCATGGGCCACAGGTCTCACTAGCAGCCTGTTCCAACATGAGCTTCCCACAGGGTCAGAGCTTCCTTTAGGCATCCACCTGTGCTGGAACTGGGGTCCTGCACAGGCTGCACATGGGGTATCTACTCCACCATGGACTTCCACGGGCAGCATGCCTGACCCACTATGGTCTCCCCACCACAGGCTGTAGGGAAAACTCTGCTCTGGCACCTGGAGCACCTTGCCCCCTCTTTCACTAAATTTGGTGTGGGCAGGGCTGTTGTTCTCATGTGTTCTCAGTCCCCTCTTCTCTGAATGCTGTGGCACTGTAACTTTCCCCTCCCCTCAAATGCAGAGGCACCCCCAGTGTCGCTGATGGACTCGGCCTTGGCCAGCAGCAGGCTGGTCTTGGAGCCAGCTGACATTGGCTCCATCAAGTACAGGGGAGCCTTCTGGCAGCTTCTCACAAAAGCCCTGTAGCTACCCCTGTAGCTCTGCCAGTACCAAAACCTGGCCACACGAAACCCAATACAACAGCTAAAAAGATAAAGTTATTATAATTATATTTGGAATAAAAAAAAAAAAAAGAAGAAGAAGAAAAAAAAACAACTTTGAAGCTAATAATCAAAAGATTAGAGAAAGGATATCTTTTAATTAATTTCAAACCCTGGATTGAGTTTTAAATAGAAACATGAAAGAAAGATTTTGAATTGGAAGGGCTGGTAACTGAAGAGTCTTCACTCTCTTGAGGATTACCATTTAATTTTAAACATTGATTTAAAATAAATGATGGTACAGTCCCCAAGGAAAGATGTATTTCAGTTGTAAACATAAGAGTGATGTATAATAAATGAAATATATAACATTCTCCTTGAGGAGTTTTTTTACTTTATTGTGCAATCATGCTATGGGAATAATTTATACCTTTTAACTTGAATCTCAGACAAAAGCTATCAGGTATCTTTCTGTAATCAGCTTTTCTTTTATTTATTTGCCTGTATTTACATATTTAAAAATTTTTTTGTGATGTCAGTTCTTCTTTCAACACCTGCAAAGGCACGTGATAGACGGGGAAGGTTTACTCTAGATTATCACCTGAATGACAAGGGTCTCACAACAGTCCTGGCCAAGTATCTCACCTTACAGAAAGCCTCCTAGTTCCTCACCTCACAGTCAGTTTCCTCACTATCTCATCATAGCCAGTGCAGGCTTTCTCATTCATGACTGTGTTTGTCAGCTCTTCACTCTGTTGCAGTCCTCCCACTTTTGAATTTCTTGTTCCTAAGTATTAAGATATATTGTACCTTAGTTCTAGGAGAAGCAGCTTTTCCGCTTCATTTGTTTTGTGTCCTGTCAGCATCTAGGTGAACACAATAATTAATTATGAATAGCTGCTTCAGTACTGCTTCTAGGGATTCTTTTCCTAGGTGTTCCCATTCCTCTTTTTTTCTTTTTTTAATTTACAGAAAAGAAAAGTGACTGCCAATTTTACTGGGCAAAAGTTTGCTTTAAGTAATTTTCCTCTTAGGGAAAATGTATTCTTTCAACTCTGCTCTTGAGACCTGTTTCTAATGGTTCAGAGTTTACATTACTCCAGCTGAAAGACAAAGACTTGTTCAGTATTTAGCTGTCAGACAAGACTGATCTTCTAAATCTCGCTTTTCCTGAGACTTTCTTTGCTCCAAGAGTGAAAATAGAGGCATTTTCTGATGTGGGTGAAGCACAGCTCAGGAGGCACTATGAAAACCAGAACAGGTACTCCTGAACAGGTCTTGATGGTTCCCACATTCTATGTGAGACCTAGACACTGAAGCTAATGAATGCACATTCAGATGGATTATGTCATCCTTGCTTCCTCAGGCCTCTTTCATAAAAATTCAATATTTGCTGTTTTCAGAAGGAAATTACTATTTTTTTCTTATTGTTTGGATTCTATACTCCATCTTGTTGTCCTTATAGCGGGGTTTTGGATCAAAAGTACTTTGTAACTGCAGTTTATTTGACTCAGTGCAATGGAAGGTGAATTAAGAGATAGAAGGTGAAGAATATTTCCTAATTAATTACAATATTATTAAAGTAATTATAGTTGTGACATATTACTCAAGGATTAGTCACCTCACCATGGAAATTCTTTTGCACACAAAGCCACATGTGGAGAGTTGCTTTCTTTGAGCTTGTTCTACACACTGAGCTTTTGGATACTTGGCAATTTTGGTCATATGGAGTTCTCAGTAGAGCTAATAATGTGAACAAAATGGAAACTTCCATTCTATTTTCCTCATTTAGACCACTAGACAGCATAATAAAATGTGTTGTGTGAAATATTAACACCACTGGAGAAATGATATTTTTACTGAATTTGTGTCTGGAATTAGAAGTGCAAGGAACACGCATTGCAGACCCTTAATATTTCCCTGTCTAAAGACTGATGCACTCATGGAAGTAAAACGTTACTTCATCGTGGTGCAAACTGAGAATTTTTCTCTTTCCCAGCTTTAGTTCTAATAATCTGAGAAGACAATCATATTTTTTTACATTCTTCCCCTGAGTCAAGTTTCAAATAAGTGCATAAATACCTGCCATTCAAAGATCAGCAGATTTGGTGTGTTTGAACAAGCCAGCTTCTTGGATTGGTTATGAGGCCAATCAATTGCTCAAAGATCCTGTGTGGACCTGAGATTTTAGTGAAAGAATCCCAGTCTGTAACTCCTGCTGTAACAGCTGGATGAGGCATTGCTGACCATTTTATCAGTCCTAGCCTCAGCCTCAATGAGAGAACATCGACCATTCTTCTTTTCCAAAGTTTAACCAAAACCTTTACATTTTGGTCAGGCAGAGAAACTTTGCCCCTCCGAGAGACAATGCCAGTTTTCATCTGAAGCATCTACCCAAGAGTTGGATGTGATCTCAGGCACTACTGGCTCTCAGAGAAGTATAAGGTGTCTGTCAGTGGGCTCACCCAGGGCAGATGAAGTGGGCTCACTTGTATTTGCCAAATGCACTGCTTTTTGAACATTAAAAGGTGGTGAATTTGTACTTGAAACTCCAATCAAGGAAGATACATAGAGGTAGGAAACTCTCTTCCCTCCTGTATTTCTGAAAAGAATGAGTTTCCAGCCCAGCACTGGAAACCTGAATGAAACAAGTGACCTAGAGCTCCTGTGAGATGTGCTGATTCAGCATGTCTTCTGTGGCCTGGTCTCCAACCCCTGTCTCCTGGCCATTTTCTCCCAGGACACTTCCAGGAGAGGGCAGCAATGGATCTGCTGGCTGCTTTTCCCCTGAGGTGAAGCACCCCTGCCAGCCCTCCCCTCCTTCCCCCCCATTGCACACACCCTTTCTCCATTGGGTGCCAGTGAGCATAGCAAGACCCTGGGTTTGCCTCAGGGGTTACTGAAGCCATTTGGACTTTTCCTTGCTAGTTAATAATTATGGGAAAGTTCTTTCCAGAGGTAGTTAGGTTTACTGCTCGATGGCTTCTGTTTTAAGACAAGCACTCTGATATTAAATGCTGCGTTGTAACTCATGGACACCTGAGTTTCACAGCAGTGCTGCATGCACCTCTGCTTTCTTCCCACTGATCCCTACAGGGATGCTCACTTGTAGAGGATGAGCATTAACAATCAACAATTACATTACTCAAAAGATCTCTTTTTCTATATTAGAGAAAAACTTTATCAAATTTGGATAAACAGCAAAGGAGTCCTTTTATTCCCTCAAAACCTTTACATTTTTGTTATTATTTTCAGAAGGTATTTCCTTTACTAGTATTGTGACAGGGTTTCTCTAGTCTGAAAAGTATGTAGCAAACTACAGATAGGAGCATTTTTTAAAAAGAAGCATTAATTACTGTTAGATTATTTTAAGTAAAGCACTACTAAAATTATTTCAGACAAATTGCATTTGTGTGATAAAAGAAGACCTTAGATGTTCACAACAGTATTACAAATAAGTTAGTACATCTTAAAAACTAGAATTCTAGGCTTTGGTTTGAGTCAGACAAAAATTATCTGACACTTTTATTTTAAAATTTAAGCAAAATCTGATAGTTCTTTAAAAACATTTCCACAGAGAAACTTAAATATCTTCTATCTGCTTATTGTGCATAAGATAGCCCAAAATATTTGCCATCTTTATGATTATGAGGGAATTTTCAAAACCCTGCAAGGCAAAGAGAAGATAAAAAGCTTAAAAATCAATCATTTAGAAAGAAGTTGTATTGATTCCAAAAACTTCAGGGTTCATGTGATGAGCTTTAAGCCTCTCACCAATTGTGTGGCACCATGCAGAAATCTGCCAAAACAACACAGTTTGGTGCTCATTGTATCCTAATTAATACTATAATGAGTTTCCTTAGATAGCCAAATCCTTAATCAGCCCTATCAAAACTATGTCTGTTCAGAGAAAGACTCGTGTTAATTCTGCTTAATTCCTGACAGTGGTTAAGCACCATTAATACTCCATAATTTCATTGTATGTTATTGTAATCATATCAGCATATATCTCGGCAGCTACAGAAGGCTCAATAGGCTGTTCATGAATTATCAGTCACGTGGTCCTGTTTCACTAAGAGACTATCTTCCATCACAGCCAGACCTCCTCTGCCCTCCCCACAGTCAGTAGCCTAAGCAGGTATTAATAAAGGTCTCTTTTTTAAAATTGTGCTGCTCTAAATGGTCTTTAAGGGACCCAGCAGTAATCTCAAGATCCCTATATTTTAGCAGGAAGGCAGGACAGAGGAATTAATAAGAGCCCTTTCTGTGTAAACTGCTCCCTGCTCTAAGGCTATATCCTGATGTCAGGGCGCTAAGAGAATTTTAAATGCACAGGATGGATTGTTTGTGTTGCGAAAGCGAAACAGGGGGCAAAGGCTAAGAGACTTGAGAAAATTGAAAGACTGCCAGGGATGCTGGGATGCAAATAGCAACAAAACAGGGATAAATGCTCCTGCTCACATATGCAGGAGTCCTGCAGAAGGAAAAAAAAAAAAGAAAAAAAAAGGGGGGGGGGGGCTGGTTATTAATTTTCACCAGGCTGTATCTTACAGCTGGTAGCTCAGCATCAGTTTTTGGTGTAATGAAAATGGTCTGAGCAGAAGATAAATGGTTCATAAAGTGGACCATTTAGATGCAATCGAGGCTCAATCTGGTCAGTGACTAATCACGTCCCCCCAGTAAAGCTGAATTCCACTAGCAGACTTTTTTTTTTTCCTGCTGTACCAGTGAATTGTAGTCGGGTCTAAGTTCAAGGCAGGCAGAGAATTATCTTGATTTATTAGAGCGCTGCCTGGCCGTGCCACTCGCGCTGCTGTGGCTTTGTGGGCTTCTGCCCTGTTGCTGTCGGAGTGTAATTTTTACTGTTCCCCTGTGACTAGTACACGGCATCATTTTCAGCTGCTAGAAAAATGGGCTGCTTTTGCACCTGTAATTTTTCTTCTTTTGCTGCTGAAGGTATATAATATATCTCTAAAGTGCGTAATAAGTTTCTGAAAAACGTGTTTTTAAAAGAAATTGATTCCAATGGTTTATAAGCCTGAGCAAGGCCACATAAGGAAATGCACCAGATTGCAAAGGTATGCTTGGTTGAAAAGGCAGCCATTTTTTTTTCCCTTCCATTTAGTAAATTCAGACTTCCAGTCCAGGGTGTAATTTCAGACATTTTCTATACAGTAGCTGCTTCTCATAATGAACTCTGATCAAATAAAAATGTTGTTTATATTGAGACTTTACAAGTCCTGATTAAATATAAAATAGAGTAAAATCTCTCATAATGACATTTAATTGTGAGAAAGAAAAGATTCCAATATAAGAGCGTTCAGCTGCATTTGTTCAATGTTCCTTTGCATAATGCCATTTATAGATAGTTCAATTATGACATTATTATGAGCAGCATATGAGTAACTAACTGGTTTGTCGTATTTTTAGACCTATGGAGAAAGAACTTGGGTAGGAACTACATCATTTCTGGTGGGAGTTTTCTCACAAAAGGCACATTATTTCTGCTGAGATTTGCAATGCCAATTTGTTTAATTATGCCTGAGGTTTCACCCATGATTCTGTGAGAATCTTCACAAAAAATGGGAGGAGGGAGGAGGAGGAGGAGGAGGAAGGGGGAAAGCCCTAGCTTACCTTCTTGAGAGAAAAGAACAAATCAACTGAATAATTTAAATACAGGTGCTAATATATTTTCCCCAAGCCAGTTTGTTCCAGGCACTGGAAGAAAACAAGCTGGTGAGGGCTTTTGTGTTTTTTCCTCTGAAGAATCTGACAGATGTGATAGGTAAACTATCAGGGCTAAGCAGGCAAAAATGTTACTGTAAACCCTGGTGGCAATATATCTTCTGCAAGTAGACCTCAGTTCCTCAGCTATAGCTGAATATTTTTTGAAGAGTAGAGTTGGTTTTATGAAGTGGAAGTATGAGCTGAACATATCTGATCTGAGGTTTGGAACTAATTAATTCAAGATCAACTTCCCTATGCTGTCTTTCATTTTTTGTCTATAAATGAATGCTTGGGTGACTCAGTTTGGGACAGGCTAGGTTATTTCTTTTCCTTCTTTTTTTTTTTTTTATCTTTTTCCTTTTTTTTTTTTTAATAAATTAAATACTTTTAACAGTGCTGGAACTATAAGGAACAGCAAAAACAAAAGGTAAAGTGGTAGATCATGGCTACATAAATATATACAAGCTGAGATGATGTCCCTTGCACACATGTAAAGCAGCTCCATGTGCTGAGCAGAACTCCCAGTCTGTTGGCTCCATAGGCTAGGAGCAAAGCTGGAAAGAACAGAACAAGTTCATTTCTCTATTATTCTGTTGCAAATAATTTCTCAACCAATGATACCACTCTGATTTTCACATCTTGTCTGGCCTTACCAGAGGTTGCAAGATTATGGTAGTAGCTAGGACATTAGAAACAGAGTAAGGAAATTACTACAGATCTTTCCCCTTTCAAAAAAGCTTCCAAATACTTCATAGAGCACCTTCCAGTGCAAAATTTAATGTTCTTTTTATCCTGACATTGAGGTTGTTTAAGGACCTCAATACCCCGAAGGAGCAAATTCAAATTACTCTTCTTGTCCTATGGTCCAGAAGGAAGTCTTAAATTTCCAGAGAGTGATCTGAAGTTGAACCACCATTCAACGCCTTGAAAGACTCTTTCAGCAACATTAGGTTTTTATGCTAATCTGCCAAGCTCTCCTCATTATCACATTTACATTTTCATAGCTATACCTGCTGTTTCCTTCTTTTCTTTCTCTGGTGACAAAGACCTCAGCAAAGCAAAGCCAGTATACATAAAGAATTGAAAACAAATCTAACAGTCAGTAAGGACAGCAGTGTGGTGATTTTGGTGCTCATCCACTCATTTCATGCAAGCTTCTAAATAACCACCATTATGTAGTTTTCAATCACTGTCAGCAATGGGCCAAAATTGAACTGTGAATTCAAAACCCTTCTGAACTTGGGCAGGGGAAGGCCACACAGACACGCAAATACTTTGGGTGCAGAACCAGTTTCCTGGCTGACCAGCTCCTGGCTGACCATGACCCAAATGTCATGTTATCCGTTTCACATACTCAGAAGCATGTTCAATCTCAGTAAGGCATTCCATTCAAAAATTTGGCCTTTTCAGGGCACAGAGTCCCCAGACCAAACCTCGAGCCCTTATCAGACAACATCCTCAAGCCATGTCCAGACCTGAGTAATACTCTGAGCTAGAAATGAAACAGAAGCTGAGTTTACCCTGTTTTTACCCTGGAGGTAAAAAGCTCCTTGACACCCTATTAGACAGGCCTCGATCAAATTTGGTTTACTTTGATCATTTTTTGCCAATCTCTTATGCTTGAGAAGAATTCTTTTGCCCCAAAGGCAAAAGAAAGGAGTCAGAAGAGAGAGGAAGAGCTTTCACCTGTTTGTTCTTTATTTGTAGCAATAATTCATGTTTCTGAAATCGTGCGTTGCTAAGAAAAAGGGACTATTTTCAGTGGTCACAAAGTGACGTTTTTACTCCTCCTTAATGTGACTTTTCAGGAAGAAAATTTTTTTGAGTATAAATAAGGAGCAGCTATTCAAGACTTTTTATTTATTAATAGTTAGATTCTTTCTCTAAAAAAAACAACACAAAACCCTCCATAGCACCTTGATTGCATTACTACTTCATATTTGCCTGCATAAATAAACCTGACGTTTTACTGCAAGAGAGGCAGCTATTTTAAAGATGGCAAAATGTCAGCTCTTGGATGGTTGGTTTCATTTAACAGGGCTCCACATGAATTTATGAACTGTTCCATAACATCTTCTCCCTGCACCAAATGGCAGACTTTGGGCAGAAACCCAATGTATGTTTAGCTAATGTATAACAAACAGAGTATTTACATAGTCAGTGGACCCTATTAGGTATTAAGAATGGTCTCTTTCTAAATTTACTGTTAATTCCCTTCCGCAACAACCTGACTGAAGTGCTCGCTTCTCAGAGAAGGCTAAGAAAATGTACATTTACTCACATCTCTGTATAGGACTTTTCTTTCATTTTAAAATGTCTTTAACAAAACTTCTGACAGTTATTTTCTTTTGCTGCAAGGGTGAGAATGTAGTTTAAGATATTGTTTCCTGACTTTAAAGGTGCCTTGTGGTTTTTAAGGATATTTCAGCAGCTAAAGAAATTCTACTGCAGACACAATGTACCAGTTCATTTCTTAAGCAATAAATGGCAAGCAGGGTGGTGCTGAATAAGCATGCTTATATGGAATTTCTCTTTGAAAAGACCACTAGTTAGGCCCTCTAACACTTCAGTTGATATTTCCACAGTGCAAACACGATAGTGGAAATTAAGTTGCCCCAGCAAATTCAGTTTAGGAGAAATTTGTTATGAATAAAATGCTGCTGCTGGCCTTAGAACATTGAATTTATCCACCAAATAATATCTTAGAAATACCACTTCAGAAGAAATCAGCTCTAAATAATTGATAAATTTGGTTTGTTTAGAAACCTTTTGACCCCTGTAATAGAAAGTAAAAACACATTTCAGTTATTAAAGTCACATATATTCCCTCTGGTAGGGGAAGCTTTTAATTTTAAGCTGGTCTCTGTTGGGGCCATTTGATAAAGCTTGGAAAAACCTTTTCAACTGCTGCTGGTGGATTTGGGTCAGCTTCCCTTGGGAAAATGGCAAAAGATAAATTTGTAGCTTTTCATAACACATAAGAAAACTTCAGAGATTTTAAACATCAAGAACTATTGGAACTGAAAGACAGAGTTTCTCTTTTGTTTCTCCCCCTCCTCCTCCTGCTCCTTCTTCTCTTTTATTTCCAAAAGGAACTTTAAATTCTCTTGTTGTTTTAATGTAGTTTTTTGCACTATCGAGGTTAGAAAGTTTTGACCTCTCTAACTACACTACCAGTGGTCCTTATTAGCGTAAGATTTATTTTGAGATAGAAAAACCATTATGCGGTTTTTGTTTTTTAATGGAGCCATTTCATTCTACTAGTTTCAAAGCCAAGAGCGAAGTAAAAACCCTCTATCACCCTATTTTTTAATGCATTTCTTAAACTTTGCTTTAGTCACTGTTACCAGATCTTTATGTCCACAAATATAAGTCAGTCTTATTTCCCCAGGACAGTAATCACAGTTTATGAATGAGGGCACTGATTCTACTGGGATTGCCAAAATGTACCTGACATAACTGCAC
The DNA here is from genome assembly GCF_023055355.1 of Agelaius tricolor. NCBI lineage: Eukaryota > Metazoa > Chordata > Aves > Passeriformes > Icteridae > Agelaius > Agelaius tricolor. The sequence continues at coordinate 29,280,231 of NW_027269267.1, read as the reverse complement.
TGCTGTTCCACAGCAGGGAAATAAACGGGGGTGAAGGAGAAGAAACGTACTTAATGCTTATGAAAACAAAAAGACATAATAACACCCAATGGTCGAATATTTAAGTAGCCACTTCTGCGTAAAGCAAATACAGGCAACAAGACAGATTGTGCTGCTCTCTGAAGCTCTGACTTGCAGACATCCCTGCCTATATTTGCAGAAGTTGCTGCCATTCTTTTTCCCTTCAGGAGCTGCCTCCAAGAAGCAACATTTGCCGACTTTGTGGGGAACATCCATTTCTATACATTTATCTGAGACTATAAAATTCACTTCATATAAACTACTGAATGGCCATAACTCAACATAAACAACCATCTTTCTCGGATAGCCTGGGCTGAACAAGAACAAGCCCCCTAGAGCATAAAATCTGTGTGTTTTCTTACAGGCTCTAAAATGATTCAGCCTCTCTTCCCTGTTGTCATTAAGACTAAAGTATGATTCCCTGGAATATATTTGTGAGCACAGTGAGAATCTGGAGCGGTAGACGGCTCTGGCAAGCTGAGTTCCTCTTTCTGAATTTCATGGTGAATGAAGCATTGGCACTTTTGAAACTACAGATCAGCCAAATTTTTTGATAACTGGACGTCCCTAAAATTTTGCTTACCTACAGCCTGTGAAGAGTGCTCAGCAACAAATGGGTAGAAGCAAAGCTTTTCTTCTAGACAACTAGCCTTTCTTGAGAAGCCAGTTCTTTCTTTTCGACTTTTTATGCTTGGTTGCTATTCCCAGTGTAAGACACTTTGTTGCATGGATGCAGTGGTAAATTATTAAAAGGGTCTCTACCAGGTATTCACTCATGCAATCACAAATTATGTGTTCATGTACCTCTGCCTATTCTTGGCAAGTGCAGCTCCTCTGTGAGTATTTTAGAAATTCAAACACCTGCATTATTTTGTTACATTAGAGCTATTATTCAAAGAGTTGCACCTACACCCCATTAGCACCCTCAGAGGGAGGCCAGCTCTTGGTAATTTATGTTGTGTGGAGGGATTGCCACCTTGGACAAGAAAGATGACATGCAGAAAGCTAGGCTGTGATTTTACAGCCACACTATTCCAGCTTCTCAAATAAACACACATAGCACACATCTTCATGGTCACTTGGTCCACTTGGATGAGTGAAAGGGGCTTCTTTGTGTTTACTGTGCACTCAGTGTTCACACAGGAAATAGTTGAGGAGCCGCCAGTATTTAAAAAGGTGACAGCCTGGAGTATTTCATGGTGTTTTTCTTGTGCAGGAATGTCTTGGAAGGATATTTTGAATTGAAAAATTTCTTTTTATTTTTTAAGGATTTTTTTTCCTGTTGATACACTTTACCTGAGGTCTAATTTTCTGTTTGGACCAAATCAGTGTAGGCTGTTTAACATCATTTACGTCAGACAGTTTCACAACTCAACACATAGTCTAACACAAAGGCAATGCTAGCTAATAGTACATGTTGTCCTGCAGTTTTTACCTGGTTGCACTTGTTCTCCTAGAAACATAGATGACTTTTTTAATCTGTCTTTTCTTTGGCTATCACTCATGCTACAAGCTGTTTGTGTAGTATCTCTGCTTCTGCTCTTTCTCTGTTCCTTGGACTTCTTTTTCTTCATCTGCATTCTTTCTTTTTTTTTTCCCCCTAATTCTCTTGCCCATTCTTCTCTCTCTTCCACCCACCTTATCATAACCTCCAGCTCACAGGCAACTGCTGGATGATTCCCTTCCACTGCCTGTCTCATATTTCAGTAGGCTGACTCTTCCCACCTACTTCAGCACACAAACTACTGCTGGCTAATTCCTCGCCCCTAACGATTGCGAGCAGTACCTTCCCACGCATATGCACCGGCACATATTCACCTGCTAGAAGCCTCTTTATGCCTTTCATCCTCTGACACACTGAAATAAAGCCTGTTTCTGGCCAAAACAATTGGCTGTTTACACCAGTTACAGAGGAAGGAGCCAGCATATACAAAGCGTGATTGCTTCAGATACATTACAGTTGCTGCAAGTGATTAGCTAGAAGAAAAATCACCAGGTAAGCAAGAATACTGAAATATTTTTAAGTTTATATAGAACTTAAAACATGAGCACAAACTTCTTCAAACTAATTGCCCAATAGCAAAATGTCCCAAGTCACAAGCAAGTGGAAATATGCTCTGTTGGGAGAGGAAAAGAAAAAGAATCCTGCAATTATTTCTGTCAACAAGCAGTTCTTCCAGAATACATAATGAAAAAAAGCCAATCAAGTTCAAGTACGTAGTGTCTGACCATAGTGAAATTTGGAAACTGTTTTACAGAATCCTTTTCTAAAGGCAAAAAAGCAGTGTAAATAAAGTGATATTGTTAAGAATAGAAAACCTGGAGTATATTTACATATTTAACATACTTGATAGTGTCTTCTTCAAGACAAATTTTCCAAAGTACCTGTCTATCTAGCAGAAAAAAGGCACATTAAAATAATAAGTCCAGCGCACACTGCTGACCATTTTCCACACAAATTAATTGCAAATGAAAACACAAAACAGATCTGACTTTTCAGTGCTAGAAGAGGGTAACTGCAGCTGAATATTCACCAGAGGAGGCAGAATTATCCGTAGGATAAAAATATTGTAACACCATAATAACAAAACAAGCACTTTGACATTGTGTAAAGAACACCACTGTGTCATTGTAGCTAAAGGCAAGAAATCAGGCATGGTAGCATTATCTTTCATTCTTCTCTACGTAATTAGAAAACAGAATCCAAGATGCCTTATCAAAAATAAAACATGCAACAGCAAAATCAGCAGTAAATACTGTAAAGTAAGTGCAAACAAAGCACTGAAACCTCATGAGATCCATGATCATGTCAGCCTAGTGTAGGAACAGATTTATTTGAATCAAAGTGGAAGGATTACCTCTTGTAATGATTATTTCTTGAGTATTTTTTAAATTGAGCTGTTGAACAGCCCATTGATGCAACAATGTAATGACACATTGAAAATCACAGTTTGCTCATCACAGGATTCCAGATGAGTTAATAGCAGATAATTGCACACATTTTGCAAGCACGTCATTTCAACAGTTCTCTTTGATATTTCAATTTAAGTGCACCTTGTAAACTCTGGCTATGTACAGCCAAGTGCACCAGAAAAAGGCTTTTCTCAAAGAGAAATGAACTTAAAACAACAAGATAAAAACAAGCCAAAACTCAACAATCCAACCCAAAGCCTACATTTTCTAGGTTAGAACATTTTGATCACAGAGGCATAAATGTTGGTGTCAAAACAAGTTCTCTGAATAAAAGGTTTTTGAACCTAAGTTAGCTTCAAAAGAAAATATACATAAACTGAGAGCGAGCAAACACGGGGACAAAAATGCCATAAGTTCTCAGCATTAGCAGCAGAACTACTGCCAGGAGTTACATCACCAGCACCAAGACCATATGCCATCACTGTTTGTGATACTGGTGAAATGAAAGCCTTTAGAGAACACCCAGCTGGATAATACCACTCTGCTTTTTGAGGTAACACAGATGCAGCCTTCTATGTCTCACTAACTTTGGGTCCTGAATGGAATAGAGAAAACAATTTTGAGGCATAATGCATTGTGTCCTAAATTAAACACATAAAACAAGTTTACCTTCAGTTGGGTAAAGCTCACTCAAACTCACCAGCTATACCATAAAACAAAGGAGCACACAAACACAGCAGTGCTCGCTACATCAGAATGCAAATTTGCTTCGACGACTGCATTTGCCATAGGAAAATGAACTGTTTGGGGAAAGAAAGAGACCAGATGATTTGAACAGCAGTTACTGACAGTTGTCCTAATTTCCACCTGAGACATTTCTATTCACGTGTGTGTTATGAATAAGTGTCACAAGTTGGTAATGTCTTCATTTCAGCTGGTTTCATTACCTGCATTTGATTTCCAGAAGAGTGGTGATACAGATCTCATGGTATCCACTGCAATTATGAAATTGATTTCTGCCCTCTGTAGATCCACAGAGAGGCTGAAGAATCCTCCAAGAAGCACTGCTTCTGAGCCCCTGCCCTGATGCCAGGGTGTCCAGCTTTATGTCTTTTTGGCTGGTGGTATGAAGTGGGGTAATCATCAGAGCCCCAGTTTGGCTTCTTGATGTGGTGCTGCCGGGTGCGTGACAGGTGCTGCCGAGCGTTGGCGTGGCTGAGGATGCGCAGCACATTCTTAGCCCTTTCCCTGCTGAAAGCAAATAGCAGTTTGGAGGAGGCATGTTCCCACAAGGCTTAGCACAATGCTCAGCACCTCCCTATGCTGCAGAAGACCATCTGAGCTGGAACTCTTACACGCATTTAGCCATTAGAAATTTGGCTCACGTTTTTGTACTACCAATAACGTCACTAGAAATCTACCATAATAAAGGACTGAAAAAGCTACTCTGTTTTTTCAAATGTAGATGTTAGGACCTTTATATCACACTATTAAAGATTTCTCCATTAGGTTAAAAACATTTTAAGCTTTGTGCATGAGTCTTTGGACTGCTGCTATTCTGGAGGTAGCTGAAGGGAAGCTAGCAAGAGCAATGTTGACTTTACCCATCAGTTTCCAAGGTCCTGAGAGCATATTTCATTTCAGAAATCCATGAGAGAGTTCAAAAAAATCTCAGAATTCTAATATCAGGAGAAATTCTGAAAGCAAAATATTACTGATCTCTGAATTGTTTTAAAACTAAAGTCTCAAATGCCTCTAAATTAGGAATCTATTTGTCACACAACTCTCGCTATGAAAAGTATTGGTTGAAGCTGAATATGGTTCTCTTGATAAGTGTATGTGTGTGAAGCTGGGGGTTCATCTCAGAATCTGATAACTGTGAGTCCAGGATGTAATCCACACCTGAGCAGTGTTCAGTATATATCTATGTTAAATGCTGAAGAAGCAAATTCTGGGTTTTCATTCCAGGACAAAGAACATTATTCTGCAAAGTCTTGTGCAAGATCTCTCTGCATAAGTAAAATATTAGGAGTGTGCAACACCTTCAGTGACTTAATTCACAATCTACACTAATGACATGGACTATGTGGCTTTCATGGGTTCTAGGTAGTTATCAAAATGCTTTAATTCTGTAATTTTTTAACAAAGGAATGACATACACTACCTAAGATATTGACTTTAATGAATAGCTCACACTATTTCTGAGCATAAGAACATATGAAATTCCAGGTTCACAAACTGCTAGTTGAAAATACTTACTTGTTGACTGCAATAATAATAGTGACTGCAAAATCAAACATGTAAGACTAAAATATCAGCCTTTTGGTTGTATGTGCTAACCTTCTCCTACCCTCTGAACAGTCCACCCTGAATACTGATTTAAACAGGATCAATCAGAAAAGGTAGTATGCTCATATATAACACATATTTGCACCAGAACACATTCATGTAAAAGAAGCTAAATTAGGGTTCAGAGGCATTTCTTAACTCTCAAGTAGAAGCTCTTGCAACTGCAGGAAAATTAATTTAAAGATAACTCTGCTGGGAGTTATTTTACACTCCTTATTTCTGGCATTGGAAGTTACTTATGAATCTTGAACCTGCTGCATTGCAGTGCAGGATGCTATTGCTAGGATTGTTGAGATCTTTAAGTGTACAGATGCACATTGGCTGAGAAAGGGGTGTGTGTGTTTGTGTGCATTGTGTGAATGAGGAAAACATCTTGAATCTACAGTGTCAAGAAGTCTGTACTGCTACTCCTTAAGCTAAGTATTTCAGGCATGGTTTGAGACAGAAACTGCTCTGTTTGGAATTTTTTGTAATGTAAGACCACAGACTCAAGCTCTTCTTCACCTACCTTTCCATTTTCTTGTCTTCAGCTGCTTCAATCTGTGTCTCTTGGTGTTGGCAGTGTCGGTGTGAGCTTGGCCTGCAGCCTGGAGTCTACTAAGGTTTTCCCAAGAGATAAAAATAAGAGAAGGATAATGACAATTTCTGTCACTTTGCATCCTAAATGGAATTTTATGGGACAAAGAGAAGAGACTTCTGTGGCCCAAAGGGATTTTCTCTGCTGAATACCAAACACCTTCTACAAACAACAGAAATGTGAGAGATTCTCAAAATAAAAGGTCACAGGGATTTTCTATAATAGAAAGGCTTTAACAACAGGGTGTTGTTACCAGCTGCCCTTCCAGTGAATCAGGGAAAATTTTGGTGAAGGACTTCCTCAATATGTTTTTCTGCAATTCAAGGAGCTACTAATTTGAGGGATAGTCACCGGAGTTGTCAGAGTTTGAGTCAGGGACCATGATGCTCATTTAGCAGGATCCCTGAACACAGGGAAGGGAAATAAAAAAGGATTCACAACAGAAAGGGAGATGATGTCCATTCTACTTGGACAGCTCGGTGACAGCATGTCCAGGCTTGCTCTGCTAAGGTAACATCCATGTGAGGGACAGAGGAACAGCATTTGTTTGATTTCTGGGAAGAGCCCAACTTCCTCATGAGAAAGGCAGGGGAGGAATATGGCTGGCTAATGATTTCAGACTGCCTGAGGCAGTGAGTGGCTTGGCAGCTGTAGAGAAAAGCAACTCTTTCTCTGCCCACTCCCCACTAGAAGTCATGGTATAAATGGTTATTTATGACCAAATTTGGCTTAGAACACAATCAAGGATGAGCAAGACAGGTCAACAGGCACTGTGGCCATCCTTGCACCTCACTAGGTATCCACAGATATGGGAGCTGTTTCTTTCTGTGGTTAAGAAGAAACAGGACCCAAGTTCAATCAGGGCTACCACCCACTCTAGAAGTTTGTGTGCCTTGAGGGGTTACTAGCACATGTGGATTTAGAATAATATCAAGTCATTTCAGCATGTGGAGAGCATACTGAACATTCCCTTCTGTCCTTTCTCCACTACCCCTGGCTTCTAGTGATCATCCACATCTGGCCATCACCACTGTCTTCCCCCACCCACTCCTCTCCGTGAACTCACAAGCTCCATTTCTTCACTCTGGTCATAATTGCTTTATTTCTTTTCTGATCTGAGTACAGAAAAGCATAGGAAGAGGGACAGCACTTGAACCCCATCCATTTTGAGAACAAAGAATCTGACTTTGAGATATGAAGAAACTGGAGTGAAGGGCCCCTCTCCCCCACAGAGGGTCAGGGCAGGGGGATGTGACACATGTGTCTGTGCTTAGGACATAATATGAACACAGTGAGGCCTTTTGGTGAGTCCAATAATATTAAAACACAATGATAACTAATAGAGACTTTGAATATTCAGTGGTATGAGAGTAACCTTGCCTTTTTATGTGTCCTTCCATAGATAAAAAGAAGCAAAATTGTTGGGGTGCATAGGATTTCAAAATATTACTTCATAATGAGCATAAAACACAGCTTAAAGCACATATTATGGGTCCAGAAGAACACATCTTTCAGTCTTCAAGAAGTGTTTAAACTACTCTGGCAGATGAAGGTAAGAAAACATTAATTTCAGCTAGTCTTTCTTTGATACGTGCCAATGAGTACAGAAATGCGAAAATGAAACAACTTAAAAATGTGTAGTTCAAATTACATATGAAAATCATCCATTCAAAGTGTGGATTTAATCATTTTTGTCTTAGTCAGCTCATTCTTTCAATCACCCATTTCCCATTCCAGGTTACAATACTTGCACTGTAGTGTAGATTACTATAATTAACAGGTTAAATGCATGAAAACAGTTTTTTCCCCTTGATGTGCCTTTGGATCCTTTATTTTTTGCCAGCAGTTATACTGTAGAGTCACTTCCTGTGAAGGAGAAACAACTGCCGTGGGGTTTCTTAATGCTGCTTATGTTCTTTTCTTTCCCTCCACTAATAACAGTAAGAAATTATTGTCTGTAAATAAAAGAATATAATGGAGAGCATATATCAGGAGAAGCATGTTAAAAGCTGCATGTATAACATCTGTAGGTACAGACCACTTATACTGATGGAGTAGCCAATGCTGGCTTTTATTAAGATGCAGTGAGAACCTTTCTAACCTCATTGTATAGAGCAGTCCTTTTCTGATCCAAACGAACCCCTTCAGTTAGCATGCAATTTAATTCTACAGAATAAGAAAGAAAATAGTCTTTTGTGCTGTGATATTTACAGCAAATATCAACATTGCTCTTACTTTGTTTTCTCCACCAATGCTGTGTGACATACCCGTAGATTTATTTATTTTTTAATCATATGTCCTGCTGGTTATAACATAACTTAATGTACCAGCTGCAATTAACAGACTGTCAAAGGATCAACTAACAAGTGCTGATAAGCTTCATTTAACTAATTTGAGGAGTGGAAGTTTGATTTTCTTTTTTTTTTTCCAGGAAGGTAGCTTGTTTCCTTATTTCCTGTCAAGTGAGCCAACTCCTGTGACCTGTAGTTAAAAGGGCCCTTTGTAATTAAGGCAGTGAGCCTCCAAGTGAACAGTTCTCACAGTAGGAGGGGGAGCAGGGGGAAGAAGAAGAAGAAAAAAGCAACAAGGAAAAAAAAGAGGATGCATGACACTGCTTAACTAACTAATCGGAGCTGAGCCAATCCATTTTCCTGCGGGCCACTCAGTGCTCCATGCGCGCGCGGAATCTCGCCCTTCATTGGCTTCATGTCCATTTTATGGACCAGCGAGTCTATTAAGATCTTGGTGAGTGGCCCTATCCGAGGGCAGGGCTCTCTCCCCGCCTACCCATAGACTACCAGAAACTGATCAGCCGTGTTATATCAATAACGTTCTCACACCAGGTTGTGTAAATTGATCTTTTACAATTTCTCTCGGTGACAGTCTCTGTAACCAACAAGATAAATCATTCCTCCTGTGGCTTTTTTATTGATTGCTGAGACCTGTATAAAAATTACACTGCTCAAGCTGTGAAGTGAACATCCTCATAAAAGAAGACCTTCTATTTACAACCAAAATACGTTTGGTCCAGAGCAAGCACAGATAGTAAATACCATCCCAATACCATAAGAGACCAGAATTAACTGAGATTCAAAGCACCAACAAAGTAACCTGCATAAACTTTTAAATGCAAATGGTACACAGCAACACCAAGAAAAAAAAGAAAAGCAAACAAAAAAACCCCCAAATTTGCAGGGTTATAAAGTCTTGCTGAAGTAAAGGCAGTTGTAATAGCAAACCATCTGTTAAAAACAATGATGCAGAAGAAGCACAACACAATCAGCCTGCTTTTTTTTCTTTTCTTTTTTTTCTTTTTTGGTTTTTTTTTTTTTTTTGCAATTGCTTGTACAAACACTAAGACAAATTGCTTTTAGCATCCATGCAAATATATTTTTTTTAATGGAACGGTAAGGTTTGAAGACTTCTTACCTTTCCAGAAAAGAAATGATCTTCAACTTTGGAAGATCTGGCAGCTGTAATATCATTCTAGGGAAATTGATTTAAGCTGCTGTATAGTATTGGCTTTACTGTTTTATTAAAGTAAATAGTCTAATGATGTCTAACATAGGCAGTCAAATGCATTTACAGTTTTTAGGCAGCATCAACTCTACAATGATTATATTCCTTCTACTTTATTTGATCATTTAAATTCTGGTAAAATAGTCTCTAATTTCTTTGCTTTAATTATTTAAAACTTATGCTAATATTGTTTAGAGACAGTTTGCAAGAGTGTCTTTTGAAACAGGTGGACTTAAATGGAGCAAAACTGTTAAATGTTAAATCATCAAGCATGATGAAAGTATTAGCAAGTGATTCAGAGGCTGAAAACCAGACATGAAATACAAATTTCATTGTCTTACTGACTCAGTTTGTATTTTTTGGATAGGACATTTGTGAGCCAATACTTCAGTTTACCCACCTGTAAAAAGTTATTACAATATCTAGAGAAAATGTGTCATTTCTGTATCATGCTAAGTGAAATCAGTAGAGATACACCCAAGCCAGCCTTGTTCTTTGGGAAATTGTGAAGTTTAAATTAGTGTTTGCAAAGTACTCTGAAACACTTGATGATGAGACCTTCAAAAATGCGAGCTCTTGTTATTATGATTCTCTGACACAAAAAAATGAAGGCTGCATTCAAGTATTTCATGTTATCAGAAAACTGTGCAGCCATGATTAGTGCTACCAAGGAGAACGCTGTACCAAGTAGTCTCTCAAAATTAAGGATGTTGTTAAAAGCATAGTTCACATGAGGTCCTAAAAGTGACTCTTCTTTTTCTGTTGAAATCAAAATCTGTGGTTGATCTAAATACCTGTGATGCCAGAGAAAAGATAGAAATTTTTTCTTTCTTTTAGATTGTGCGCATGTAACTGAGTATTTAGCAGTTCTAAACATGTAACTAGACATTACATGTTTAGAATTTAGAACTGCTAAATACTCAACTACACTAAATTCTTTTAAAAGACAAAATCAGATGCTATTTTTGCTGTTTAGAAATTAGTTGGTCAGAGAAACTTCAGAAAAAATGTGCATCAATCTGAAAATTCAGAGTATGAAAATTATTAATGCTATAAAGCTCTCCATAAATGACAGAAGCACTTGTTTATTTGCTAGCTGAGTAAGGTGATTTCCCCACTTAAATGAAAAGAAAGAAAGGAAGGAGTTTTTTGGATGAGGGGAGGTGTAATAAATATGGTTAAGACTGCACTCTTCTTAGGGAGCTGACTTCAGAATAAATTTTGCTGGTATTGTCCATTCACTTCTCTATTCTTCTTCAGAAGATATTTTCAAAGGGCAAGAGTTAAAACAATATTTATTAGAAAAACTTGATTGTGAGAAGCCAGTTCAAGGCTCAGAACCCAGACAAAGGGCCAGTGCAAACAAAGGATTGTGTGAGGACAATGAAAGTAGTAAAAAAAGAGTTATGTTTAAAGAATATATTTTGTCTGTATTTTGGAATTCTTTGGCAAAATATGTGAATTATCCAAATCAGAATCATCTGAGTCATCTTTTCATTATTAGCTTTATTGATATGATTCCCCTTGAATCTTAGTGGTGGACTGATGATGACAATATCAGTATTCTGGGGCATTGAGGGGTTTAGTTTGTTTCCTTTAGGCAAGAATGAAAAATAACTGGAGCTAATTTCTAGCAGCATCCTCTTGATTTCTCTTAATCCTGGACTGTGATGACTCTTCAAGCATCTCATTGGAAGCAATTGTGGGAAAAAGGCCATTCCCTTTTCAGCTGTTCTTCCAAACCCTAATGAGTTAACAATTGAAATACAGAAAGTTGCTTCAGAGGTCAGGAGAGTATATTCTACACAATGGTCACAGCATTTGAAACCATGACAGCACTATAAATTGACAAACTAAAGCAGAGCACTTGGTGGTCTGAAGTGGAGAAAAGAACATCAGCCAAGAGCAGTAAAAAGACGAGCCATGAAACCACACAGAAAAAAAAATGAGTGATTTTTTTCAGATCACCTTGTTAGAATTTAGTGTATCAGAGGTCAGATGAGTAGAACAATAATAAGGTCCAAGGTTGAATACCAGTGGGGAAGCTTAACCCAGGAGCTCCAGGTCAACCATAAGTGAATGAGGTAGAACAGTGGAGCAGTAGTCACCCGGGAAGGGAACGCACAAAAGTCAGTGGGTTAAGGGGAGGAGCCCCACAGTTATCAATTAGACTAAGAGAAAGCCCAGGCTCGAGCACCTGGGATAGAAAAATAATCCCAGTGTGATGAAAGGAGATTCTCTCCTGTGCATGGTTCTTGCTCCTTGGATTTCAGGTTTTGAGAAATTTGAAATGTGTAAAGCTAACGATCTTAAATCTGTAACAGATGAGAAAACACTGGCCAGTTGGACGCATGTTTTATGTGCATATGACAATGTTTTCATCCCACGCTGGACAGTCTGCTGAGATACAGGCATAAAAGTAAATTTCTTTTAAAAATATGAGCAAACATATACACACACAGGCAAATACAAGCATGCACACATGTACACCACTGTGAAGGGGGTGTTTTTCAACTTCTTATTTTGTCTTCACAAAAGTATAATTCACACCAATTTTATTTTTAACTTATGAGGAGGAATTTCTTCAGATTTGTGAAGAAAATTGCTTCAAGTGATAAGTATGGAATATTTAAGTGACATTTTACAATGTAAAATGTATATATATATATATATATGGTTATGCAACTTCCTCTTCCGATGAACATGCATCACCTAATTTAGTAGGAATTTTGCCATTGATTTCATTGGAGCTAGAAAAGGCCTAAAATAAAGCAGATCATGTCTGATAGCCCATAGTCCAGAGTACATTGAAAATATCCAAGTAGAGCTAGCCATAACTATCCACCAATATGAGCACATTTCCTCTGTTATGCAGATTTCCATTTATGATTGTCATAAGATATGAACAACTGTGGTATTACCTTTGTACATCTCTGTGTGTGTGGAGTGGGGGTGAGGGGGTAGTGTATGCATGTGTCTATATAGCAGAAGTTTTTTGTGATGTCTACACTATGTACCTGAAATTCAGTCCTTGTGAGCAGTCTGTGGTGAAAGGGCAAGGATGTATATTGTTAGCTAGACTCAAACTCTAAACATACTTTGTAACCTACTACCCTATTTTGCTTCTTGTCTATTCCTAACCTCACATTTCTGAGGAATTATATAATTCTGGATTGTTGCTAAAACCAGCAAAATTCTTACAGGCAGAATAAGTCTCACCAGCTGTAGCAAAGCACACAGTATCCCCACTATCCTCTGGTGTGTACATGCTGCTTTTTGGGTTACAAAAGACCTATTGTCAAGGTATTGTGATAACTTTTCAAATTCCTTCCATTTTGCTTCTCCAGAACAATTGCACTAACACAGATAAAGCAGAGGCTGACTGCTAAGCACACAGGTATACTGCTCCACAGTCACTGCCTTCCCACATGCACCAAAGAAGATGAAGAGATTACATTGCCAAGTGGCTTCTTTCTGCTTTAAACAGGATGAGTTTTCTGACATGAAAGCTTCTCCTACAAAGACTGAAACAGAGAAGTCCAGGGACAAAAATACCCAACCTTTTTTCAAGAGATTATCAATGGTGGCCTCTGAAATCTAACAGGACAGGAAAAATTATGGTCTACTTAAAGAAGCTGAAAAAGTTTAGGAAAGGAATATGGACTGTAGTTCTCATGGCTGGGTATTATGCTTGTTTGGAAAAAATAGGTGAATTGAGCTATGAATTTATTGCATATGATAAAAGAAAAAGGGTACAACTTCTTCAAGAGTTCATTTCAAGATATGATTTGTCTAAAGGAAAAGATGCTTGATGTATTTCTCTCTAAACAGTTCTTTTTCTGATGCTGTTAGACAGCTGTATTTACATCCTGGAAATTATGGGACATCATTTCAGATGTAAGCAGGGGAATCAAGAAAAGGGGGATAAGAATGTCTCTTGTTTTAAGAGAGGAGATCCTTTATAAAATAGTGTGGAGAAGCATGGGTGGCAGTAACATTTCATTTGTGTGTAACAGGGGAAGTAGGATTAACTAGTATTAGGATTTAATATGCTTTTCTTAGGGGAAAATTTGTTGCTTTAACTTCACAGAGGAGGGAAACTGGTGCACCATTTGGTTTAATGAACATTTTTTCTTTCTTACAGAACAATAAAGTTTCAAACTTAAATTGATAACATCTCTTTGGGTTGCTACTCAGAAGAAGACATCTCATTGTTTGCAGTTTTCCCAAATAGTGTTGCAGTCTCCAAAACTACTCTGTATGCATTAAAGTTCAGGGTTTTAATATTTTTATACTGCAAATAGCTCAAGAAAAAAAAAAAAACAACAAATAAATGAATATTTAGCAGAAGTAGTTCCATTAACTGACTCTGATGATCCAATGTTAGAGTAAACTGAGGTAATAATCAGAGCTGCAATATGAAACAAATCATAGTTGGCTACCAGACAGACGGATAGACTTTTTTGGAATGAAATATACCACAGTCTTGGGGAAGGATTTGGATCTAGCTCAGCTGAATTTTCCTCCGGGCTCCATCACCTGTACTACCTAGAGCTCCATTGATGTAGTGGAGATTCTAAGTCAGGTGCTGACATCTACACTGGAAGCACCTAAATTTCAGTGCTTCAATTCATATATACAGAGAAAGTATAGATACAGTTTATATCCACCCATCATTAGATTAGGTAGGCTAGTTGGAATAGCTGTAAAATCATTTGCATCTGAACTGGAGCCATACACTCCCCTGGTAGTCAGTAAAAAGGAATAATCACTTGCAAAGTGAGATTCATCTCAATCCACAGTAGATGCCTGAAATCAGTCAGATAAAAGCTGTATTGTTTTGCACTGAAGAGAACAGAAAACTAGTTCAGGTAAAGATGCCTACATAGGGAGAACAAGTGTCTCCTTCACTCACAAGCAGTCAGATAGAGAAATTTAAAGATTTGATAAAGATAATGAAGTGGTTTTTAGAACGGTTGGTGAGGGTGAATCTCCCACAGGAGGAGGATGCCACTGATACCCCATCTGAACTTTTACTAGTAGGTGGTGGATATCTGCCAGAGGCTGACAAGAACATCATGAAGTACTTATAAGCTAAGTCAAGAAGATGAGAAATGCAATGTCATGGGGAAAGGAAACACTGGAAGGACTCAAGGCAGTGATTCCATGAGCTTAGAAAATGATTATTGTGGTTGTATTTTCAACAACAGGATACAAGCAGTAATATATACAAGCAGGAAACAGCAGCAGCTGTCAGTGCCTGAAAGGAAAAAAAAATGCACTTCTCCAGATAAAAGTTAAGATGAGTTGTAAGTGGTGGAAATTGAAAGAAGGATGCATTCTTAGACATGCATTGCAGAGTTGGCAAAATAAAGTTATGGCCTGTGAATTCACCCTTGCCCCTGTGGTTTTGGAAGAGGGATTCCCAACCACAAGAAATGTAGATGTAACACTTCAGCTCCCCTGCCCCCAGCATATTTAGATTCTGCTGGTTTAAAATGGATCTTCAGCAGTTAAAATGTCAATAGACTCTTATCTGAGGCATGTTATTAGCTGTAACTCATTTTCCTGTACAGTTTAAAAAAATTTATAAATTGGTTATACAGATTTATCAGTCTCTTAGACAGAAAGACAAACTCTGGTCATCTTAAGAGGTACTCCTCTTAGCACATTTTTCCCAGTTGAATGAAGACCAAAATGATTGATCACATCTTTGTTAAGAATTGCAGCGGGGGACACTGGGAAACTGTGGGAGTCACAGTTCATTGAAGTAAATCACATGTACTCTTCTTGTGTTAGTGCAGAATGGCAGAGGGGACAGATGACCAGCGTGATCCACTCTGTCTAATTTCATACAAGCAGTGAATCCTTGACTATGGGCTCTACAGGGCTCTGATTGTGAAAAAGAAGGGACTAAAAGATCACAGTTAAAAACCGTCAGTATGGAAAATATGCAAAGTTCTCAGCAGGGAAGAAAGAGAGATAAAAATATTATAATTTATCATGGAGGCCATAATTCCCTCTCCTCACCCATCATAGAGAAATTCAATTCAAAAGAAAGACTGCAGAGTTTTCAAAGATTTTGCAAAACTGGTGGTACTGGCAAAATCAGCCCCAACTTTGGTGTTTTAAATAGTGCTTTTTATACAAAATCTATATTCTTTTGTGACAGTGCAGGATCAAGCTGACACAATAAGAATTCTATCAGAAATAAAATTAATGGCATCACCACTAAATTGTTTCTGAATTCAGTATAAAGAATGTCTAGCAAGTGGGCAGTCAGAAATGAAAGCATTACCTATTCCCTTTCAAAAAGGGGCAAAAATATATCCTTAGAAAGTTCAGTTCACTCTGGTGAGGGGGTGGAATGATTTTCACCCTTTTCTCATCAACTAGAATGCTTTTCACAGCCAAAAAATCACAAGGTACAGTTAGATACAAGACTACTTCTGTAGGAAAATGTGTTCGTGTTAAAAATGAATAGAAATTATAGCAACAGAATAAAATGAAACTTGCAAGCCCAGAGAAATAAAACAACTTGTTATTTATGATAAACAACAGGGGATTGTTGTAGGTCTGAAGCAATCAAAAGAATTTTGCACCACAAAGAAAATCTGAACAAAAATAATAATAATACTTCGAATTCAGACTTTTCATTTATTGAATTGTTTCTGTACAACAAGCCTTTCAGAATAACACAATACATTCTAATGTTCTGGAATTGTTAATGAAACAACCTAGTTGTAAAAGAATATAGAGCTCTACAGAAGAGAGAGCTGTTATTTTGTTGGTTCACATGCTTCTTACTCACATATCCATTGTGTGTACTTTTCTGTCCTAAAAGTGTTCCTCACATTAGTTTTTAAGAGTGTAGGAGGGCACTTAATGATTAACTAGGAGAAATAACTGTTTGATAATACCTTACCATGTGTGGACATAAACTGGATCACAGTCTTTATTTTAGTGGTTTTCCATTTCCCCTTGTTATTATTTTTATGGTACACAGCCTCATAGAAAATCTGACTTCTTCCATGGCTTTTCATTTATACCCTTGTTCACACTTGAAAGCTCTGCAAACCTCAAAGGAGTGACTATAGGTCTTTTTCAAGTCCCAGACATAAAATAAATCAGTGATCACTGTCAGATTACAAATTTTTCCTTTTAAAAAATCTGCAAATCCTTATCCCAATCTGTAAAACAAAATTCAACATTCCAGTGGTGCACAAGTCAGGGACACTATTTGGTCTTAGGCACAGTAAGGAAAACACCATATTCCAGTCAATGTAATCCATACACTTGAAATGGAGAAACAAATTTAAATTCAGGTGTATTTAGTACTTAGACCTTCTTGTGTTCCTGCTGTCATTTAAGAGCTTTACAAAAAGATGGTCTGAAGGCTTTGTCAGGGAAGTGTTATCTCTTTTTTTATCCTCAGCTGCAATACAAGCACAGAAGGAAGAAATGTTTTCCTCCAAAAAGTTTAGTCAAGTGTGTGCCCAAAGCAGAAGAACTTTTCTTCCTTCTTGAGGAAACTTAACATAGCTTGTTAACTTTGGAATACCTGGAGAAAGAGAAATAATTACGCTACTGTATAATTTCAAGTCTGTCAAAATACCTTCTGCCTCCATGAGGATACTGGTGGTCCCTTCTTAGCAACTACCTTCTCTGCTAGAGTTTTTATCATCGTGCTCAATTATTAAGAAATAAACATATGAACACAGAAAATATACCTTAAAAGTTGCTGATATGCCTGCATGAGAAAAGTATCCATGAGTTTAAATTTTGAGCACCTCTGGAGTGTGCAAAGTCTATCTGAATTGACCTTTGAAGCTTTTGCATTGCAAAGAGCAAAGGGGATGAAATTCTTTGAACAGATTGTTATAACTTGTTCATCTAAGTCTTTCAAAGGCTACTGGACTGCCAAAAAGAGCATTTTATCCACTGAGGTAGGCATATATGTATATGGAAAGTTAATCTCACAATGTCGATAAAATGGGGAGAAATTAATGCAATAAGATTACACTTTATCTCAATTTTATTGAAATTAAATGGAAAGTTTTTTGGGTGTGAAAAGAAGGTACACAATGATCCTAAATCAGTTTTAAAGTAGAAAGTGGCAGAAATTCCCTAGCTACAAAGCACAAGCCATTCACTTCTTGTCTAGAACAGGAAAGAAGAACCAAAAGCTGGATATGTCTGTAAGTGTCTTGTTCATACTTCATTGCATCTTCCTTTGAAGTCGTGGCTTTGATCACTGTTCACAGGACAGTGGACCAAATGGGTTTCCAGTGTGATACAGCTGAACATCCCTGTGATCTTGAGTGCCTCAGGATTCCTCTATGCTAGAAGACTTCAGCATAGAGAATAAAATTGTGGGCATTTCAGGAAGGAACAGGCATCCTAGATCGTTCCCCTCTTTCTCCATGTACTCTTTTTCTCAGCTCTTGTTCTTTCTCTATATTATTTTTGTTGTGAATAGTTCTTTATTTATCTCTACTGCCCAGGCACACAGCCTCACAGAAAAGTTTATAATACTGCTGAGTACAGAATGATAGAAAGTTGGTCAGAGAGGAGTGAGCAACACATAAACAAACACCAATAGCTCAGCCTGATTTCAGTCCCAGATCTGCAGCAGTACAGATCACCCTCTGGTTTTTTCTCCAGACTACCCTACTACAATATGTTACATATTGTGGTAATTGAAGGCTTTATTCAGAACGCAGCTGTGCCAGGATAAAGATTCTCATGGATGAGCTTAGAACAAAATTTTGTTATTCCTTCTCCAACCTTACATTAACAGAAAATCAAGATCTGCAGAGCAGGATGAATGAGGTCCAATGACTTTTTGCTGAATAAAAAGTGCGAGAATGTTAGTGCTATCCTGTGAACTGTTTGATAATTTTACACTGTTCTGCTTTGTATTTGCCTGTACATATACATACATGTACTTTTTATTTTTACTCTGAATCTTACTTAAATTGAAAAAATTGCCTTCCCCACTGGAATGAGTACTATCAATGTATTTCATGCCATTGAAATAGACTGAAGTCCAGTGAGGTGGTGCCTCACTCTTTATGACAGCTTTTCTTGGCCCAAAATCAGTTGATCTAAGTTCTTCATCTAAGTTGATCTAAGTTCAGCAACGTTTTTTTCAATTCTTGTCATTCCATCATAGAGATGTTGATCAGATCAATAGAAAACACTTTATAAAAGTAACCTTTTCCTCACTAGAAAACTATCAGTTTCCTTTTAGAAAGGGAAACATACTTACTGAAAATTTTCATACTCTTATAATCTCAAATGACTTCACAAAAAAAATAAAATCCAGAAAAAAAAACCCCATACCAAAAAAAAAAAAAAAGCCCCAGCCCTACTTGCTCTTTAGCTTCATTTCTCTCTCTCTTAGCTTTTTAAGGATTTATTTATTGTTTGTCAAGGAAAGCCATATACTAACAGTATACATATTTTACACATTTTTTTTTCACTCTTCATTTTCCACTGATTTCTCAACCATACTCAATGAAACTCTCTAGCTTGTAAAGTCATAGCATGCAAAAGCAAAGGAATCTGTTGGAAGAACTGTACAATTGCCAAGATGGTTCAAGAGTCTTTTCTCACTTTTTGGACATAGATATTTGCTTAACACTATATATTTTCCATTATCAAATCACAGGATTTTTTAACTCCACTCTTCTTGGATACAGTCCTGAAATCCAGCCAGAAAGATCCACTGTTTTAGTAACTACTACCTTGCACATTAAGTGATACAGGATGACCAGGTGTCAGGTAGTCTATGGTCCACTCTAGTAGCTCTCAGCGTCCTGGGTAAATTTCAGTTTTCCAATATTTATTTCACTGGCAAGTGCATCTGGCTGCCTGAAAGACTGCCTCTCACACTGCTAGATTTCTCTGCTGTAGAAACTAAATCTAGTGAAACACAACTTTCTGGGATCAGAGCCAGGTCACTCTCAGTTCAGTGGCCTTATCTTTGAATTTACAATTAGGGGCTCATGCATGTCTCCTTTCATGAGAGGCAAACCTCATTCTTCCAGTGATCCATCCCCTCAAATATCGAACTGGTGCTACCAGTAGACTGCATCTTGCACACATGATGAGATTTTGCTGGCAAAAATTGCTGTAGAGTTTTATTCCTCCTTGACTGAATATCTGTCACTTCCAAACTGATGTTAATTGATGCCTCCTTGCTGTGGTGGTGGGAGTTTCAGAGCAGATGTTAATACAGCAATAAGTGTGTTAAGGAAATTTAAAATATAAAAAGACTGACTTGTGCTTACTGTCTATATATACTACCGGAGATTTATTGAAAAACAAGATAAAGAATATATTTAGCAGCTGTGGGTGGGGTCTGAAATTAATACATTCTCTGCATTTTTCAAACTAAGTCTGCATGAATAAACCTAATTCTCTTCCTCCTTAAGTAGTATTTTAAATGCACCACGTATCTTTTTCCTTCACCAGGTAAGCATCTGGAATAACAGGCCTTACTGATACACAATCTAGCACTAGCATCTAGCATGAGAAGCACAAGTCAGCTCAACATAGAAAATATTGCTGTTAAATAATTACACATTGTCTTTAAATTATGATTTGCTGTTTCTGAAAATGGCTGTATCATCCATCAAAGGATACTGTAAGCTTTTTAAATAGATATATCATGTAGATGTATTTTTTAAGATTACATATAAATTCATTTCTTTTTATTTTGTATTAATATTTAATTCTAACTCCATTATTTGAGATTCAAGATGGGATACATCTAAATATGAAGCTTTTATTCTGCCCTGTAAGTTATACAGTATAGTTTAATATTAAGATTTTACTAGACAGTTACACAGTACTCAGTTTTAATATGGAATACTTCATCATGTTCATTATCGCCTATTTAGACTCATGTAAACTGACACTCCTGAAATAAGCAAGCTTTAAAATGTTAATATAAATGTTATGACTCTTTTAATTGCAATAGACATCTCATTAAGTAATTTAATACCAGTGGGACCTCTTACCAATACACAAAAAACATACTTTGCCCAGCTTTTACATACAGCACAATATGACAGATAAATTTTTTTCCACAGTGATGCTCATCAGCTTTCCCTTTGCTATCCATATCCTGAGTGAGAACATCTTGGCAGCAAGTTGCCTTGATAGGCTGGATTAGCTGGCTCAAACCAGAGCACCTTTGGTAAGGCTGCACCTGTCTGCTCAGGATTAACTAGCAGGACCTCTCAGAAGCAGCACCAGAGAGGGAGCTACCTAGACCATGGCCATGGTGGAATTAGTTCTTCACCTAGGTGGAGAGAAAAACATGCATGACATTTCCATTACCCTAGAAGGCAGAAACATCTGGTTACTTGGTTCAGCTCATCAGCAGGAGAGCCTGTAGTTGATTAGCCCTTCTCTCAGTAGTAGGCGTTACTAGAGTCTGTGGGAATTACTAAAGATGGTTTCAGGGGACCGACGTTAATTTGGCTTGCCAAAATAATATGCAATTTTTTAAGGAGTTTGTGTTAATTAGTTGTATAATTTGATGTGATGTGATTGGTTTTGCACAAAGAAAAGCAGAACAGGGTTTGCTATTACAGGCTGCTGTAGGAGAATCAAGAGATGGCACTTAAACAGCACACAGTGTGAACTTGCAGTGGTGAAAGGCCTTAGTTCATGATCTAATTATACAATGGGATTCCCTTTCTTAAAAGCTAAAAGCCTTTTGATTCTTTTTTGTCTTCTAAGATACTTTATTTTGATTACTGTACTTTTAATTCCTTGCACCTATTATTTCACCACAGATTAAGTCACTTTGGATATCCTATTTTGGCCTATTTTGTATAATATTCCGCTTTTACGAGAAAAGAAATATGTAAAATTATGAAAGTTGGCAATTTATAGTTTATATAATTCCTAACTGAATCTTTCTGCCTGCCTTCTGCTGTCCATTCACTAACTCTTTCTCAACTATTATTGGCAATTTAGGCTTCTTTGCTACCTGTGGAATGGTAATCAGTGGTAGCACTGATGTCAGAATTACAGTTTCTGCCAGGATAACTGATAACTGTGTAGCCTGGGAACTTAGAAACATACATGAGGTACTCAACATCCTCTCATTAAAAGCATTTGCTGCCTGATGACTGTTGAAAATATTTTAGAACTGCACTGAAAAGTATCCGCTGAGGACTCTGGCTGAATGAGAGGGTTGTTTAAGATTTTTCCTCAGGATTTGCTGAGTATGGGAGTAGGCAACTGAAGCAATTCTCAGAAATAGTATACCCGTCCACCTTTCTCTGTTCTTCTCAACTTTCTTGCCTATTTGGACAGCAGATTCTTTGGTCTGGTGGCTATTTCTTCCTAAGTGCTTGTACAGTGCTCTGCATACAGAGTTGCCAGTCCTGGCAGTGGCCTCCAGGCACAGCTCTCTTAGACATGCCAGTTAATTAACTCACAGCTCTCTCCCATTATCTGCCACCCCCATCTAACATTTTAAAATTTCATGTCACCTCCACTAGCAGCAAGAGGCAGGAGTTTATTTATCACTATTTCTGCAGGGAAGGAAGTCTGGAACATACAGTATGCAGTATATACGCTACCGAAATTTAGCTACATACTTATTCAGGAGATTTGTCTCCTTAAGCTGTTTGTCTTGTTAATGGCTACTGCTTCAGATCACCCTTGGAGTGAGACTGTCTCCCTCCATGAACTATCAAAATTTAGGCAGCATGGACCCACCTCAGGATATCCATTTCCGTTCTTCTGCAAGAAAACCCCATGCTTGAAAGCCTGTCTCCACTGAGGATGGCTGAGAGAAACTTATTTGCATGCTGCTTGAGAGAGTCTTCTGTGGACTGGGGTTTCACACAAATCTGCTGGGCAATGGAGAACCTTCTCACATTTTGCTGAAAGTCTGCCTGAACCTTGCATGCTGATGTCCAGACTTCTCAGAGATGTTCATAAATCTCAGACTCAGAGTTGCCTGAAATCTCATAAAACTCCGGTTTCCTATGATACAAGGTTCCCTTATAAATGGTTCACAGAGCTCTCTTCAAATTTCTAAAAAGAGGAAGAGCAGAGTTTATGGGATGTTCTGTTCAATACCTAATCCCTGTGGAAAAGCCCTGTAGTTTAGGTAAGACTTCATGTAATAAAGCAAGTCCACCAAACACAAAAGAGTTCTAATGGAATCTTTGTACCATCAAGGCTTGGGAGATATGAGCTTAGTACTGGTGGGAAGTGTTTAAAAGCCTGAAAAAGATTGGTGTCAAAGGAGGAATGCACAGTATGTAGTGGAATGGAGTTGGTATTACATATACATAAGGGGCAAGTGTGCTAGTGCAGAAGGGTGCATTGAGCAGTTCTAGTAAGAGAAAAGTGGGGAGGAAGAAAAAGCCCAAACGTTTCATTGGCATGGATCAGGACTGAGGATGCCTGGAGAGCTTCCAGGTGATTTCTATTAGGTGCAGCAAGAGTGATGGCATCCATCAGGGTGACTGACTGTGCAAAGCTCAGCTGTCTGTCATGGGATCACCTGAACCCTTCATGGATTGTAGACTTAAAATGCTCATATTGCTTGCTATTTATTTTCTATTTGAATATCAGTTATTACTAAAACCATGTTTGTTTACCTTGAGCAGTCAGTAATTTGTAGTTACTCCTCAGCATCTTTAAACACTACCTGCAGAACTGACTGGTGTTGCCTGTTTCTGAAATTGCCTCAGTTATCTGCCTCTTTGACTGTCATTGCCTATCTTAGGCCTAGATTTCAAGCTCATGGAGAGTGAATGTCTACATTGCCAAATTCTATATATTCAAACTTTTTGCAGAATGGGTTTCTGTATTTTTTCTGTATTTTCTACCCATCTATCACAGTGATAGATGATGTCCCCATCACAGTGATGGGGAGTACCAGGAAGTACAGTAAGGTGAATACTAAGAAAGAGTGATAGGAAAGAATTAATGCAACCAAAAAACTGCTAAAAAATAAGTGTTTCATTTTGTCCACTGAGGTCATTTCATATAAAAGGATGTTGCAAGACCAATGTTTTAATCACTCCATGTAAACCTCTCAGAAAAATGCAGTGAACAGACATGGAAAATTCTTCATAATTATCAACTCCTGTGCTATATATGGGTAAATATGTCTTACATCAGAAAGATATGTCCATCAATACATTATTCATTAACAAATACAAAATAAACACTTCTTTGAGTAAACATATTATTTTTACGTCAAGTTGACTTTTAAAGTCTTATAGTACAAATACAGAATTATTTCTATTGATGTAGAAAAGTTATATTTTCACTTATTTAATGAAAGGTGGTAGCAATTGATGTAAAACCAAGGCAGGAGTACCATGCTAATAACCAGGAGGTTAAGCCAGCCTATATAAATTTATTAATATAAATTTATCTATATTATCTATATTATATCTATATCTATATCTATATCTATATCTATATTATATCTATAGATAATATTAATATTATCTATAGATAAATATTAATTTATCTATATTAATTTTAAATTAATTATGAGAGTAGTAGATTGATCAATTGAATATGAAGAAAAATTTTCAGATTTTGCTTAAATACAGAAGAAGAAACGGATATAGAGATAAACCATTAATTTCCTTTCTTAGCAAAACTGCCTTCTCTTTCTTTCCACCTCTCCTGTCTTCTTCACTTCCCCAAGTGATATTGGAAGGACTCAGGCCAGGAAATTTTCCTACTTTGTGATACATTACAGAAGTAGCCTGAGAACAATTGCTGAATGAATGCATTTTAAATCCATCAGTGGCATCAGTACTAAAGGAGATACAGAAAAGACATCTGAGCCTTACCTAGAAAAGTCCTTCAAGGCTGAAATTTTTTGGACACCTGTATATACTGAGGCATCCCTATATGAGCTTTTAGACTCATGAAATGCCAAAACACTATTTTTATTAGTGCCAGTGAAAAGCTTAGAGGCTGTTGTACTATTATTTTTGTTCCTGTTACTCAGATATATTTTCCCTGTGAAGCACATTACAACTTGGGAGTGCCCAGTCCTGTGAAAGTTAAATAAAGAGGTACATAAACCAAAAGCCTCACAATAGAAGTCACAAGGGAAACTAGTCAAAGCAAATGTACTGACACTAGACAACAGTTGCTGTAAATATGCAGACGCCTTGTCTTTATAACTGGTGATTTTAAGATGCTCTTCAACTTTTGAAACAGGGCTGAAATCTTCATTCTTCATCTCACGTCCAGAATTGATGAATCTAATTTTTCAGTCAGTATAGATTCAAAAATCAGTTCGAATGGATATGACGTATCATTAATAAAAAAGAAATACACAATTAAAGCTCTAAAACTATCCATTGTTAAATAAGACATAAATGAACATTTGAAAGTGAATTACCATTCACACTTAGTTGAAAATTCCTTTATTAACTTTTTAGCCACAGATTTTTTTCCTGAAACCCTGTAATATTGCAGCACTTTACCTAAAATATTTCTGAAGTTTTGTTCAATCATTCACCAGTGGTTGGATCTTGAAGCAAACTACAGAACAACATAATGTAATGACTTCTGACTTATGAACTTATCAATGTCACAGGTTAAGTGGCTTAATTGAGAATCTGTAAAATGTCAAAACAGAGCAAGAGTAGTGGACAATATAATTAGACTGCATCACAAGGTGTTCATGGAAGGGAGGGAAAATGGTCCAGTCAACCTTAATTTTCATATTCTTGACTTCTAAGTACTAATGCTATCTCATCTAGGAGAGGCCAAACACAGAACTCATATGGAACTCTGCAGCAAGATCCTCAAATTATACAATTAAGTAATACACTTTAAAAGCATTTTAATAAAGGTTTAAGAGTAATGAGGCAACAAGGCTTTGCTGTAAGACATTTCATTATGAAACTCAGTTACACAGCAAAATTATGTTTTCCCTTGTTGCCTTCAAGAAATGCTGTGACTTTCCAAAAGAAATTATGCTCAATTAAAACCTACTGCCATCGAGGTGTGCTAGCTGTGTGCTTCTCCACCAGAAGCATACAACAAAGATGGCAGGAAAATTAGCACAGCAAACCACCAGCAGGGATTTTAGTATTAGACTGGGTATAATCCCAGACTCTACATTTACTTCTAATCTTCCTTCTCACAGGAGTAGCCTCACAACCTTCCCTATATGTGCTCCTGAGCCGTTTGTTTACATGCAAAATCAGATTATATTACCAACTTCCCCTATTCCTTAGTCTATTTTCTTTCCCTCAAGATTCACTTTTTGCTTTTTTCTCTGTAACATTTGCAAAATTGACTGTGAAGGAAGGGTAGCTAGTCCTCAATGGGCTGGTATTCCTTGGTCTGGGTTACCAAGATGCCTAACTAAAAACTGGCTCTGCTATCTCCATGCTTTTTGTAGTCACTTCTGTCTTCTGACTGCAAGATAAATTTACCACAAGAACACTTTGGAGGGGAATGCTACCTTTTCATTACATGCTTAATATCCATTATAATGGAACCTGGCTTCTAGTTCAGGCCCTAAAGGCATTTCGCAATGCAAATAATACACAATACTAATAATAAAAACAAAATTTTCATCACAAGGAACTTGATTAGTTGTCCAAATCCTGAGTAAAAGTATCTATACCTGTATAAATTTTTACAATTTTTGTGTTTTTTTAAATACATTCCCATTTAAGACTAATTCTGTATTTCCATGCAGATATATATACATCTCCATATTGCAGTGAGTTCTTTTAGTTGTTGTTTGAAATGCATGTCTTAAATTCATGTATCATTCCAAATTTAAGCTTATGGAATCTTCACAGATACAATTGTATCTGGGTAACAGATTGTTTGTTAAATGGAAATGGAAATTATCAACTACGTGAATTATTTCTTGTGTTATCCTCACAAGGCAGTGCTTTGAGTCACATGCTGTTAGACACTCACTGTGACATGAAGCACTGTTTGCAAGATACCTACAGCTCCCAAAGGTGTCGTCAGGAGAATTAGAGGTCTCAACAGTTTTTTCATAGGACAGGATTTAAAGCAATATATACACATTATTTTCTTGTTTGAACATTACCCCTAACAGCATATTCAGGTATATTTCCTTTTCTCTCATCACTCATACAGAGATGAAAAGAGCATACAAGAGAAATGATCACTTGTGGTAGACTAGTTTTGAAGAACAGATTATTCATTCACTTTGACACCTGTTCTAGGTAGGTAGTATCAATTCTATAGTAACTGCACATGAGCAGGAATATGTTTTCTTTTGGGTTAATTTGCAAAAAATTTTCTATGTGCCACAGTGATCCAAATTAATGGTACAGGTTTTTATTTTAGTATTGTCATTACTAATTTGGTCCTTTTTCAGATGCCATTATGCAGGAAAGATAACTGTTATAGTAAAACAATTATTTAAGAAAAATCAACAGAAGAGAGTTTCATGGCAAAATAATTTTTTATTTTGTCCATACACACATAAAAAAAACATAGCAAAAATGTACATTATTACCAATTTAATCACTTCTTCATAAGTTTATAGACAAATCTGTCCTGGCCGAACACTTTTACAGTAAATGATTCTGTATGAACTGATTCTCCATTCAGTGGCAGTCAGAGATATTGCTTCCACAATTTTACATAGACTGTTTACTTGGAGTTTCCTAAAAATTTTTTTACAGGTAGCTCTTGGTTGTGGAAGCTATAGTATTTGAACTGTTCTGTATTGCTTCTAACCCAGTGCTCTTTTCTTTCTTGAGGATAAGGCAGAATGTGGGTCACTCTGGGATAGATGTAGTGAGGAAGTACCATCAAAACAGGGAGATCAAATATTCATAAACCACTGCAAAAGCACTAACTTACCTACTATCACCTAGTTGGAAAATAAAACCTGTCTTCCTCTCCACTTCATCAGTATGTAGCATCTTCAAGGTGCTGATAGCAGACAGCCTAGTCATTTTATATTAGAGACAAGTCTTTCATCACAAGAGGCAGAATGGTTCCTTCACCTTCTCTGAGCTTCCCAGCCTTCAACCTCATCTTCCTCCCAAAGATAGTCTTGGTTTTTTCTTCTACCTCTTCTCCTGTGAACTTGTTCCTCTGTTTCCATTTACCACCAGATCCCCCTCTCCTACCCTCTCCATACAGCTTATGAGCTGCACTGTACTCTCCCCCTGCTGCTTCCCCCCAGCACTTTTCTCATGGCAGCTCTCTCCCTCCTCTTTCTGAGGATCTGCTTTCCTGAGATTTGCTTGCCCTGGGGCACTGTCCCTGGGGCTTGTGGAGCATCCTGCCTCTGGCTAGCAAAGATTCCCAGCCAGCCTTGAAGCTTTGCCAACTGCCTGTCACTCCCTGCCACCCACAGGTTACTGGGTTGGAGCAGCAGGACACGGAGACAGCAGCACTGCATGCCAATGTGTCTGCACAGGGCACGTCTCCAGGGGTCATGTAACACTGATGCTGCTTCTCTGGGAAGACATCCCACTCTGAGGCACACATCCACACGAGTGCATCCCATGTTTCCAGCAGAACATCTCCTTAATCCATGCACTGCTGCTTGCTCCTTCACCCATTGGTGTGCTGGCTGTTAGCAGGACTTGGTGCACACACACTGCAAAACCAGCAAGGTTAAACAGCAATAAAAATGCTAGCACAGATAATGAAACAGAGAAACAGATAATGAATGGGAGACTTCAGAAATAAAGGAAGGAAACAAAATCACAGCTGACATGATAAGTACTTCCAAAATAATAGTAGGGGTCAGTCAGGAATTTTCATCCATGCTCTCCTATCATTACATGAGGGTAAGGAAATACTGCCTGAAAGTAAAAGCTGATCTTTGGAAACTCAATGAAAAAAAAGAAATATTCCCCCTCTCCACTCACAGTATATAATTAGCTCATGGTAATAATTGCCCTTGTGTGTCACTGAGGCCAAGTACTTTGTAAGATACAGTCAGTACAAAATACTTGCAGTTACCTATTTTGTAAGAGGGATACTAATGGCAAGCTTCATGCTTTAGGTCAGTCTCTGTTAAAGACAAGGAGGAGACTTGATACACTGGCTCTTTCAGAGAGATTGAATGTTAGACCACAGAGACTTATTGTCTGACCCTGTATGGCAATTTCTACTGTAAGGGGAGCAAGGAGGATGTAGAAGGCTGGAGATTCAAGAGGAAACGTGTAAGGAGTGGGGGAGAAGGTCCATTATAATAAAATGAGAATAAAATTATGGTAAAGAAAAAGGTTTAGCTGATATTTAGGTAAACTCTCTTTTACTTTGATTCTGTTTCTTTTACTTTCATTCTGTTTCTGCAGTGCTCTACAGAGGTTTTATTAAAGACTATATATTTACCTTTGTTTTACAGAAACATGCTTTTGAGAATCTTATTATTTGACTTGGAAGCTACCTCCAGTGTTTACCTAGATGATTATCAATATTCAGTAAGTCTGACTTTGATCCCAGTTCCATTTAAAGTTATATTGATTTATTCCTACAATTAATTAATCCTAAAAAGAAATGTCCAGCAACTAGAAATTTGTGAAGACCAGATACCATGTGCTGTTACATTTGGAGAAAGTACATATAATAAAGTCCACTACTTGTGTACCAGATGCAAAAAAAAGTAAATTTAATTTTTTTTTTTTAAATCCTTATTGGAGAAATATGACTCAAAGGTATTTAATTAACAGATAAAGTGGAAGAGATAGTATAAGGCTAACTGACCATTTTGGACATGAAGTTAAACATTTCCTGGGATTTGAACAACTTTTCTTTGATTTTGATCCCCGTGTCTCTCAAGGTTCCATTACCCCTGCCAGCCAGCCTCCAAGAAAGAAAGAACTGATTTAATCCAAAATACTAAGGCAAAGTTAATGTTGTATGTATTACTGACCCATCTTAAACTGTAACTGGTGGTAGTTTTGCCTGAAAATCTGAACAAAGTGTCACAAAGTGGATGAGTGTCATTGCATAGTATGCATTTGAAGCAGAACTATTCTGATCCATGTTACTCCTTTAAAGTTACTCATTTCCAATATTTTCTGTTCTGCCCTTAGACCAAGGGAACTTGATGTATTTCAAAAATTCCTCCTTTAAAAAAATGCAGGCTGGAAACAGAATTCCTCCCCAGGAATCAAAAGTATTGACTGTAACAACAGTATGTCCACTCATCAAAGTAGTGCTCTGGTTTTCTGTTTAACTGGTAGCTTGTTGTTTTGAGTAGGGAGTGCCAGTGAAACCTTAAAACATAGAAAACCTAGTCTGGGACAGAAATATTCCGTGCACACATCCATCTCATTGAGTTACTTTAATGTTTCTAAGTTTTGTCAGTGATAATGCAAAACAGTAATTGCAACATAAACAAGAGCAAATGTATCTTTATTTGGGTTACTCAGCTTTCTATCCTACTGTTTTCTCCTTCATATTAGCTGCTATTCCATGCCCCAGGGCTCCTTACCATCTCCTCATTAAGGCAGGCACCTTCTTGTGGCTCCCTATCAGCCTCCTGCACTGCAACAATTAACCCATTATAGTACCAAGTACACAACCATTGCAGCATTTATTCAGATTCATAATGTGCTCTCATTGCATGCCAGGTTTTAAATTTAATTTTGAAGGAAACAAGAGATGTGTTGAAACATGTTAGATTTTTCCAAAAATGGATCATGTCATAAATAAACAGGTTTTTCTAAAGAAAGGAAATGCAATAGATCTTGCTCCTCTGGTATCTATAAAGCATATTATCATGATTGGAGGGGGAGGGGTATTATTTAAACTGGAGAAAGAGGACATCAGTTGGAAGAACTGAGGGGAACTGATTGGAGAAGAGGTGACTGCAGGTTGTTCTGAAAATAGGTCTACTGCGATAGACAGAGATCAGTAATCAGGTCCTACACGTACTGCTTTTATTATTAATCCTTTTGTAGGGTCCTATTTTCATTAACACCCACACTGAAGCAAAGGGAGTATATGCAAGTGAAATTTTCTGATTACACAAAGCTAGGAAAAAATGCCAATAGTATCTTGTAGTGCAAGGAGAGAAAAGGGAAGAAAAGGAGTGGGGTGTGACAAGGTGAAATCTAAGAGAGTAGCCTCAAGATGGTACACTTCAGAAAACAAATAATGAAGCAGTGGGTTTAGGCACCTAGTTTGGGTGGGTAGCATTGCTTCAGCTGCTGGCTGAAGGAAGAGGTAGAAGTTGGGTATTAAAAATTTTGGATCACTGTCCTTGTTAATAAAAGGTGATCGTGAGCCTTAGATATGTTTTGCCTATATCAAAAAAAAAAAAAAAAAATTTGATGAGGGAGAGTGGGAAGGGAAGTGGTGGATTTTTTTCCTAATTTTCATTGGATGATATTTCTCTGACAGAGCACAGGCAGACAGTGAACAACTTGGGTCACCCATTTTATTTCATCCATGTACAACACAATTATTTCAAACTGGGACAAGCACCAAAATGGTGCACTGGGAGGAGGAAGAAGGGCTGTCTAACATGGCAAATTAAAAGTGTCTTACTTGTTTACACAGACAAAACAAAGGCTGAAAGGAAACATAACTGTTTTCTATAAATATACAAAGAGGGAGAAGAGCTATTTAAAGGACGATAAGAAAAAATGGTTATAAAATGGCCATGAATAAACTCCAACAGGAAATTAGGAGGAAGCACCGGAATGATATCTTGGAGCAGGGGAAGCAAGAAACTTCATTGGTTACAGCATGAAACTTGAGCACTTCATGAAGCAAATTGTGTGATGTGCAGTTGACAGCAAAAACTGGGGTTTGAACTTGATGCAGGAGGCCTTTTAAATCCTATTTCCTATGCTTCCAGAGGAAGCTGATTTAAATCTTCAGCAAGAGACGTCTTAGATGCTGATAACTGTAATTAATACCTTACACTCCAGTAATAACCTTCCATCTAAAGGCCACGAAAAACATTGAACACACATGGGACTAAAACATCTAAATATCTACCTGTGTTGTTTCTGTTGTTTTTCAGCCAGGAAATTGTGATGCCCTGAGCAACTCTTTTGAATCACTTGGAAAACTCTGTAAAAATGAAGAATAGACCTCACAGATCTCCTAATTTTAAGAATAAACCTGTAGTTTTGAAAATTTTCATCGTGTTTCCAAGGCTTTTTAATTCCAGAAAATGTATGAATTGTATACAATTGCTTGTACAAAGCTATAAGCCATATGCTGTTTAGCTTAAAATGTCAATGAGCAAGTCAGCAACAACAAGAAAATGAAGGTGTTTGTAAATGTTGCATTTAAAAAGCATTTAGAAAAATGAGAGCAGTCCTCCAAAGATGTGTGCATCTTCAAAATAAGAACAATGCAGTATTTCACAGCCATTAAATAACGTGTCACGTAGCTACAAACAAGAATCATATAGCTTGAAAAAATGTTGTTTTCCTCTTGGGGAGTTGGAACAGAACCAGTTCCGTGTGTGTTAATCCCCACTCTGACTTCCACTGGGAAAGGTGCCAGGGGTGGCGAGGGATAGAGAGCAGTCGTTCCCTGGCTCTGCTCCCTGCCCTGAAACCCTCCCCTCCCAAACCTGCAGAGCCCCAGCTGTACTTGAGGCCATTCAAACAGGCACACAGAAGAGACTGAACACACTGATTTGGCTCTTTTCTGAGGACCCAAAATCCTCTGTCTTATCCCTACTCTTTCACTCCCATCACATAGGAGTAAGTCCTTAAGTCCATCTGATTTCTTACTTTCACTATGATGATCACTAAATAGTGAAGTGCTGTGTACAGAGATGCATTAAGAGGAAAAGCTCATTTACACCATTCCCACCTACCCCTGTGCTCCTGCCTCTTTCACTGTCACGTCAGATGCCAGGTATGGTCCTGAAACACAGCAGTACACCCACTGCCTTCTGCTGCTTCAAATTCCTGCACTCTGCATCCTCTGCTAGGGCCTTTACAAACCCCAACCAAAGGTGAGCCACATGGGCTTCCATGTCTGTATAGAGTCATGCCCTAAAAGAACTGGCCATGCCCAGGAAAATGTATACTCCAAGCCAAAGGAAGCCACATGTGTAGCTGAGCACAGAATCTGGCAGCAGTGGTATGTAGATCCTTTTAAAAGCAAGTGCTTGAAACAAGACTGAGTGCACTCTCAGGATAAACCAGCTCTGGGGATGAGGATTTAATAAATTTGGGATGGAAAGCAGTGTTGTGCTGGATGCAGCGATGGAAGGGAAAGGTACACACCGAGAATTTGTCAGGCATCTGAAAGCATCCATTTCAAGAATGTCAATTATTTTCTAAGTGACACCTCTTTAACTGGGAAGATATGACCGTGCAGAGGACTGATAGTTAGACTGCCCCCACCCTTCACATGCTGCTGGTTCTTCTGGGTCATAATCTCTCCAATGGGTAGGACATAGAGCCTTGTTTTCCCAAAGCTCAAAACAATGATACCATGATCCTTGTAATAACATACAAATAATAAAAAATAATAGGAATTCCTATATGCAAAAAGTCCAGATTCTGCCCACAAAAATATATGCTCTGTTTAAGTCAAAGAAAATTGCATGTGTGTAGCTGAGCTCAGAAGCTGGCAAGGAGCCCACTTGTAACTAAGTCATACATGTGAGGATAGAATAGATCCCATTGTCTCTTGAGAGCTCTTTAATTTTTCTTTGTTTTTCTCCAGGACATGAATTACCTAAACTGAAAACCAGAATTTTTATCCAATGTAATGTGTCTCTGCCTATCAGAGACACATCACATTGGATAAATTTTATTTCTT
The DNA here is from genome assembly GCF_023055355.1 of Agelaius tricolor. Lineage (NCBI taxonomy): Eukaryota > Metazoa > Chordata > Aves > Passeriformes > Icteridae > Agelaius > Agelaius tricolor. The sequence continues at coordinate 29,247,035 of NW_027269267.1, read as the reverse complement.
TTTAGATCAGCTACCACTTTAAAGACTGCTCAGAGGAAATAATGTGTGTTAACAATCTCTTCCTATAGACCTACCGAAAGAAAATTTAATCTGTTGTGGGTGATGCCTTGAGCAGTCTCTGATCAAGTTCTGCCATGATTCATTTAGTCCAAAACAAGGGGTGAAGGGTTTCCTCCTTTAAGTTCTCCCGCAACTTTTTCAAGGCCACACTTTTCCACTAGAAAAGCGACCCATAGGGACTAGAAGATAGAGTGGAAAAGTGTCTTTTCTGACTTTTCTCAGAGTACAATACAGTTTTACTGGTCTTCCTTTGGTTTCTGCCATTGCCCCTCGTTAAGGGCCTTCTAAAGAGCAAAGCCAAATATAAAAATTATATGGTTTCCAAACACATGACCTTTCAAGCCATTTTTCGGCAGAGTTTTAGAACAGTGGTGCCAATTTCTTCCTGTTTCACTCTTTTTACTTACAGCATTTTCTACCTGTCTTCCCAGATCTTTGCAAAAACTCATAGAGAAAAAGAGTGACAGGAAGCTTTTTTCCCTACTTCACTGGAGAAAGATGATAGCCTGAAAAGGACCTTTAGCCTAAAATCTCTTCTGGCTGCTGTTTCTGACATGGAACACACTGGGATTACATCTCAGATCAACATTTTTAGAAAGATCTGCACACATTTTTTATTTGAGTATTCATCTTGGTTCCAGATAGGGCTCCTGATATATAAACAGGAGAAGACTAGAAATCTTGGGGAGTGTCCACCTGGCTGAAGCAACCTGGGACCAAACAAACTCAACAGCCAGTCTTCAAGTCCCCACCCCCATTTCCTTCTCTCCCAGCCTCACCATCCATCTGAGAGGGCTCCATTCAATGGGTAGAACTGTGCCACAGGAAATAAATCCCAGCTTGTGTTAACAATCCTTATCTGTCCACTCTCTCACATCCAAAATCCCTATATCAAAAGCAGAGGTGTCTTCATTTTGTGTTCCAAGTAGCTCAGGTGGAGCAGAAGACAAAAGCTTGATAAAAAGACAAGAAACTTGACAGAAATCCACAGAAACAGAAAAACTGATGGTGAGCTGATAACGATGACTTAAAGGTATTTTACCTGCGTCTAATCATACTGTGGAAAGAAGGAAGCAATGTAAGACCAGTTGTTTTCTTATTATTTGCAACTTCAGCATTGATTAATATATATTCGAGGGCTCAGATGTTAGTGTTTAGGAGATGCATTTCACTGTGAGCTTGTGGGAAGTCTTCAGCTTGAAGACACTGGAATATTTTGTCTTGAAATGGTCTGTGGGTTTTTTGTTGGTTTTTTTTTTCAAGAGCAATGGGATTTAATTTATTTGGTGGTCTCCCGTCTTTTTCAGTCAGAAGTTCCACGTAAGCTGTCTACACTTTTCCTCTTGTCCTCTCTCTCCTTTTCCCTCACGGAAGATTTTGCTAGGCATGTACATCCATTTCAGAATCTAATTGTAGACAACTTAAATTTTTCCAACGTTACCCACATTAGTAATTGCAAAATAATAAACATGACAAAATTCAGATTAATAGGGCATCCTGCACAACTGGGATGGCGGGGAGAGCCCTCTGGAATTCTAAGAGTAATAGGTCTGTGTTTATTTCTCAACCGACGGCATAATGTGACTGATTTACAAGAGTTTAACTCAAGTGTTAATCTGACAGTGACGAAGAGCTTCTCAGTGGCAGAATCACTTACACTATCATATTAGTTGCCTCCTCTATTAAAGCAGTATGGTCGATAATTGGAATGCTTTTATGTCTAGTGGTTCTGACAAGGCTCTCTTTAGGTCACATATGGGCGGTCTGGCTTGCTGCACAGCTGAACGGTGGCAAATGATTTAAACTGAGAAAGTATTGTTCTCCTCGTATTATGGAGCAAGGGCAGTTCAAGGAAAGTAAGGCTCTGCACCGGCTACCTGCTGGTGTGTAGTAAAATAAGATGGACATGATACTGGGTTGGGAGTACAATTAAATCTATTTTGCACCAATGTGTTGGTGGACAGATGAGTTTCCA